>NW_028225179.1:79274611-79659084 GCF_052327205.1 Somniosus microcephalus
GTCTAATCCCACTCTCCTGCTCACTCCCCATACCCTTTAATATCCCACCCAGTCTAAACCCACTCTCCCGCTCACTCCCCATACCCTTTAATATCCCACCCAGTCTAAACCCACTCTCCCGCTCACTCCCCATACCCTTTAATATCCCACCCAGTCTAAACCCACTCTCCCGCTCACTCCCCATACCCTTTAATATCCCACCCAGTCTAAACCCACTCTCCCGCTCACTCCCCATACCCTTTAATATCCCACCCAGTCTAAACCCACTCTCCTGCTCCCAATAACCTTCAATATCTCATCCCACTCTACCTCTCCTCCACCTCTCTCGAACCCTCCACCGTCTCTACACTATCAGACTGCTTGTCGAACATCCAGCACTGGATGAGTAGAAATTTACCCAATTAAATATCGGGACAACCAAAGCCATTGTCTTCGGTTCACGCCACAAATTCCATTCCCTTTCAACTGATTCGATCACTCTCCCTGACAACTGTCTTAAGGCTGACCAAGTCTGTTTGCAACCTTGGTGTCATATTTGATCATGAATGGAGCTTCCTACCTCATATCCATTCTGTCACTAAGAATGCCCATTTCTAATTTCAAAATATCGCCCGTCTCCGCCCTTACTCAACCTATCTGCTGCTGAAACCCTCATCCATGCCTTTGTTACCTCTAGGCTTTACTATTCCGATGCACTCCTGGCCGGCCTCCCTAGTTCTACCCTCCATAACTTGAGGTCATCCAAAACGCTGCCACCCTTCTGCTAACTCGCTTGGGAATTTGCAGAGAGTCCCTGATAAGTTTTGGGTGAGTATTAGCTGTAAAAAGTGAAATTTAGTTGAACATTTTGAATTTAACTTAGAATTTAAAAACTGTAATGAACAGAAACTGCCTGTCAGTGGCAGTTAACTCTCAGTCAGCTGTAAGTGTTTGTCTTGAATAGGCGCTAATTACAGTGAGCAGTTAAGAGGGAGCTGAGACAGCACTTGTAACTTGGGTGTGGCTCTGAAGGTATAAAAGTAAGCACTATCTGCTGACACACAGGGTGATCTTAAACGGCGTGCACTTAAACAGTGTTAAACTTGGGAATTTGGAGAGAGTGGGAATTCTCTGCAGAGGGCGAAGGAGGTGCTGCTTTTACCTCCAATACTTGGAGTGCTTTGTGTTACTGGTAAATATTTAATTGAATCTATTTTTTTTCTCTCTCAGCTAGGACAGTGGTTTAAACTAAGAGCGGGAAAACTAAAATGTACTTTATTAAATTAATAACTCAACCAGATAAACTAATATAACTATAAATAATTGTTTGAATAAAGACTTTAACTAAGAGAGCAAGAGGAGCGGCCAGAGATAAAGGTAGGCCTGAGAGCGGACCTAAGTTAATTAATAGTTCATTAAATAGAGGCATGGCAGGACGCCTCAGTCCCGTTGAATGCACATCCTGTGCCATGTGAAAACTGCAGGACGCTTCCCATGTTCTGGACAACCACGTGTGCAGGAAATGTCGTCAGCTGGAGGAGCTCAAGCTCTGGGTTTCCGAGCTTGAGCAGCAGCTGGCATCACTGCAGTGCATCCGTGAGGCTGAGAGCTTCGTGGATAGCTCGTTCCAGGAGGTGGTCACCCTGGAGCGAAAGAGGCAGAGAGGGAATGGGTGACCGCCAGACAAGGAGGACCAGGCAGGTAGTGTAGGAGTCCCCAGAGGTAATATCACTCTCTAACCGGTATTCGGGTGATGGTTCCTCTGGGGAGTACAGCCAGAGCCAAGTCCATGGCACCACAGGTGGCTCAGCGGTACTTTGGGGGGGGGGGGGTGGCGGTAGGAAGATCGGAAGAACAATAGTGATAGAGGATTCAATAGTTAGGGGAGCAGACAGGCGTTTCTGTGGCAGCAGACGTGACTCCAGGATGGTGGGTTGCCTCCCTGGTGCCAGGGTCAAGGATGTCATTGAGTGGCTGCAGGACATTCTGAGGGGGAGGGTGTACAGGGCACAATTGCAAAATTTGCAAATGACACAAAACTTGGAAGTATAGTGAACAGTGAGGAGGATAGTGAAAGACTTCAGGAGGACATAGGCTGGTAGAGTGGGCGGACACGTGGCAGATGAAATTTAATGCAGAAAAGTGCAAAGTAATACATTTTGGGAGGAAGAACGAGGAGAACATAAGAACGGAAGAAATAGGAGCAGGAGGAGTCGGCCATTTGGCCCTTCGTGCCTGCTCCGCCATTCAGTAAGATCATAGCTGATCTACCTCATCTCCACTTTCCTGAACTATCCCCATATCCCTTGATTTCCTTAATATTCAAACATCTATCGATTTCTGTCTTGAATATACTCCATGACTGAGCCTCCACAGCCCTGTGGGGTAGAGAATTCCAAAGATTCACCACCCTCTGTGTGTAGAAATTTCTTCTCATCTCAGTCCTAAATGGCCGACCCCTTATTCTGAGACTGTGACCCCTGGTTCTAGACTCCCCAGCCAGGGGAAACATCCTACATCTACCCTGTCAAGCCCTGTAAGAATTTTGTATGTTTCAATGAGATCACCTCTCATTCTTCTAAACACTAGAGAATATAGGCCTAGTCTACTCAATCTGTCCTCATAGGACAATTCCCCGCATCCCAGGAACCAGTCTGGTGAACCTTCGTTACACTCCCTCTATGGCAAGTATATCCTTCCTTAGGTAAGGAGACCAAAACTGTACACAATACTCCAGGTGTGGTCTCGCTAGGGCCCTATTTAATTGCAGTAAGACATCTTTACTCATACGCAAATCCTCTTGTAATAAAGGCCAACATACCATTTGCTTTCCTAAATGCTTGCTGTACCTGCATGTTAACTTTCAGTGATTCATGTACAAGGACACGTAGGTCCCTCTGAACACCAACATTTCCCAATCGCTCACCATTTAAAAAATACTCTGCTTTTCTATTTTTCCTACCAAAGTGGATAACTTCACATTTCTCCACATTATATTTCATTTGCCATGTTCTTGCCCACTCACTTAGCTTGTCTATATCCCCTTGAAGCCTCCTTGCATCCTCCTCAAAACTTACATTCCAACAAACTTGCATATATTACATTTGGTCCCCTCATCCACATCATTGATATAGATTGTGACTAGCTGAGGCCCAAGCACTGATCCTTGTGGTACCCCACTAGTTACAGCCTGCCAACCGGAAAATGACCCGTTTATTCCTACTCTCTGTTTTCTGTCCGTTAACCAGTCCTCAGTCCATGCTAGTACATTATCCCCAATCCCATGAGCCCTAATTTTGTTTTAATAACATCTTATGTGGCACCTTATTGAATACCTTCTGAAAATCCAAATACACCACATCCACTGGTTCCCCCTTATCTATTCTGCTAGTTACAACCTCAAAAAACTCTTAACAGATTTGTCAAACACGATTTCCCTTTCATAAATCTGTATTGACTCTGCCCAATCCTATTATTATTTTCTAAGTGCCCTGTTACCACGTCCTTAATAATAGATTCTAGCATTTTCCCTACTACTGATGTCAGGCTAACTGGTCTGCAGTTCCTCATTTTCTCTCCCTCCTTTCTTAAATAGTGGGGTTACATTTGCTACCTTCCAATCCGCGGGAACCGTTCTAGAATCTATGGAATTTTGGAACCAATGCATCCACTATCTCTATAACCACCTCTTTCAAAACCCTAGGATGTAGGCCATCAGGTCCAGGGGATTTATCGGCTTTCAGTGCCATTAATTTCTCCAGTACTATTTTTTTTACTTATTACTAATTGCTTTCAGTATCTCATTCTCGCTAGAGCCTTGGTTCACCACTATTTCCAGGAAGTTTTTTGCATCTTCTTCTATGAAGACAGATACAAAGTATTTGTTTAATTTCTCTGCCATTTCCTTATTCCCCATTATAATTTCTCCTGTCTCAGCCTGTAAGGGACCCACATTTACTTTCGCTAATCTTTTCCTTTTTACATACCTATAGAAGCTTTTACAGTCTGTTTTTATGTCTCTCACTAGTTTACTCTCATTCTATTTTCCCTTTATCAATTTCTTGGTCCTTTGCTGAATTCTAAAATCCTCCCAATCCTCAGGCTTACTACTCTCTATTATAAGCCTCTTCCTTTAAACTAATAACGGCCCAGAAATTCAGGTCGGGGGCTTCCCGCGTGTGCAAGCCCCCGATCTGCACTTACCTTGCACGCCGGCCGTTGAGCTGTGGGCCCCCGTGGAAGTCCGATCCAGGGCCTGGTCCAACTGCCGGCGCGCAGTGCTTGCGTATCCCAGGGGCGCAGTTAGTTTGATGCGTCCCCTGGGATCACGTGGGCCATGGGGAGCCAATCGGAGCAGGGAATGCTCCATTCATAAAATTGACAGGAAGAGCTGTCAAAACTTAGAAATACTACGGCCCCAAAACATCACTAAATCTTCAAATACATTTTTTTTTAAATCACATTTTTTAAATAAACTATAAATTACATGAAATAACTATTTTAAACAATTTAAATTTTTGAAAAAAATAATTTTATTTTCTAACGGGGCTAAAAATAAACTTTCCTTGCTTTAAAGTATTTAAAAATAATAAACCTGTGGAAAAAATGTTTTAATTTTAATTAATTCACCACTTACCTTGTAAAAAGCAGGCCTTGCACCTGCTTTTTACATGTCTAACTTCTGGAGACTTACCCTCCTGGGAAAACCTGCAAAAAAAAAACCTAAGTTCGATGCGCACGCGCAGCCTCTTCTGCGCATGCGTTCGACTGCTGAACCCCTTCGTTCAGGGGAACGGAAGTGCCGGTTTCCCGCGCATGCGCAGTGCATGCAGGAAACCGGCACTTCCATTGGGCCTACAGGTGAGTACCCCGTGCGTACTCACCCGTGGAGACCCGAATTTCTGGGCCACTATCTCTAACTTCTCATTAGCCACGGTTGGACCACTTCTTGTGCCTTAAAGGAATGTATATTTGTTGTAAATTATGTATTTTTTTTTATGCTAGCCATTGCTTGTCTACCGTCATACCTTTTAATGTACTTTGCCAATCTACCTTAGCCAACTCGCCCCTCATACCTACGTAGTTTGCTTTGTTTAGATTTAAGACCCGAGTTTTGGATTTAACTAAATCACTTTCAAACTCAATATAAAATTCTATCATGTTATGGTCACTCTTCCCGAAAGGCCCCTTTACTACAAGGTTATTAATTAACCCTTTCTCATTGCACAATACCAGATCTAAAATAGTCTGTTCCCTAGTTGGTTCCTCAACATACTGATCTAGAAAACTATCTTGCATACATTCCATGAATTCATCCTCCACACTATTATTGCAAATTTGATTTGCCCAGTCTATATGTAGATTAAAGTCCCCCAGGATTACTGTATTGCCCTTGTTACATGCGCCTCCAATTTCCTGATTTATACTCTGCCCTACATTACAACTACTGTTTGGGGGCCTATAAACAACTCCCACTAATGTTTTCTGCCCCTTGTTGTTTCTTAGCTCCACCCAAACGGATTCTACTTCTTGATTTTCGAGCTAAGATCCTTTCTCTCTGCAGTCTTTGTCCCAGCCTTTATTATCAGGGCTACCCCTCCTCATTTTCCATTTTGCCTATCTCTTCTAAAAGTTAAGTATCCTGGAATATTTAGTTCCCAATCTTGGCAACTTTGCAACCACGTCTCCTGTTAATTTCTATCTGTGCTATTAATTCATCTATTTTGTTGCGACTGCTTCACATATCCAGCTATAGTGCCTTTAGCTTTGACTTATTTCTATTTTTCCCTGATGTCACCTTAGTCACTGATGCCTTATTACCTTTGTTACTCTGTCCCTTCCTGACCCACTTTGCTTATTTTTACCCAAAACTCTACTCTGCTCTAGAGCCTTAATATTTCTCTCGCTGTTTTTAAATTTACTCGTTCCTGAATCCTCCCACCACCCCCCCCCACCCCCCTTCATTAGTTTAAAGCCCTGTCTACTGCCCTAGTTATTCGGTTCGCCAGGGCACTGGTCCCAGCCCAGTTTAAGTGGAGCCCGTCCCAACAGAACAGCTCCTTCTTTCTCCAGTACGGGTGCCAGTGCCCCATGAACTGAAACCCCTTCCTCCCGCACCACTCTCTGCGTCACGCATTTAAACCATTAATCTGTTTGTCCCTATACCAATTTGCGCGTGGCTCAGGTAACAATCCAGAGATTATTGCCTTTGAGGTTCTGCTTTTTACTCTGGATCCTAGCCCCTCAGCAGAACCTCATTCCTAGTTCTACCTATGTCGTTGGTTCCTATGTGGACCACGACAACGGGATCCTCCCATCCCACTCCATTTCTTCTCCAGCCGCGAGGAGATGTTTTTAACCCTGGCACTGGGCAAGCAACACAGCCTTTGGAATTCTCAGTCGCGGCTGCAGAGAACAGTATTTATCCCCCTGACTATGCTGTCCCCTACCACAACTACATTCCCTTTCACTCCCCCCACTTGAATGGCCTCCTGCACCATGGTGCCATGGTGAGCCTGCTTATCCATCCTGCAGGCTTTTCCCTCATCCACACAGGCAGCAAGAACCTCAGCAAGAAGATGGACAAGGGCAAAGGCCGAGGCTCCTCCAGCACTGCACCTGGGGTCCCCTTACCTGCCCGAGTTGCAGTCACACCCTCCTGTCCCTGACCTCTAACTACACCGGTACCACTACCTAACCTAAGGTGTGTGACTGCCTCCTGGATCAAAGTGTCCAGGTAACTCTCCCCATCCCTGATGCCCCGCAATGTCTGCATCTCAGACTCCAGCTCAAAAACTCTGAGCTAAAGTTCCTCAAGATGCAGGCACTTACTGCAAACGTGGTTGTCCGGGATCACAGTGCTCTCCACAAACTCCCACGTGCTGCAATTGCAGCACACCACCTGCACTTCTATCCCTATATGACCTTGTTTTATTTAATTAAATTTGTAATTAGGTAACTTAGTTTACAGTGTAGTTTCTTGACTAATTACTTAAACTAGATTAAATTAACTGTACTGAAATTAAATATCTACCTGTAACACAAAGCACTACAAGTAATGTAGGCAAAAAGCAGCAACTCCTTCCCTCTCTTCTCCAAATTCCCACTCTTTCCAAATCCCCAAATGAAACACCAAAGTCCACTCAGTTTAATCCTGCTCTGTGCAGACCACACAGGAGAGGCAATATAAACTAAAGGGTACAAAGCTAAAGGGGGTGCATGAACAGAGAGACCCGGGGGTATATGTGCACAAATCGTTGAAGGTGGCAGGGTAGGTTGAGAAAGTGGTTAAAACTAGCATACAGGCTTTATAAATAGAGGCATAGAGTACAAAAGCAAGGAAGTTATGATGAACCTTTATAAAACACTGGTTCGCCTCAACTGGAGTATTGTATCCAATTCTGGGCACCGCACTTTGGGAAGGATGTGAAGGCCTTAGAGAGGGTGCAGAAAAGATTTACAAGAATGGTTCCAGGGATGAGGGACTTCAGCTACGTGGATAGACTGGAGAAGCTGGGGTTGTTCTCCTTAGAGCAGAGAAGGTTGAGAGGAAATTTGATCGAGGTGTTCAAAAGCATGAGGGGTCTAGACAGAGTAGATAGAGAGAAACTGTTCCCATTGGCGAAAGGGTCGAGAACCAGAGGACACAGATTTAAGGTGATTGGCAGAAGAACCAAAGGCGACATGAGGAAAAACTTTTTTACGCAGCGAGTGGTTAGGATCTGGCATGCACTGCCTGAGAGGGTGGTGGAGGCAGATTCAATCGTGGATTTCAAAAGGGAATTAGATAAGTACCTGAAGGGAAAAAAAATTGCAGGGCTACGGGGAACGGGCAGGGGAGTGGGACTGGCTGAAGTGCTTTTGCAGAGAGTCAGCATAGGCTCGACGAGTCGAATGGCCTCCTTCTGTGCTGTAACCACTCTATGATTCTCAGTCCTGCTTACCCATCTCCCCTGTGCTTGCTGACGTACATTGGCTCCCAGTTAAGCAACGCTTCGATTTTAAAATTCTCGTCATTGTTATCAAATCCCTCCATGGCCTCAGCCCTCCTTAACTCTGTTATCTCCCACAGGCCTTTAAACCCCCTAGACTGCTATGTTGGCTTTTATTGCTAGGGGGATGGAATATAAAAACAGGGAGGTATTGCTGCAGTTGTACAAGGTATTGGTGAGACCACACTTGGAATACTGCATACAGTTTTGGTGTCCATACTTAAGAAAAGACATACTTGCTCTCAAGGCAGTACAAAGAAGGTTCACTCGGTTAATCCCGGGAATGAGGGGGTGGTCATATGAGGAGAGGTTGAGTAGATTGGGACTCTACTCATTGGAGTTCAGAAGAATGAGAGGCGATCTTATTGAAACATATAAGATTGTGAAGGGGCTTGATCGGGTGGATGCGGTGAGGATGTTCCCAATGATGGATGAAACTAGAACTAGGGGGCATAGTCTTAGAATAAGGGGCTGCTCTTTCAAAACTGAGATGAGGAGAAACTTCTTCACTCAGAGGGTGGTAGGTCTGTGGAATTTGCTGCCCCAGAGAGCTGTGGAAGCTACATCATTAAATAAATTTAAAACAGAAATAGACAGTTTCCTAGAAGTAAAGGGATTAGGGGTTACGGGGAGCGGGCAGGAAATTGGACATGAGTCTAGGTTTGGATCGGTCATGGCCCTGTGGGTGGCGGAGCGAGCCCAGGGGCCGTGTAGCCTGATCCTGCTCCTACTTCTTGTGTTCTAATTCTGTGTTAGATTTCAGGAGATGGTTCTATTCACAGGGATTAGTGGAGACCTCGGGAACAGGCTGCCAGCTAGGAGTCCTTCAAGAGTAAATTGGGCCTGTTCCTGGCTGGGGTGGAGATCACCTCTTACAGAAGGTAAGTACTGCAGGAATTACAGGGACAGAGTGATCTCTTGGACGAGTTTCGATCGCCTAGATGGGTCGGAGAGGAATTTCCCAGATTTTTTCTCCCAAATTGGCCATTGGGTTTTTTATCTGGTTTTTCGCCTCTCCCGGGAGATCACATGGGTTCGGGTGGGATGGAGAGTGAAAGTAGATTTGAGGTTAGGATCAGATCAGCCATGATCTTATTGAATGGCGGAGCAGGCTCGAGGGGCCGATTGGCCTACTCCTGCTCCTATTTCTTATGTTCTTATGTACTATGCTCCGCCTATTCTGACCTTTTGAACATCACCGATTTTAAATGCTCCACCATTGGCGACTGTGCCTTCAACTACCTAGGCCCTACACTCTGGAATTCTGTTCCCTATCTCTCTCCGCCACTCTACCTCTCTTTCTTCCTTTAAGACGCTCCTGAAAACCTAGCTCTTCGACCAAGCTTTTGGTCATCTGCCCTAACATTTTTTTTTTTTATTCGTTCATGAGATCTGGGCATCGTTGGCATGGCCAGCATTTATTGCCCATCCCTAATTGCCCTTGAGAAGTGGTGGTGAGCCACCTTCTTGAACCGCTGCAGTCCGTGTGGTGAAGGTACTCCCACAGTGCTGTTATATGGCCCGGTGTCAATTTTTTTTTTGTGCTAAAACTCCTGTGAACCGCTATTATGTTAAAGGAACTATATAAATATAAGTTGTTGCTGTCTACTCTCACTCTCCTGCTCACACTACATACCCTTTAATATCTCACAGTCTAATCCCACTGCCCCGCTCTCTCCCCATAGCCCAGTATCGATTCCAAACTAATCCCACTACCCCGCTCTCTCCCCATAGCCCTGTATCAGTCCCAAACTAATCCCACTGCCCCGCTCTCTCCCCATAACCCTGTATCAATCCCAAACTAATCCCACTGCCCCGCTCTCTCCCCATAGCCCTGTATCAATCCCAAACCAATCCCACTGCCCCACTCTCTCCATAGACCTGTATCAGTCCCAAACTAATCCCACTGCCCCGCTCTCTCCCCATAGCCCTGTATCAATCCCAAACTAATCCCACTGCCCCGCTCTCTCCCCATAGCCCTGTATCAATCCCAAACCAATCCCACTGCCCCGCTCTCTCCATAGACCTGTATCAGTCCCAAACTAATCCCACTGCCCTGCTCTCTCCCCATAGCCCAGTATCAATCCTAAACTAATCCCACTGCCCCGCTCTCTCCATAGACCTGTATCAGTCCCAAACTAATCCCACTGCCCCACTCTCTCCCCATAGCCCTGTACCAATCCCAAACTAATCCCACTGCCCCGCGCTCTCCCCTTAGCCCTGTATCAATACCAAACTAATCCCACTGCCCCACGCTCTCCCCATAGCCCTGTACTAATACAAATCTAATCCCACTGCCCCGCTCCCTCCCCATACCCCTGTATCAATCCAAACACATCCCTACTCTCTCCCCATAGTCCATTGTTGACAGTCATTTAGTCGTTAGTTCCACCCAAACTCATCCCACTGCCCCGCTCTCTCCCCATAGCGCTGTATCAATCCCAAACTCATCCCACTGCCCCGCTCTCTCCCCATAGCCCTGTATCAATCCCAAACTAATCCCACTGTCCCACTCTCTCCCCATAGCCCTGTATCAATCCCAAACTAATCCCACTCTCTCCCCATAGCCCTGTATCAATCCCAAACTCATCCCACTACCCTGCTCCCTCCCCATAGCCCTGTATCAATCCCAAACTAATCCCACTGCCCCACTCTCTCCCCATAGCCCTGTATCAATCCCAAACTAATCCCACTGCCCCACTCTCTCCCCATAGCCCTGTATCAATCCCAAACTAATCCCACTGCCCCACTCTCTCCCCATAGCCCTGTATCAATCCCAAACTAATCCCACTGCCCCACTCTCCCCATAGCCCTATATCAATCCCAAACTAATCCCACTGCCCCACTCTCTCCCCATAGCCCTGTATCAATCCCAAACTAATCCCACTGCCCCATGCTCTCCCCATAGCCCTGTACTAATACAAATCTAATCCCACTGCCCCGCTCCCTCCCCATATCCCTGTATCAATCCAAACACATCCCTACTCTCTCCCCCATAGTCCATTGTTGAGTCATTTAGTCGTTAATTCCACCCAAACTAATCCCACTGCCCCACTCTCTCCCCATAGCCCTGCATCAATCCCAAACTAATCCCACTGCCCCACTCTCTCCCCATAGCCCTGCATCAATCCCAAACTAATCCCACTGCCCCACTCTCTCCCCATAGCCCTGTATCAATCCCAAACTAATCCCACTGCCCCACTCTCTCCCCATAGCCCTGTATCAGTCCCAAACTAATCCCACTGCCCCACTCTCTCCCCATAGCCCTGCATCAATCCCAAACTAATCCCACTGCCCCACTCTCTCCCCATAGCCCTGTATCAATCCCAAACTAATCCCACTGCCCCACTCTCTCCCCATAGCCCTGTATCAATCCCAAACTAATCCCACTGCCCTGCTCTCTCCCCATAACCCTGTATCAATCCCAAACTAATCCCACTGCCCCACTCTCCCCATAGCCCTGTATCAATCCCAAACTAATCCCACTGCCCTGCTCTCTCCCCATAACCCTGTATCAATCCCAAACTAATCCCACTGCCCCACTCTCCCCATAACCCTGTATCAATCCCAAACTAATCCCACTGCCCTGCTCTCTCCATAGTCCTGTATTAATCCCACTGCCCCACTCTCTCTCCACAGTCCTGTATCAATCCCAAGCTAATCCCACTGCCCTGCTCTCTCCATAGTCCTGTATTAATCTGTGGTAAACCACTGTTATTGTTGTTGTTGTTGCACACTGTTGTACCTATGCATGCCTCAGCATGTCTCTGCTGGCTCCGCCCCTGGCTCCACCCACAGGCCCAGGTATAAAGGTGACCGCTCTGCAGCCCCCTGCCTTCTTGGAACCCAGTCAACCACGCGAGACATGCTCTGTTCTTTGCTAATAAAAGCCTTTAGTTACTCTCCTAACTCTCCGTCTTTTATGAGTAATTGATAGCGCATCAATTTTATTAGCAAAAACAAAATGTCGACAACAAACGCTGAGCAGCAGGCTGCTGCACCAAACGCTGAGCAGCAGGAGCTGCTGCGAGCCCTCAGACCAACATGCCTGGACCTAGACCCCCAAGAAGCGGGTTTGGCTACCAAATTCGCGCATTGGCTGCGTTGCTTCGAGGCCTACCTGCAAGCCTCAACTGTGACCCTGGACGAAAACAAGTTGGAAATCCTGGCCTCAAAGGTGAGCCACCAAGTTTATACAATAATCCAGGACGCGACGACCTACGTGGCGGCTATCGATCTGCTAAAAGGGCAATACGCACGCCCGGTAAATACGGTCTATGCCAGGCACCTCTTAAGATCCCGCAGACTGCAGCCCGGGGAATCGGTGGAGGCCTTCCTACGGGCACTACGGATACTCGGCCGAGGCTGCGATTGCAAAGAAGTATCAGCCGCAGCACACACGGAGGGACTGATCCGAGATGCTTTCGTTGCGGGTCTAAGGTCCGACTACTCCCGGCAGAGACTGTTGGAAAAGGGAGAAATGGACCTGAGAAAGGCAGTGTCCCTCGCGCTCTCGCTCGACGCGGCCCACAGGAATATGGACGCCTTCTCCCCTAACCGCTCCGCAACGTGGACGCCACAACCTTGGGTCATGGGACCACCACCTTCAACTGCTGCTGCGATGTCCAAGGCACAGAAATTTTATTTTTGTGGCCAGCCAGAGCACGCTGCCCGGCGAGAAACGCTACCTGCTCCGGCTGCGGGAAGAAAGGACACTATGTCAGCGCCTGCAAAGGTAAAACCGCTAACGCCAGCAGCGCCGCGTGTGAACCGTGGGGGCAGCCATATTGTCCGCCATCTTGGGCTCCCCCAGCCGCGTGGGGATCGGGATCATGGGCGCCGCCATTTTGTCCGCCATCTTGGACGTCTCCAACTTCAACCACGGGGGACCCGGACTCAACCACCGCCTCATCTGACGACCACATCGACTCGCTCGACCATACGCTGGCCTCCGTGACGCTGGACCAATCTCTCCCTCATCAACTGTCCAGGTCCATGATGGACATTACGGTAAACGGCCGCGCCACTACCTGCCTTTTTGACAGCGGGAGCACGGAGAGCTTTATCCACCCCGACACGGTGCGCAGTTACTCTCTCCCGGTCCTGCCGACGCGCCATCAGATCTCTTTGGCCTCCAAAGCCCAGTCAGCGGACGTCGGTGGCTACTGTGTAGTGACCCTTTCAGTAAGGGGCACAGAATACAAAAATTTTAAACTCCTGGTCCTGCCCCATCTCTGCGCTGCCGTTCTACTGGGGTTGGATTTTCAGTGCCACCTTAAGAGTGTCACATTAGCGTACGACGGACCCCTCCCCCCACTCTCAGTCTGCAGCCAGCAGCTTTTAAATCGCCCGCCGCGCACCATTTGCAGCCTCTCCACCCTTAAAGTCCCCCCCCCCGTCCTTGTTCGCTAACCTCACCCGCGACTGTAAGCCCATCGCTACCAAAAGCAGACGTTACAGTGCCGGGGATAGGAGCTTCATTAAATCCGAGGTAGCGAGACTCCTGAAGGAAGGGATTATTGAAAGTAGCACCAGCCCATGGCGAGCACAAGTGGTGGTAGTGAAGACTGGCGAAAAACAGCGCCTAGTTATTGACTACAGCCAGACGATCAATCGCTACACCCAGCTAGATGCATACCCACTCCCCTGCATATCTGACATGGTCAATCAGATAGCACAATACCGGGTGTTCTCGACGATTGATCTGAAGTCGGCATACCACCAGCTCCCCATCAGGGCTGAGGACCACCAGTACACTGCTTTTGAAGCTGACGGTCGTCTCTACCACTTCCTCAGAGTTCCCTTCGGCGTCACCAACGGGGTTTCAGTCTTCCAACGGGAGATGGACCGGATGGTTGACCAGAACGCGCTCCAGGCCACTTTCCCCTACCTAGACAACGTCACCATCTGCGGCCACGACCAGCAGGACCATGATGTTAATCTAGAGAAATTCCTCCGTACGGCCCAGCGGCTGAACCTAACCTACAACAAGGACAAATGTATGTTTCGTACCAAGCGCCTTGCCATTCTTGGCTGTGTAGTGGAGGACGGAGTCATCGGCCCCGACAGGATGCGCCCCCTTATGGAGCGCCCCCTCCCCCACTGCCAAAAAGCACTGAAGAGATGCCTAGGGTTTTTCTCGTACTATGCTCAGTGGGTGCCCAACTATGTGGACAAAGCCAGACCCCTCATCAAGTCCACCTCCTTCCCCCTGGCAGCAGAGGCCTGTGCAGCCTTCACTCTCATAAAAAGAGATATTGCGAGGGCCACGATGCACGCAGTGGATGAGTCCATCACTTTCCAAGTGGAGAGCGACGCATCCGACTTTGCCCTAGCTGCAACCCTTAACCAGGCGGGGAGACCCGTGGCCTTTTTCTCAAGGACCCTCCAGGGCCCCGAGATTCAACACTCCTCTGTCGAAAAGGAGGCCCAGGCCATTGTGGAAGCTGTGTGACATTGGAGGCATTACCTGGCCGGAAAACGATTTACCCTGCTCACTGACCAGCGTTCAGTAGCTTTTATGTTTAATAATAAGCAGAGGGGCAAAATCAAGAATGACAAGATCTTGAGGTGGAGAATCGAACTCTCCACCTACAATTACGATATCTTGTACCGGCCCGGGAAACTCAATGAGCCCCCAGATGCCCTATCACGTGGTACATGCGCCAACGCGCAGGTTGATAGACTGAAGACCCTCCACAATGACCTCTGCCACCCGGGGGTCACCAGGTTTTTTCACTTCATCAACTCCCGTAACCTGCCCTATTCCATCGAGGAGGTCAGGACCATGACCAGGAACTGCCAAATCTGTGCCGAGTGCAAACCGCATTTTTATAGGCCAGACAGTGCAAGCCTGATCAAAGCCACGCGCCCCTTTGAACGGCTGAGCGTCGATTTTAAAGGGCCCCTCCCCTCCTCTGACCGCAATGTGTACTTCCTCAACATAATTGACGAGTACTCCCGTTTGCCATCCCTTGCTCAGACATGACCAGTACCACGGTCATTAAATGTCTGAATGACCTCTTCGCCTTGTTCGGTTTCCCTAGCTATATTCATAGCGACAGGGGCTCATCCTTTATGAGCGACGAACTTCGTCAGTACCTGCTCGCGAGAAGTATTGCTACAAGCAGGACCACCAGCTACAACCCCCGGGGGAATGGCCAGGTGGAAAGGGAGAATGCGACGGTCTGGAAGGCAGTCCTTTTAAACTTGAAATCTAAGGGCCTTCCGACCTCTCGCTGGCAGGAGGTCCTCCCTGCGGCGCTCCACTCCATTCGGTCACTGCTCTGTACAGCCACCAATGCCACCCCTCATGAGAGAATGTTCTCCTTCCCCAGGAAGTCCACATCGGGGATCTCGTTACCGACATGGCTGACTTCTCCAGGACCCGTCCTACTGCGGAAGCACGTGAGGTCCCATAAGACGGACCCCCTGGTCGAGAGGGTGAGCCTCCTCCATGCCAACCCTCAGTATGCTTACGTGCTGTACCCGGACGGGCGGGAGGACACAGTCTCCATACGAGACCTCGCACCTTCGGGTGCCCCCGAAACACCTCCTTCGCCACCCACCACTACCCACGCCTACCCCCAGTACGCTTACGTAGCGTACCCGGACGGGCGGGAGGACACAGCCTCCACACGAGATCTCGCACCTTCGGGTGTCCCTGAAACACTACCATTTCCATCCACCACTACCCACAACCCAACCCCGCTAGACGGCATGACGCAGCCCCAGGACACGTCATTGACCACCCAACCACTCAATGAGACGCCTGATTCAACGTTGGATGCTGCACCATCACCGCCGCCATCAGGACGGCATACAAGGCCACCTGATAGACTTACTTACACGAACCTTTAGTACACTTCACCCCACCGGACTCAATTTTAAACAAGGGGTGAATGTGGTAAACCACTGTTATTGTTGTTGTTGTTGTTGCACACTGTTGTACCTATGCATGCCTCAGCATGTCTCTGCTGGCTCCGCCCCTGGCTCCACCCACAGGCCCAGGTATAAAGGTGACCGCTCTGCAGCCCCCTGCCTTCTTGGAACCCAGTCAACCACGCGAGACATGCTCTGTTCTTTGCTAATAAAAGCCTTTAGTTACTCTCCTAACTCTCCGTCTTTTATGAGTAATTGATAGCGCATCATAATCCCACTGCCCTGCTCTCTCCACAGTCCTGTATTAATCCCAAACTCATCCCACCCTCTCAGGTGAACGTAAAAGGTCCCATGGCACTATTTTGAAGAAGAGCAGGGGAGTTACCTCCGGTGTCCTGGCCAGTATTTATCACTCAATCGACATCACTAAAGCAGATTATCTGGTCATTACCACATTGCTGTTTGTGGGAGCTTGCTCTGTGCAAATTAGCTGCCGCGTTTCCTACATTACAACAGTGACTACACTTCAAATAGTAGGGTAATAATAGTGGGGGATTTCAACTTCCCCAATATAAATTGGGATAGTCAGAGTGTGAAAGGCTTAGAGGGTGCAGAATTCTTAAAGTGCATCCAGGAGAGCTTTTTGAGCCAACATGTAGAAAGTCCTACAAGAGAGGGGGCGGTACTAGACCTAATTCTGGGGAATGTAGCCGGGCAAGTGGTGGAAGTATCAGTAGGAGAGCATTTTGGCGACAGTGACCATAATTCGGTGAGATTTAAGGTGGTCATGGAAAAAGACAAAGACGGCCCGGAAATAAGGGTTCTAAATTGGGGGAAGGCCGATTTTAATATGATAAGGCAGGATCTGGCCAAAGTGGACTGGGAGCAGCTACTTATAGGAAAATCCACATCAAAACAGTGGGAGACTTTCAGAAGGGAAATAGAGAGAGTACAACGCCAACATGTTCCTGTAAAGGTCAAGGGTGGGACCAACAAGCAAAGGGAACCTTGGATGACAAGGGATATACAAAAATGCATTAGAAATAAAAGGGGGGCTTTTGGCAGTTACAAAAGACTAAAGACGGAAGAAGCCCTAGAGGAGTATAAAAAGTGCAGGGGCATACTTAAAAAAGAAATTAGGAGGGCGAGGAGGGGCCATGAAATAACACTGGCGAGCAAAATAAAGGAAAATCCTAAGATGTTTTATAAGTATATTAAGGGCAAGAGGATAACCAGGGAAAGGGTAGGGCCCATTAGGGACCAAAGTGGCAATCTGTGTGTAGAGCCAGATGATGTAGGCGGGGTTTTAAATGAATTTTTTGCATCTGTGTTCACTATGGAGAAAGACGATGCAGACATAGAAATCGGGCAAGGGGACTGTGACATACTTGAACATATTAGCATCGAGAGGGAGGAGGTGCTAGCGGTTTTAGCAGGCCAAAAAGTGGATAAATCCCCAGGCCCGGACGAGATGTATCCCAGGCTGCTGTGGGAGGCAAAGGAGGAGATTGCAGGGGCTCTGACACAAATTTTCAGAACCTCCCTGGCCACAGGGGATGTACCAGAGGACTGGAGAACAGCTAATGTAGTACCATTATACAAGAAGGGTAGCAGGGATAAACCAAGGAATTACAGGCCAGTGAGCCTAACATCTGTGGTAGGGAAATTATTGGAAAAAATTCTGAGGGACAAAATTAGTCTCCACTTGGAGAGGCAAGGATTAATCGGGGATAGTCAGCATGGCTTTGTCAAGGGTAAATCATGTCTGACAAATCTGATTGAATTTTTCGAGGGGGTGACTAGGGGGGTGGATGAGGGAAATGCTGTGGATGTGGTTTACATGGACTTCAGTAAAGCTTTTGACAAAGTCCCGCATAGGAGACTGGTCAAGAAGGTAAGAGCCCATGGGATCCAGGGTGCCTTGGCACGTTGGATCCTAAACTGGCTGAGTGGTGGCAGGAGGCAGAGGGTGATGGTCGAAGGTTGCTTTTGTGACTGGAAGCCTGTGTCCAGTGGGGTACCTCAGGGATCGGTGCTGGGTCCCTTGTTGTTTGTGATCTACATAAATGATTTGGATGAGAATGTAAAAGGTATGATCAGTAAGTTCGCAGATGACACGAAAATTGGTGGGGTGGTAAATTGCGAGGAGGAAAGCCTCAGGCTACAGGACGATATAAACGGGTTGGTCAGGTGGGCGGAAAAGTGGCAAATGGAATTTAACCCTGAAAAGTGCGAGGTGATGCATTTTGGACGGACAAATAAGGCAAGGGAATACACAATGAGTGGTAGGACCCTAGGAAGTACAGAGGGTCAGAGGGACCTTGGTGTACATGTACATAGATCCCTGAAGGCAGCGGAACAGGTAGATAAGGTGGTTAAAAAGACATATGGGATACTTGCCTTCATTAGCCGAGGCATAGAATATAAGAGCTGGGAGGTTATGATGGAGCTGTACAAAACGCTGGTGAGGCCACAGCTGGAGTACTGTGTGCAGTTCTGGTCACCTCACTATAGGAAGGATGTGATTGCTTTGGAGAGGGTGCAGAGAAGATTCACCAGGATGTTACCTGGGATGGAGCGCCTCAGCTATGAAGAGAGGCTGGACAGGCTGGGGTTGTTTTCCTTGGAGCAAAGAAGGCTGAGGGGGGACCTGATTGAGGTGTACAAAATGATGAGGGGCATAGATAGGGTAGACAAAGAGGAACTTTTCCCCTTAGTAGGGGGGTCAATAACAAGGGGGCATAGATTCAGGGTAAGGGGCAGGAGATTTAGAGGGGATTTGAGGAGGAACTTTTTCACCCAGAGGGTGGTTGGAATGTGGAACTCAATGCCTAAAAGGGTGGTAGAGGCAGGAACCCTCACAACATTCAAGAAGCATTTGGATGAGCACTTGAAATGCCATTGCATACAAGGCTATGGACCAAATGCTGGAAAATGGGATTAGACTGGACAGGGATGGATGGGCGGCGCAGACACGATGGGCCGAAGGGCCTCTTTCTGTGCTGTAAAACTCTATGACTATGAGTACTTCATTAGCTGTAAAGCGCTTTGGGACATCTGGTGGTCGAGAAAGGTGCTATATAAATGGAAGTCTTTTTTCTTCTCTGCCATTATTTTCTATTGAACGTGATCAAATGTAGACAATAGATATATTTTCTGGAGCCTCCCAAGCAGATGACGGCCTGTCTTTAAATTGCGGATGTGCTGCCTATGGTTAATCTCAGTCGTGAGCTGTGCACTTTAGATATTCTGACCTGGCGCTGTCTGTGTGACAGGGTGTGCCCATGATGCAGGGCCTTGGAAACTTTGCTCGCAATCCCTGCCTCTTCCATTCAAAGCTCCCTGCGGAATCCCAGGCTGCATTGCCCCACTGACTTCATTTATTGCTGGCTCACAAAACGGCCTTGCCCATTCTCATGGCGAGACCCATGTGGCAAAACATTAGCCGGAGATCAACAGCAGGAGACGCCACGAGGGAGGAAAGGCATCATAGCCAATCGTACGTGGCACTAAGCAGTAGGATGTTTGAATTTTCCTTTTAACAATTTGACTTCTTGTATTGCTGTCTGTTCGTTCTGTGTGATGATATTTTGAGAACTAACTTAACTTTCTGTTATTTTTTAATCTGTCAAACTACAGGTTCCTAAATGCAAATTGTTACTGACTGCTATGTTTCATTTGAAGACCAGATGAAGATTTGAATACTTTGATTCTAGTTGATATAAAGTGTGTGCAGGTAACAAAGATTCTTGTGACAGTAAAAGTTATTACATACTCAGTGATGTTTACAGAATAATTGTATTTATTTTTCATTTTAAGTTCACAAATACCACGGCACTTTAGGGAATCACAAACTGTAGATAATTCACACCCCTTTCCTGACACAATGGAACAATTTGGTTATATTCAGTTGCTGGTATCCATTTTGATTTGATTGAATACGTGCCTTCTACAGCTCATTGTGCCTCTGCTGCATACCTGTGGTACAGAACACCAACATCTTCTTGAGAGACTTTAATCCACCCATTTTCTCGCATGTGGTACACTGTGAAACAAAACAGATGCAGTTTACCCCTCATTCCACAAAAGCAACGGGTTTCTTTCCTCACAATTCTCAACTTTAGTTTCATGAAAAAAATCACCAACTGGAACTTGATGCACAAAGTGGGCACACGGTAATTTCAAGCGTTAATTTTTTTTTATTCGTTCATGGGATGTGGGCGTCGCTGGCAAGGCCAGCATTTATTGGCCATCCCTAATTGTCCTTGAGAAGGTGGTGGTGAGCCACCGCCTTGAACCGCTGCAGTCCGTGTGGTGAAGGTGCTCCCACAGTGCTGTTAGGGAGGGAGTTCCAGGATTTTGACCCAGCGACGATGAAGGAACAGTTGATATACTTCCAAGTCGGGATGGTGTGTGATTTGGAGGCGGTGGTATTTCCATGCACCTGCTGCCCTTGTCCTTCTAGGTGGAAGAGGTCGTGGGTTTGGGAGGTGCTGCCGAAGAAGCCTTGGCGAGTTGCTGCAGTGCATCTTGTAGATGGTACACACTGCAGCCACGGTACGCCGGTGGTGGAGAGAGTGAATGTTTAAGGTGGTGGATGGGGTGCCAATCAAGCGGGCTGCTTTGTCCTGGATGGTGTCGAGCTCCTTGAGTGTTGTTGGAGCTGCACTCATCCAGGCAAGTGGAGAGTATTCCATCACACTCCTGACTTGTGCCTTGTAGATGATGGAAAGGCTTTGGGGAGTCAGGAGGTGAGACACTCGCCGCAGAATACCCAGCCTCTGAACTGCTCTTGTAGCCACAGTATTTATCTGGCTGGTCCAGTTAAGTTTCTGGTCAATGGTGACCCCCCAGGATGTTGATGGTGGGGGATTCGGTGATGGTAATGCCGTTGAATGTCAAGGGGCGGTTGTTAGACTCTTGCTTGTTGGAGATAGTCATTGCCTGGCACTTGTGTGGTGTGAATGTTACCTGCCACATATCAGCCCAAACCTGAATGTTGTCCAGGTCTTGCTGTATGCGGGCATGGACTGCTTCATTATCTGAGGAGTTAAAAATGGAACTGAACACTGTGCAGTCATCAGCGAACATCTACACTTCTGACCTTATGATGGAGTGCGTTTGATGTAGTATATATGGACTTTAGTAAGGCTTTTGATAAGGTTCCACATGGCAGACTGGTTACGAAGTTAAAAGCCCATGGGATCCAGGGCAAAGTGTCAAGTTGGTTCAAAACTGGCTCGGAGACAGGAAGCAGAGGGTAATTGTTGATGGGTGTTTTTGTGACTGGAAGGCTGTTTCCAGTGGGGTTCCGCAGGGCTCAGTACTAGGTCCCTTACTTTTTGTGGTATATATCAATGATCTAGACTTGAATAAAGGGGGTATGATTAAGAAGTTTGCAGATGATACTAAAATCGGCTGTGTGGTTGATACTGAAGAAGGAAGCTGTAGAATGCAGGAAGATATCAATAAATTGGTCAAGTGGGCAGAACAATGGCAAATGGAATTCAATCCGGAGAAGTGTGAGGTAATGCATTTGGGGATGGTTAACCAGGAAAGGGAAAACACATTAAATGATAGGACACTGAGTAGTGTAGAGGAACAAAGGGACCTTGGAGTGCATGTCCACAGATCCCTGAAGGTAGTAGGCCAGGTAGATAAGGTGGTTAAGAAGGCATACGGAATGCTTGCCTTCATTAGCCATGGCATAGAATACAAGAGCAGGGGGTTATGCTTCAACTGTATAAAACACTAGTTAGGCCTCAGCTAGAGAACAGCGTGCAGTTCTGGTCACATTACAGGAAAGATGAGATTGCACTATAGAGGGTACAGAGGAGATTTACAAGGGTGTTGCCGGGAGTAGAGAATCTTAGCTATGAGGAAAGACTGGATAGGCTGTGTCTGTTTTCCTTGGAACAGAGGAGGCTGAGGGGAGACCTCATTGAGGTGTATAAAATTATGAGGGGCCTAGATAAAGTGGATAGAAAGGACCTATTTCCCTTAGCAGAGGGGTCAGAAACCAGGGGGCACAGATTTAAAGTAATTGGTGGAAGGTTTAGAGGGGATTTGAGGGGAAATTTCTTCACCCAGAGGGTTGTGGGGGTCTGGAACTCACTGCCTGAAAGGGTGGTAGAGGCAGGAACCCTAACCACATTAAAAAAGTACTTGGATGTGCACTTGGGGTGCTGTAACCTGCAGGGCTATGGACCAAGAGCTGGGAAGTGGGATTAGGCTGTATAGCTCTTTGTTGGACGGTGCGGACACGATGGGCCGAAATGGCCTCCTTCCGTGCTGTAACTTTCTATGATTCTATGGAGGGAAGCTCATTGATGAAGCAGCTGAAGATGGTTGGGCCCAGGACACTGCCCTGAGGAACTCCTACAGCAATGTCCTGTGGCTGAGATGTCATCAATCACAACCATCTTCCTTTGTGCTAGGTATGACTCCAGCCAGTGGAGACTTTTCCCTCCGAGTCCCATTGACTTCAGTTTTACTAGGGCTCCTTGATGCCACGCTCGGTGAAATGCTGCCTTGATGTCGAGGGCAGTCACTCTCGCCTCACCTCTGGAATTCAGCTCTTTTGTCCATGTCTGTAATGAGGTCGGGAGCCGAGTGGTCCTGGCTGACCCTGAACCTGAGCATCAGTGAGCAGGTTATTGGTGAGTAAGTGCCGCTTGATAGCACTGTCGATGACACCTTCCATCACTTTGCTGACGATTGAGAGCAGACTGATTGGCCGGTAATTGGCCAGATGGGATTTGTCCTGCTTTTTGTGGACAGTAGATACCTGGGCAGTTTTCCACATTGTCAGATAGATGCCAGTGTTGTCTCTTCTCTTCTTAGGCAGTCCCTTGGAACCGAAGATGACTTGCTTCCACACTAGAAATGAGTTCTCAGGTGACTGATGAGTCCAATGCGGGACCTCAAGTCTCTGTCACAGGTGGGGCAGACGGTGGTTGAAGGGGTGGGTGGGTGGGGTGCTTGGGTTGACGTGCGCTCCTTCCGCTGTTTGCGCTTGGCTTTCGCTTGCTCCCGGCGAAGAGACTCGAGGTGTTCGGTGCCTTCCCGGTTGCTTCTCCTCCACTTTGTGCAGTCTTGGGATTCCCAGGTGTCATTGGGGATGTTGCACTTTTTCAAGGAGGCTTTGAGGGTGTCCTTGAAGCGTTGTAGCTCCATTGTTGTAGCTGTACTGGAACAGCTTGGCTAGAGGCACGGCTAGTTCTGGAGCACAAGTCTTCAGCATGACAGCCGGGATGTTGTCAGAGCCCACAGCCTTTGCTGTATCCAGTGCGCTCAGCCGTTTCTTGATATCACATGGAGTGAATTGAATTGGCTGAAGTCTGGCTTCTGTGGTGGGGACGTCAGGAGGAAGCTGATATGGATCATCCACTCGGCACTTCTGGCTGAAGATGGTTGCGAACACTTCAGCCTTGTCTTATGCACTGGGCTTATTGATGATGGGGATATTCATGGAGCCTCCTCCTCCCATTAGTTGTTTAATTGTCCACCACCATTCACAACAGGGTGTGGCAGGATTGCGGAGCTTTGATCTGATCCACTGATTGTGGGATCACTTAGCTGTGTTGCAGCTTCCCCAGTTTGGCACCTCATTTTTAGGTACGTCTGGTGCTGCTCCTGGCATGTTCTTCTACACTCCTCATTGAACCAGGGTTGGTCCCCTGGCTTTATGGTAATGGTAGAGGGAGGGATATGCCGGGCCATGAGGTTACAGATTGTGGTGGAATACAATTCTGCTGCTGCTGATGGCCCACAGCGTCTCACAGTTGCCCAGTTTTGAGCTGCTAGATCTGCTCTTAATCTATCCCATTTAGCACGGTGGTAGTGCCACACAACACGATGGAGGGTGTCCTCAGTGTGAAGATGGGACTTCGTCTCCACAGGACTGTGCAGTGGTCACTGTTACCAATGCTGTCATGGGCAGATGCATCTACGACAGGTAGATTGGTGAGGACAAGGTCAAATAGGTTTTTCCCTCGGGTTGGTTCTCTCATCACCTGCCGCAAGCCCAGTCTAGCAGTTATGTCCTTCAGGGCTCGGCCAGTAGTGGTGCTACTGAGCCACTCTTGGTGCTGGACATTGAAGTCCCCCATCCAGAGTACATTCTGTGCCCTTGCTACTCTCAGTGCTTCTTCCAAGTGGTGTTCAACATGAAGGAGTACTGATTCATCAGCTGAGGGAGGGCGGTAGGTGGTAATCAGCAGGAGGTTTCCTTGCCCATGCTTGACTTGAAGCCATGAGACTTCATGGGGTCCGGAGTCAATGTTGAGGACTCCCAGGGCCACTCCTTCCCGACTGTATACCACTGTGCCGCCACCTCTGTCCTGCCGGTGGGACAGGACATACCCAGG
This sequence comes from Somniosus microcephalus, assembly GCF_052327205.1. NCBI lineage: Eukaryota > Metazoa > Chordata > Chondrichthyes > Squaliformes > Somniosidae > Somniosus > Somniosus microcephalus. Next base: position 79,298,832 of record NW_028225179.1, read on the forward strand.
GATGGTGATGGAGGAGTTTGGGACATTGGCTGAAAGGTATGATTCTGTGAGTATGACTATGTCAGGCTGTTGCTTAACTAGTCTGTGGGACAGCTCTCCCAATTTTGGCACAAGTCCCCAGATGTCGGTGAGGGCCGACTGGGCTGGATGTGCCATTGTCGTGTCTGTAGCAATGGAACTGAATATCAGGCACTGCGTATAACGGGCGGCTGATCCGATACCAGCCGTCTTGTGCCACTGTCCAAGACGAATTTCTAGGCCGGAGTCCATCTCCAGTGTATTTCTGGCTCGGGAATCGTGTGTTCCTGAGAATGCCGTTGTTTCTTCACACCAGTCTGACATACAGAGTTGAATGTTGACCCTTGAAGTCACGTATACAAATAGATACATTGTAGGGAAATGAAGCAGTGTTTCTTATCATCTAACTCTGCGACATGGAAATGATACAATGGCCTGAATTTGCGGTCGGTGTGACTGTGTACTCTCAGAATACGCCGTCACACTGCCTTTGAAACTGACCGCAACTTCGGAATTTGGCGCAAGCACGTGCGGAAATCCCAAAGTTGCGGTCTGTCATTGACTGCTCCAAAACTGGCTGCGCTGTGCGCTCCCTTCCCCCCACACACACACACACAGCCGGCAATCAGTGAAATCTCGTAAATCATTGAAACTGAGGAAAATTTCGGCTCTTCCGCAGTAATTACGCTGTTAAATTCCCCACTAAAAGTTAGACCCAAAGGGATTAGGTGTAACTGGGGTTTTAACAGTATGTTGACTGCTAAAGGAATGTTAAGGGCCTGGAAAACTCATTTTAATTTTGTGCAGTGAGAAATTTGTCCATTTTAATAAAAATTAACATTTTTAAGAAACTTTTCAAAAAAGTTTTTTTTACAGATTTTTAAAAAGTTTGTGCATCTTTATTCCAGGTTTGCCTTTTCCCCATGTGAGAGCTCCAGTCTTTCTTTTGATCTCTCTAACTATTTTAAAACGTTAGAATTTTAAGCGCTTACTCACTTCCTTGTTTGCTGTCTGAGAATTCTGCTTTTTGATTGGCTGCTTAGACAGCCTGGTAACATAGCTCGCACAAGGGGATCTCCATTAAGTTTCACTGAATTGAGTTCAAGGTCGGAAAACCCAAAGCTCTCGACACAGGGATTGCGAGATTCCTGTGCGGAGCGTAATTCGAGGCCAGCAGCGAACACGTTCACTTCACTGCTGGCTGCAAATTCCCGTTCTTGTATCTGTTCTTGCTTAATACATTGAAAAATATTAGTAACAAATTACTGAAGATACGAATCAAACACAGAGGATCCTGGCTATTAGAAACAGGGTCGCAGAGGACAAAAGCCAAGAGGTAATGCTAAACCCGTACGAACCATTGGTCAGGCCACAGCAAGAATATTGCGTTCAGTTTTGGGCGCCTTGTTTCAGAGAGGATGTCGACCATGGGGAGGAAATAGAGGAGATTAACTAGGATTATCCCAGGGAAGAGTTATGGGAAATCTTAGAGGGGTTTGAAATTCGGGAGCTTTGACCAGGTAAATTGGGAAAAATTATTTCCAATGGATGGTAATTAGAGGTTACATCATTTAAATCAAGACCAAAAAAAAAGGGGAGGTTAGGAGAGAATGGGGAAAGGGCAGGGAATGGGACAGAGGATACAGGGCGATGGGGAAAAGGCAGGGAATGGGACTGAGGACACAGGGCGATGGGGAAAAGGCAGGGAATGGGACAGAGGATACAGGGCGATTGGGGGAATGGGGAAAAGGCAGGGAATGGGACTGAGGACATAAGGCGATGGGGAAAAGGCAGGGAATGGGACAGAGGATACAGGGCGATTGGGGGAATGGGGAAAAGGCAGGGAATGGGACTGAGGACACATGGCGATGGGGAAAAGTCAGGGAATGGGACAGAGGATACAGAGCGATGGGGGAATGGGGAAAAGGCAGGGAATGGGACTGAGGACACAGGGCGATGGGAGAATGGGGAAAGGGCAGGGAATGGAACTGAGGGCACAGGGAGATGGGGGAATTGGGGAAAGGGCAGGGAATGGGACGGAGGACATAGGGTGATGGGGGAATGGGGAAAGGGCAGGGAATAGGACTGAAGACACAGGATGATCGGGGAATGGGGAAAAGGCTGGGAATGGGACTGAGGATACAAAGACAATGGGTGAATGGGGAAAAGGCAGGGAATGGGACTGAGGATACAGGGACAACGCGTGAATGGGGAAAGGACTGGGAATGGGACTGAGGACACAGGGCGATGGGGGAATGGGGAAAGGGCAGGGAATGGGACTGAGGACAGAGGGCGATGGGGGAATGGGGAAAAGGCAGGGAATGGGACTGAGGACACACGGCGATGGGGGAATGGGGAAAGGGCAGGGAATGGGACTGAGGACAGAGGGCGATGGGGGAATCGGGAAAGGGCAGGGAATGGGACTGAGGACACAGGGCGATGGGGGAATGGGGAAAGGGCAGGGGATGGGACTGAGGACACGGCGATGGGGGAATGGGGAAAGGGCAGGGAATGGGACTGAGGACACGGGGACAATGGTGAATGGGGAAAGGGCAGGGAATGGGACTGAGGATACAGGGCGATGGGGGAATGGGGAAAGGACAGGGAATGGGACTGAGGACACAGGGCGATGGGGGAATGGGGAAAGGGCAGGGAATGGGACTGAGGACACAGGGCGATGGGGGAATGGGGAAAGGACAGGGAATGGGACTGAGGACACAGGGCGATGGGGGAATGGGGAAAGGGCAGGGAATGGGACTGAGGACACAGGGCGATGGGGGAATGGGGAAAGGACAGGGAATGGGACTGAGGACACAGGGCGATGGGGGAATGGGGAAAGGGCAGGGAATGGGACTGAGGACACAGGGTGATGGGGGAATGGGGAAAGGGCAGGGAATGGGACTGAGGACACAGGGCGATGGGGGAATGGGGAAAGGACAGGGAATGGGACTGAGGACACGAGGCGATGGCGGAATGGGGAAAGGACAGTGAATGGGACTGAGGACACAGGGCGATGGGGGAATGGGGAAAGGACAGGGAATGGGACTGAGGGCACAGGGCGATGGGGGAATGGGGAAAGGGCAGGGAATGGGACTGAGGACACAGGGCGATGGGGGAATGGGCAGGGAATGGGACTGAGGACACGGCGATGGGGGAATGGGGAAAGGACAGGGAATGGGGAAAGGACAGCGAATGGGACTGAGGACACAGGGGGATGGGGGAATGGGGAAAGGGCAGGGAATGGGACTGGGGACACAGAGCGATGGGGAAAGGGCAGGGAATGGGACTGAGGACACAAGGCGATGGGGGAATGGGGAAAGGGCAGGGAATGGGACTGAGGACACAGGGCGATTGGGGGAATGGGGAATGTGCAGGGAATGGGACTGAGGACACAGGGCGATGGGGGAATGGGGTAAGGACAGGGAATGGGACTGAGGACACAGGGCGAAGGGGGAATGGGGAAAGGACAGGGAATGGGACTGAGGACACAGGGCGATGGGGGAATGGGGAAAGGACAGGGAATGGGACTGAGGACACAGGGTGATGGGGGAATGGGGAAAGGGCAGGGAATGGGACTGAGGACACAGGATGATGGGGGAATGGGGAAAGGGCAGGGAATGGGACTGAGGACACAGGGCGATGGGGGAATGGGGAAAGGGAAGGGAATGGGACTGAGGAAACAGGGTGATGGGGGAATGGGGAAAGGGCAGGGACTGGGACTGAGGACACAGGGCGATGGGGGAATGGGGAAAGGGCAGGGAATGGGACTGAGGACACAGGGCGATGGGGGAATGGGGAAAGGACAGGGAATGGGACTGAGGACACAGGGCGATGGGGGAATGGGGAAAGGGCAGGAAATGGGACTGAGGACACAGGGCGATGGGGGAATGGGGAAAGGACAGGGAATGGGACCGAGGACACAGGGCGATGGGGGAATGGGGAAAGGACAGGGAATGGGACCGAGAACACAGGGTGATGGGGGAATGGGGAAATGGCAGGGAATGGGACTGAGGTCACAGGGCGATGGGGGAATGGGGAAAGGGCAGGGAATGGGACTGAGGACACAGGGCGATGGGGGAACGGGGAAAGGGCAGGGAATGGGACTGAGGACACAGGGTAATGGGGAAAGGGCAGGGAATGGGACTGAGGACACAGGGCGATGGGGAAAGGACAGGGAATGGGACTGAGGGCACAGGGTGATGGGGGAATGGGATAAGAGCAGGGAATGGGACTGAGGACGCAGGGCGATTGGGGAAAGGGCAGGGGATGGGACTGAGGACACAGGGCGATGGGGGAATAGGGGAAGGGCAGGGAATGGGACTGAGGACACAGGGCGATGGGGGAATGGGGAAAGGGCAGGGAATGGGACTGAGGACACAGGGCGATGGGGGAATGGGGAAAGGGCAGGGAATGGGACTAAGGACACAGGGTGATGGGGGAATGGGGAAAGGACAGGGAATGGGACTGAGGACACCGGGCGATGGGGGAATGGGGAAAGGGCAGGGAATGGGACTGAGGACACGGCGATGGGGGAATGGGGAAAGGGCAGGGAATGGGACTGAGGACACAGGGCGATGGGGGAATGGGGAAAGGGCAGGGAATGGGACTGAGGACAGTGGGCGATGGGGGAATGGGGAAAGGGCAGGGAATGGGACTGAGGACACAGGGCGATGGGGGAATGGGGAAAGGACTGGGACTGAGGACACAGGGCGATGGGGGAAAGGACTGGGAATGGGACTGAGGACACAGGATGATGGGGAATGGGGAAAGGGCAGGGACTGGGACTGAGGACACAGGGCGATGGGGAAAGGGCAGGGAATGGGACAGAGGACACGACGATGGGGGAATGGGGAAAGGGCAGGGAATGGGACTGAGGACACAGGGCGATGGGGGAATGGGGAAAGGGCAGGGAATGGGACTGAGGACAGTGGGCGATGGGGGAATGGGGAAAGGGCAGGGAATGGGACTGAGGACACAGGGCGATGGGGGAATGGGGAAAGGACTGGGACTGAGGACACAGGGCGATGGGGGAAAGGACTGGGAATGGGACTGAGGACACAGGATGATGGGGAATGGGGAAAGGGCAGGGACTGGGACTGAGGACACAGGGCGATGGGGAAAGGGCAGGGAATGGGACAGAGGACACGACGATGGGGGAATGGGGAAAGGGCAGGGAATGGGACTGAGTACACAGGGCGATGGGGGAATGGGGAAAGGGCAGGGAATGGGACTGAGGACACAGGGCGATTGGGGGAATGGGGAAAGGACAGGGAATGGGACTGAGGACACAGGGCGATGGGGGAATGGGGAAAGGACAGGGAATGGGACTGAGGACACAGGGCGATGAGGGAATGGGGAAAGGACAGGGAATGGGACTGAGGACACAGGGCGATTGGGGGAATGGGGAATGTGCAGGGAATGGGACTGAGGACACAGGGCGATGGGGGAATGGGGTAAGGACAGGGAATGGGACTGAGGACACAGGGCGATGGGGGAATGGGGAAAGGACAGGGAATGGGACTGAGGACACAGGGCGATGGGGGAATGGGGAAAGGACAGGGAATGGGACTGAGGACACAGGGTGATGGGGGAATGGGGAAAGGACAGGGAATGGGACTGAGGACACAGGGCGATGGGGGAATGGGGAAAGGGCAGGGAATGGGACTGAGGACACAGGGCGATGGGGGAATGGGGAAAGGACAGAGAATGGGACTGAGGACACAGGGCGATGGGGGAATGGGGAAAGGGCAGGGAATGGGACTGAGGACACAGGGCGATGGGGGAATGGGGAAAGGACAGGGAATGGGACCGAGGACACAGGGCGATGGGGGAATGGGGAAAGGACAGGGAATGGGACCGAGGACACAGGGCGATGGGGGAATGGGGAAAGGACAGGGAATGGGACCGAGGACACAGGGTGATGGGGGAATGGGGAAAGGGCAGGGAATGGGACTGAGGACACAGGGCGATGGGGGAATGGGGAAAGGGCAGGGAATGGGACTGAGGTCACAGGGCGATGGGGAAAGGGCAGGGAATGGGACTGAGGACACAGGGCGATGGGGGAATGGGGAAAGGACAGGGAATGGGACTGAGGACACAGGGCGATGGGGGAATGGGGAAAGGAAATGGAATGGGACTGAGGGCACAGGATGATGGGGGAATGGGGAAAGGGCAGGGAATGGGACTGAGGACACAGGGCGATGGGGGAATGGGGAAAGGGCAGGGAATGGGACTGAGGACACAGGGGAATGGGGAAAGGGCAGGGAATGGGACTGAGGACACAGGGCGATGGGGGAATGGGTAAAGGGCAGGGAATGGGACTGAGGGCACAGGGTGATGGGGGAATGGGATAAGAGTAGGGAATGGGACTGAGGACACAGGGCGATGGGGGAATGGGGAAAGGGCAGGGAATGGGACTGAGGACACAGGGCGATGGGGGAATGGGGCAAGGGCAGGGAATGGGACTGAGGACACAGGGCGATGGGGGAATGGGGAAAGGGCAGGGAATGGGACTGAGGACACAGGGCGATGGGGAAAAGGCAGGGAATGGGACTGAGGACACAGGGCGATGGGGAAAAGGCAGGGAATGGGACAGAGGATACAGGGCGATTGGGGGAATGGGGAAAGCGCAGGGAATGGGACTAAGGACACAGGGTGATGGGGGAATGGGGAAAGGACAGGGAATGGGACTGAGGACACCGGGCGATGGGGGAATGGGGAAAGGGCAGGGAATGGGACAGAGGATACAGGGCGATGGGGAAAAGGCAGGGAATGGGACTGAGGACACAGGGCGATGGGGAAAAGGCAGGGAATGGGACAGAGGATACAGGGCGATTGGGGGAATGGGGAAAAGGCAGGGAATGGGACTGAGGACATAAGGCGATGGGGAAAAGGCAGGGAATGGGACAGAGGATACAGGGCGATTGGGGGAATGGGGAAAGGGCAGGGAATGGAACTGAGGGCACAGGGAGATGGGGGAATTGGGGAAAGGGCAGGGAATGGGACGGAGGACACAGGGCGATGGGAGAATGGGGAAAGGGCAGGGAATAGGACTGAAGACACAGGATGATCGGGGAATGGGGAAAAGGCTGGGAATGGGACTGAGGATACAAAGACAATGGGTGAATGGGGAAAAGGCAGGGAATGGGACTGAGGATACAGGGACAACGCGTGAATGGGGAAAGGACTGGGAATGGGACTGAGGACACAGGGCGATGGGGGAATGGGGAAAGGGCAGGGAATGGGACTGAGGACAGAGGGCGATGGGGGAATGGGGAAAAGGCAGGGAATGGGACTGAGGACACACGGCGATGGGGGAATGGGGAAAGGGCAGGGAATGGGACTGAGGACACACGGCGATGGGGGAATGGGGAAAGGGCAGGGAATGGGACTGAGGACACGGCGATGGGGGAATGGGGAAAGGGCAGGGAATGGGACTGAGGACACGGGGACAATGGTGAATGGGGAAAGGGCAGGGAATGGGACTGAGGATAAAGGGCGATGGGGGAATGGGGAAAGGACAGGGAATGGGACTGAGGACACAAGGCGATGGGGGAATGGGGAAAGGGCAGGGAATGGGACTGAGGACACAGGGCGATGGGGGAATGGGGAAAGGACAGGGAATGGGACTGAGGACACAGGGCGATGGGGGAATGGGGAAAGGGCAGGGAATGGGACTGAGGACACAGGGCGATGGGGGAATGGGGAAAGGACAGGAAATGGGACTGAGGACACAGGGCGATGGGGGAATGGGGAAAGGGCAGGGAATCGGACTGAGGACACAGGGTGATGGGGGAATGGGGAAAGGGCAGGGAATGGGACTGAGGACACAGGGCGATGGGGGAATGGGGAAAGGACAGGGAATGGGACTGAGGACACAGGGCGATGGGGGAATGGGCAGGGAATGGGACTGAGGACACGGCGATGGGGGAATGGGGAAAGGACAGGGAATGGGGAAAGGACAGCGAATGGGACTGAGGACACAGGGGGATGGGGGAATGGGGAAAGGGCAGGGAATGGGACTGGGGACACAGAGCGATGGGGAAAGGGCAGGGAATGGGACTGAGGACACAAGGCGATGGGGGAATGGGGAAAGGGCAGGGAATGGGACTGAGGACACAGGGCGATTGGGGGAATGGGGAATGTGCAGGGAATGGGACTGAGGACACAGGGCGATGGGGGAATGGGGTAAGGACAGGGAATGGGACTGAGGACACAGGGCGAAGGGGGAATGGGGAAAGGACAGGGAATGGGACTGAGGACACAGGGCGATGGGGGAATGGGGAAAGGACAGGGAATGGGACTGAGGACACAGGGTGATGGGGGAATGGGGAAAGGGCAGGGAATGGGACTGAGGACACAGGATGATGGGGGAATGGGGAAAGGGAAGGGAATGGGACTGAGGAAACAGGGTGATGGGGGAATGGGGAAAGGGCAGGGACTGGGACTGAGGACACAGGGCGATGGGGGAATGGGGAAAGGGCAGGGAATGGGACTGAGGACACAGGGCGATGGGGGAATGGGGAAAGGACAGGGAATGGGACTGAGGACACAGGGCGATGGGGGAATGGGGAAAGGGCAGGAAATGGGACTGAGGACACAGGGCGATGGGGGAATGGGGAAAGGACAGGGAATGATACCGAGGTCACAGGGCGATTGGGGGAATGGGGAAAAGGCAGGGAATGGGACTGAGGACATAAGGCGATGGGGAAAAGGCAGGGAATGGGACAGAGGATACAGGGCGATTGGGGGAATGGGGAAAAGGCAGGGAATGGGACTGAGGACACATGGCGATGGGGAAAAGTCAGGGAATGGGACAGAGGATACAGAGCGATGGGGGAATGGGGAAAAGGCAGGGAATGGGACTGAGGACACAGGGCGATGGGAGAATGGGGAAAGGGCAGGGAATGGAACTGAGGGCACAGGGAGATGGGGGAATTGGGGAAAGGGCAGGGAATGGGACGGAGGACATAGGGTGATGGGGGAATGGGGAAAGGGCAGGGAATAGGACTGAAGACACAGGATGATCGGGGAATGGGGAAAAGGCTGGGAATGGGACTGAGGATACAAAGACAATGGGTGAATGGAGAAAAGGCAGGGAATGGGACTGAGGATACAGGGACAACGCGTGAATGGGGAAAGGACTGGGAATGGGACTGAGGACACAGGGCGATGGGGGAATGGGGAAAGGGCAGGGAATGGGACTGAGGACAGAGGGCGATGGGGGAATGGGGAAAGGGCAGGGAATGGGACTGAGGACACAGGGCGATGGGGGAATGGGGAAAGGGCAGGGAATGGGACTGAGGACACGGCGATGGGGGAATGGGGAAAGGGCAGGGAATGGGACTGAGGACACGGGGACAATGGTGAATGGGGAAAGGGCAGGGAATGGGACTGAGGATACAGGGCGATGGGGGAATGGGGAAAGGACAGGGAATGGGACTGAGGACACAAGGCGATGGGGGAATGGGGAAAGGACAGGGAATGGGACTGAGGACACAGGGCGATGGGGGAATGGGGAAAGGGCAGGGAATGGGACTGAGGACACAGGGCGATGGGGGAATGGGGAAAGGACAGGGAATGGGACTGAGGACACAGGGCGATGGGGGAATGGGGAAAGGGCAGGGAATGGGACTGAGGACACAGGGTGATGGGGGAATGGGGAAAGGGCAGGGAATGGGACTGAGGACACAGGGCGATGGGGGAATGGGGAAAGGACAGGGAATGGGACTGAGGACACAGGGCGATGGGGGAATGGGCAGGGAATGGGACTGAGGACACGGCGATGGGGGAATGGGGAAAGGACAGGGAATGGGGAAAGGACAGCGAATGGGACTGAGGACACAGGGCGATGGGGGAATGGGCAGGGAATGGGACTGAGAGCACAGGGTGATGGGGGAATGGGATAAGAGCAGGGAATGGGACTGAGGACGCAGGGCGATTGGGGAAAGGGCAGGGAATGGGACTGAGGACACAGGGCGATGGGGGAATAGGGGAAGGGCAGGGAATGGGACTGAGGACAAAGGGCGATGGGGGAATGGGGAAAGGGCAGGGAATGGGACTGAGGACACAGGGCGATGGGGGAATGGGGAAAGGGCAGGGAATGGGACTGAGGACACAGGGCGATGGGGGAATGGGGAAAGGGCAGGGAATGGGACTGAGGACACAGGGTGATGGGGGAATGGGGAAAGGGCAGGGAATGGGACTGAGGACACAGGGCGATGGGGGAATGGGGAAAGGGCAGGGAATGGGACTGAGGACACAGGGCGATGGGGGAATGGGGAAAGGACAGAGAATGGGACTGAGGACACAGGGCGATGGGGGAATGGGGAAAGGGCAGGGAATGGGACTGAGGACACAGGGCGATGGGGGAATGGGGCAAGGGCAGGGAATGGGACTGAGGACACAGGGCGATGGGGGAATGGGCAGGGAATGGGACTGAGGACACGGCGATGGGGGAATGGGGAAAGGACAGGGAATGGGGAAAGGACAGCGAATGGGACTGAGGACACAGGGGGATGGGGGAATGGGGAAAGGGCAGGGAATGGGACTGGGGACACAGAGCGATGGGGAAAGGGCAGGGAATGGGACTGAGGACACAAGGCGATGGGGGAATGGGGAAAGGGCAGGGAATGGGACTGAGGACACAGGGCGATTGGGGGAATGGGGAATGTGCAGGGAATGGGACTGAGGACACAGGGCGATGGGGGAATGGGGTAAGGACAGGGAATGGGACTGAGGACACAGGGCGAAGGGGGAATGGGGAAAGGACAGGGAATGGGACTGAGGACACAGGGCGATGGGGGAATGGGGAAAGGACAGGGAATGGGACTGAGGACACAGGGTGATGGGGGAATGGGGAAAGGGCAGGGAATGGGACTGAGGACACAGGATGATGGGGGAATGGGGAAAGGGCAGGGAATGGGACTGAGGACACAGGGCGATGGGGGAATGGGGAAAGGGAAGGGAATGGGACTGAGGAAACAGGGTGATGGGGGAATGGGGAAAGGGCAGGGACTGGGACTGAGGACACAGGGCGATGGGGGAATGGGGAAAGGGCAGGGAATGGGACTGAGGACACAGGGCGATGGGGGAATGGGGAAAGGACAGGGAATGGGACTGAGGACACAGGGCGATGGGGGAATGGGGAAAGGGCAGGAAATGGGACTGAGGACACAGGGCGATGGGGGAATGGGGAAAGGACAGGGAATGGGACCGAGGACACAGGGTGATGGGGGAATGGGGAAATGGCAGGGAATGGGACTGAGGTCACAGGGCGATGGGGGAATGGGGAAAGGGCAGGGAATGGGACTGAGGACACAGGGCGATGGGGGAATGGGGAAAGGGCAGGGAATGGGACTGAGGACACAGGATAATGGGGGAATGGGGAAAGGGCAGGGAATGGGACTGAGGACACAGGGCGATGGGGAAAGGACAGGGAATGGGACTGAGAGCACAGGGTGATGGGGGAATGGGATAAGAGCAGGGAATGGGACTGAGGACGCAGGGCGATTGGGGAAAGGGCAGGGAATGGGACTGAGGACACAGGGCGATGGGGGAATAGGGGAAGGGCAGGGAATGGGACTGAGGACACAGGGCGATGGGGGAATGGGGAAAGGGCAGGGAATGGGACTGAGGACACAGGATAATGGGGGAATGGGGAAAGGGCAGGGAATGGGACTGAGGACACAGGGCGATGGGGAAAGGACAGGGAATGGGACTGAGAGCACAGGGTGATGGGGGAATGGGATAAGAGCAGGGAATGGGACTGAGGACGCAGGGCGATTGGGGAAAGGGCAGGGAATGGGACTGAGGACACAGGGCGATGGGGGAATAGGGGAAGGGCAGGGAATGGGACTGAGGACAAAGGGCGATGGGGGAATGGGGAAAGGGCAGGGAATGGGACTGAGGACACAGGGCGATGGGGGAATGGGGAAAGGGCAGGGAATGGGACTAAGGACACAGGGTGATGGGGGAATGGGGAAAGGACAGGGAATGGGACTGAGGACACCGGGCGATGGGGGAATGGGGAAAGGGCAGGGAATGGGACTGAGGACACGGCGATGGGGGAATGGGGAAAGGGCAGGGAATGGGACTGAGGACACAGGGCGATGGGGGAATGGGGAAAGGGCAGGGAATGGGACTGAGGACAGTGGGCGATGGGGGAATGGGGAAAGGGCAGGGAATGGGACTGAGGACACAGGGCGATGGGGGAATGGGGAAAGGACTGGGACTGAGGACACAGGGCGATGGGGGAAAGGACTGGGAATGGGACTGAGGACACAGGATGATGGGGAATGGGGAAAGGGCAGGGACTGGGACTGAGGACACAGGGCGATGGGGAAAGGGCAGGGAATGGGACTGAGGACACGACGATGGGGGAATGGGGAAAGGGCAGGGAATGGGACTGAGTACACAGGGCGATGGGGGAATGGGGAAAGGACAGGGAATGGGACTGAGGACACAGGGCGATGAGGGAATGGGGAAAGGACAGGGAATGGGACTGAGGACACAGGGCGATTGGGGGAATGGGGAATGTGCAGGGAATGGGACTGAGGACACAGGGCGATGGGGGAATGGGGTAAGGACAGGGAATGGGACTGAGGACACAGGGCGATGGGGGAATGGGGAAAGGACAGGGAATGGGACTGAGGACACAGGGCGATGGGGGAATGGGGAAAGGACAGGGAATGGGACTGAGGACACAGGGTGATGCGGGAATGGGGAAAGGACAGGGAATGGGACTGAGGACACAGGGCGATGGGGGAATGGGGAAAGGGCAGGGAATGGGACTGAGGACACAGGGCGATGGGGGAATGGGGAAAGGGCAGGGAATGGGACTGAGGACACAGGGCGATGGGGGAATGGGGAAAGGGCAGGGAATGGGACTGAGGACACAGGGTGATGGGGGAATGGGGAAAGGGCAGGGAATGGGACTGAGGACACAGGGCGATGGGGGAATGGGGAAAGGGCAGGGAATGGGACTGAGGACACAGGGCGATGGGGGAATGGGGAAAGGACAGAGAATGGGACTGAGGACACAGGGCGATGGGGGAATGGGGAAAGGGCAGGGAATGGGACTGAGGACACAGGGCGATGGGGGAATGGGGCAAGGGCAGGGAATGGGACCGAGGACACAGGGCGATGGGGGATTGGGGAAAGGACAGGGAATGGGACCGAGGACACAGGGCGATGGGGGAATGGGGAAAGGACAGGGAATGGGACCGAGGACACAGGGTGATGGGGGAATGGGGAAAGGGCAGGGAATGGGACTGAGGACACAGGGCGATGGGGGAATGGGGAAAGGGCAGGGAATGGGACTGAGGTCACAGGGCGATGGGGAAAGGGCAGGGAATGGGACTGAGGACACAGGGCGATGGGGGAATGGGGAAAGGACAGGGAATGGGACTGAGGACACAGGGCGATGGGGGAATGGGGAAAGGGCAGGGAATGGGACTGAGGACAGTGGGCGATGGGGGAATGGGGAAGGGGCAGGGAATGGGACTGAGGACACAGGGCGATGGGGGAATGGGGAAAGGACTGGGACTGAGGACACAGGGCGATGGGGGAAAGGACTGGGAATGGGACTGAGGACACAGGATGATGGGGAATGGGGAAAGGGCAGGGACTGGGACTGAGGACACAGGGCGATGGGGAAAGGGCAGGGAATGGGACTGAGGACACGACGATGGGGGAATGGGGAAAGGGCAGGGAATGGGACTGAGTACACAGGGCGATGGGGGAATGAGGAAAGGGCAGGGAATGGGACTGAGGACACAGGGCGATTGGGGGAATGGGGAAAGGACAGGGAATGGGACTGAGGACACAGGGCGATGGGGGAATGGGGAAAGGACAGGGAATGGGACTGAGGACACAGGGCGATGAGGGAATGGGGAAAGGACAGGGAATGGGACTGAGGACACAGGGCGATTGGGGGAATGGGGAATGTGCAGGGAATGGGACTGAGGACACAGGGCGATGGGGGAATGGGGTAAGGACAGGGAATGGGACTGAGGACACAGGGCGATGGGGGAATGGGGAAAGGACCGGGAATGGGACTGAGGACACAGGGCGATGGGGGAATGGGGAAAGGACAGGGAATGGGACTGAGGACACAGGGAGATGGGGGAATGGGGAAAGGACAGGGAATGGGACTGAGGACACAGGGCGATGGGGGAATGGGGAAAGGGCAGGGAATGGGACTGAGGACACAGGGCGATGGGGGAATGGGGAAAGGGCAGGGAATGGGACTGAGGACACAGGGCGATGGGGGAAATGGGGAAAGGGCAGGGAATGGGACTGAGGACACAGGGTGATGGGGGAATGGGGAAAGGGCAGGGAATGGGACTGAGGACACAGGGTGATGGGGGAATGGGGAAAGGGCAGGGAATGGGACTGAGGACACAGGGCGATGGGTGAATGGGGGAAGGGCAGAGAATGGGACTGAGGACACAGGGCGATGGGGGAATGGGGAAAGGGCAGGGAATGGGACTGAGGACACAGGGCGATGGGGGAATGGGGAAAGGGCAGGGAATGGGACTGAGGACACAGGGCGATGGGGGAATGGGGAAAGGACAGGGAATGGGACTGAGGACACAGGGCGATGGGGGAATGGGGAAAGGGCAGGGAATGGGACTGAGGACACCGGGCGATGGGGGAATGGGGAAAGGACAGGGAATGGGACCGAGGACACAGGGCGATGGGGGAATGGGGAAAGGACAGGGAATGGGACCGAGGACACAGGGCGATGGGGGAATGGGGAAAGGACAGGGAATGGGACCGAGGACACAGGGCGATGCGGGAATGGGGAAAGGGCAGGGAATGGGACTGAGGACACAGGGCGATGGGGGAATGGGGAAAGGGCAGGGAATGGGACTGAGGTCACAGGGCGATGGGGAAAGGGCAGGGAATGGGACTGAGGACGCAGGGCGATGGGGGAATGGGGAAAGGACAGGGAATGGGACTGAGGACACAGGGTGATGGGGGAATGGGGAAAGGAAAGGGAATGGGACTGAGGGCACAGGATGATGGGGGAATGGGGAAAGGGCAGGGAATGGGACTGAGGACACAGGGCGATGGGGGAATGGGGAAAGGGCAGGGAATGGGACTGAGGACACAGGGGAATGGGGAAAGGGCAGGGAATGGGACTGAGGACACAGGGCGATGGGGGAATGGGTAAAGGGCAGGGAATGGGACTGAGGGCACAGGGTGATGGGGGAATGGGATAAGAGTAGGGAATGGGACTGAGGACACAGGGCGATGGGGGAATGGGGAAAGGGCAGGGAATGGGACTGAGGACACAGGGCGATGGGGGAATGGGGAAAGGGCAGGGAATGGGACTGAGGACACAGGGCGATGGGGGAATGGGGAAAGGGCAGGGAATGGGACTGAGGACACAGGGCGATGGGGGAATGGGGAAAGGGCAGGGAATGGGACTAAGGACACAGGGTGATGGGGGAATGGGGAAAGGACAGGGAATGGGACTGAGGACACCGGGCGATGGGGGAATGGGGAAAGGGCAGGGAATGGGACTGAGGACACGGCGATGGGGGAATGGGGAAAGGGCAGGGAATGGGACTGAGGACACAGGGCGATGGGGGAATGGGGAAAGGGCAGGGAATGGGACTGAGGACAGTGGGCGATGGGGGAATGGGGAAAGGGCAGGGAATGGGACTGAGGACACAGGGCGATGGGGGAATGGGGAAAGGACTGGGACTGAGGACACAGGGCGATGGGGGAAAGGACTGGGAATGGGACTGAGGACACAGGATGATGGGGAATGGGGAAAGGACTGGGACTGAGGACACAGGGCGATGGGGAAAGGGCAGGGAATGGGACTGAGGACACGACGATGGGGGAATGGGGAAAGGGCAGGGAATGGGACTGAGTACACAGGGCGATGGGGGAATGGGGAAAGGGCAGGGAATGGGACTGAGGACACAGAGCGATTGGGGGAATGGGGAAAGGACAGGGAATGGGACTGAGGACACAGGGCGATGGGGGAATGGGGAAAGGACAGGGAATGGGACTGAGGACACAGGGCGATGAGGGAATGGGGAAAGGACAGGGAATGGGACTGAGGACACAGGGCGATTGGGGGAATGGGGAATGTGCAGGGTATGGGACTGAGGACACAGGGCGATGGGGGAATGGGGTAAGGACAGGGAATGGGACTGAGGACACAGGGCGATGGGGGAATGGGGAAAGGACAGGGAATGGGACTGAGGACACAGGGCGATGGGGGAATGGGGAAAGGACAGGGAATGGGACTGAGGACACAGGGTGATGGGGGAATGGGGAAAGGACAGGGAATGGGACTGAGGACACAGGGCGATGGGGGAATGGGGAAAGGGCAGGGAATGGGACTGAGGACACAGGGCGATGGGGGAATGGGGAAAGGGCAGGGAATGGGACTGAGGACACAGGGCGATGGGGGAATGGGGAAAGGGCAGGGAATGGGACTGAGGACACAGGGTGATGGGGGAATGGGGAAAGGGCAGGGAATGGGACTGAGGACACAGGGTGATGGGGGAATGGGGAAAGGGCAGGGAATGGGACTGAGGACACAGGGCGATGGGTGAATGGGGGAAGGGCAGAGAATGGGACTGAGGACACAGGGCGATGGGGGAATGGGGAAAGGGCAGGGAATGGGACTGAGGACACAGGGCGATGGGGGAATGGGGAAAGGGCAGGGAATGGGACTGAGGACACAGGGCGATGGGGGAATGGGGAAAGGACAGGGAATGGGACTGAGGACACAGGGCGATGGGGGAATGGGGAAAGGGCAGGGATTGGGACTGAGGACACAGGGCGATGGGGGAATGGGGAAAGGACAGGGAATGGGACCGAGGACACAGGGCGATGGGGGAATGGGGAAAGGACAGGGAATGGGACCGAGGACACAGGGCGATGGGGGAATGGGGAAAGGACAGGGAATGGGACCGAGGACACAGGGCGATGGGGGAATGGGGAAAGGGCAGGGAATGGGACTGAGGTCACAGGGCGATGGGGAAAGGGCAGGGAATGGGACTGAGGACACAGGGCGATGGGGGAATGGGGAAAGGGCAGGGAATGGGACTGAGGACACAGGGCGATGGGGGAATGGGGAAAGGGCAGGGAATGGGACTGAGGACACAGGGCGATGGGGGAATGGGGAAAGGGCAGGGAATGGGACTGAGGACAGTGGGCGATGGGGGAATGGGGAAAGGGCAGGGAATGGGACTGAGGACACAGGGCGATGGGGGAATGGGGAAAGGACTGGGACTGAGGACACAGGGCGATGGGGGAAAGGACTGGGAATGGGACTGAGGACACAGGATGATGGGGAATGGGGAAAGGGCAGGGACTGGGACTGAGGACACAGGGCGATGGGGAAAGGGCAGGGAATGGGACTGAGGACACGACGATGGGGGAATGGGGAAAGGGCAGGGAATGGGACTGAGTACACAGGGCGATGGGGGAATGAGGAAAGGGCAGGGAATGGGACTGAGGACACAGGGCGATTGGGGGAATGGGGAAAGGACAGGGAATGGGACTGAGGACACAGGGCGATGGGGGAATGGGGAAAGGACAGGGAATGGGACTGAGGACACAGGGCGATGAGGGAATGGGGAAAGGACAGGGAATGGGACTGAGGACACAGGGCGATTGGGGGAATGGGGAATGTGCAGGGAATGGGACTGAGGACACAGGGCGATGGGGGAATGGGGTAAGGACAGGGAATGGGACTGAGGACACAGGGCGATGGGGGAATAGGGAAAGGACAGGGAATGGGACTGAGGACACAGGGGGAATGGGGAAAGGACAGGGAATGGGACTGAGGACACAGGGAGATGGGGGAATGGGGAAAGGACAGGGAATGGGACTGAGGACACAGGGCGATGGGGGAATGGGGAAAGGGCAGGGAATGGGACTGAGGACACAGGGCGATGGGGGAATGGGGAAAGGGCAGGGAATGGGACTGAGGACACAGGGCGATGGGGGAATGGGGAAAGGGCAGGGAATGGGACTGAGGACACAGGGCGATGGGGGAATGGGGAAAGGACAGGGAACGGGACTGAGGACACAGGGCGATGAGGGAATGGGGAAAGGACAGGGAATGGGACTGAGGACACAGGGCGATTGGGGGAATGGGGAATGTGCAGGGAATGGGACTGAGGACACAGGGCGATGGGGGAATGGGGTAAGGACAGGGAATGGGACTGAGGACACAGGGCGATGGGGGAATGGGGAAAGGACAGGGAATGGGACTGAGGACACAGGGCGATGGGGGAATGGGGAAAGGACAGGGAATGGGACTGAGGACACAGGGCGATGGGGGAATGGGGAAAGGACAGGGAATGGGACTGAGGACACAGGGTGATGGGGGAATGGGGAAAGGACAGGGAATGGGACTGAGGACACAGGGCGATGGGGGAATGGGGTAAGGACAGGGAATGGGACTGAGGACACAGGGCGATGGGGGAATGGGGAAAGGACAGGGAATGGGACTGAGGACACAGGGCGATGGGGGAATGGGGAAAGGACAGGGAATGGGACTGAGGACACAGGGTGATGGGGGAATGGGGAAAGGACTGGGAATGGGACTGAGGACACAGGGCGATGGGGGAATGGGGAAAGGGCAGGGAATGGGACTGAGGACACAGGGCGATGGGGGAATGGGGAAAGGGCAGGGAATGGGACTGAGGACACAGGGCGATGGGGGAATGGGGAAAGGACAGGGAATGGGACCGAGGACACAGGGCGATGGGGGAATGGGGAAAGGACAGGGAATGGGACCGAGGACACAGGGCGATGGGGGAATGGGGAAAGGACAGGGAATGGGACCGAGGACACAGGGTGATGGGGGAATGGGGAAAGGGCAGGGAATGGGACTGAGGACACAGGGCGATGGGGGAATGGGGAAAGGGCAGGGAATGGGACTGAGGTCACAGGGCGATGGGGAAAGGGCAGGGAATGGGACTGAGGACACAGGGCGATGCGGGAATGGGGAAAGGACAGGGAATGGGACTGAGGACACAGGGCGATGGGGAAAGGAAAGGGAATGGGACTGAGGGCACAGGATGATGGGGGAATGGGGAAAGGGCAGGGAATGGGACTGAGGACACAGGGCGATGGGGGAATGGGGAAAGGGCAGGGAATGGGACTGAGGACACAGGGCGATGGGGGAATGGGGAAAGGGCAGGGAATGGGACTGAGGACAGTGGGCGATGGGGGAATGGGGAAAGGGCAGGGAATGGGACTGAGGACACAGGGCGATGGGGGAATGGGGAAAGGACTGGGACTGAGGACACAGGGCGATGGGGGAAAGGACTGGGAATGGGACTGAGGACACAGGATGATGGGGAATGGGGAAAGGGCAGGGACTGGGACTGAGGACACAGGGCGATGGGGAAAGGGCAGGGAATGGGACTGAGGACACGACGATGGGGGAATGGGGAAAGGGCAGGGAATGGGACTGAGTACACAGGGCGATGGGGGAATGAGGAAAGGGCAGGGAATGGGACTGAGGACACAGGGCGATTGGGGGAATGGGGAAAGGACAGGGAATGGGACTGAGGACACAGGGCGATGGGGGAATGGGGAAAGGACAGGGAATGGGACTGAGGACACAGGGCGATGAGGGAATGGGGAAAGGACAGGGAATGGGACTGAGGACACAGGGCGATTGGGGGAATGGGGAATGTGCAGGGAATGGGACTGAGGACACAGGGCGATGGGGGAATGGGGTAAGGACAGGGAACGGGACTGAGGACACAGGGCGATGGGGGAATAGGGAAAGGACAGGGAATGGGACTGAGGACACAGGGGGAATGGGGAAAGGACAGGGAATGGGACTGAGGACACAGGGAGATGGGGGAATGGGGAAAGGACAGGGAATGGGACTGAGGACACAGGGCGATGGGGGAATGGGGAAAGGGCAGGGAATGGGACTGAGGACACAGGGCGATGGGGGAATGGGGAAAGGGCAGGGAATGGGACTGAGGACACAGGGCGATGGGGGAATGGGGAAAGGGCAGGGAATGGGACTGAGGACACAGGGCGATGGGGGAATGGGGAAAGGACAGGGAATGGGACTGAGGACACAGGGCGATGAGGGAATGGGCAGGGAATGGGACTGAGGACACGGCGATGGGGGAATGGGGAAAGGACAGGGAATGGGGAAAGGACAGCGAATGGGACTGAGGACACAGGGGGATGGGGGAATGGGGAAAGGGCAGGGAATGGGACTGGGGACACAGAGCGATGGGGAAAGGGCAGGGAATGGGACTGAGGACACAAGGCGATGGGGGAATGGGGAAAGGGCAGGGAATGGGACTGAGGACACAGGGCGATTGGGGGAATGGGGAATGTGCAGGGAATGGGACTGAGGACACAGGGCGATGGGGGAATGGGGTAAGGACAGGGAATGGGACTGAGGACACAGGGCGAAGGGGGAATGGGGAAAGGACAGGGAATGGGACTGAGGACACAGGGCGATGGGGGAATGGGGAAAGGACAGGGAATGGGACTGAGGACACAGGGTGATGGGGGAATGGGGAAAGGGCAGGGAATGGGACTGAGGACACAGGATGATGGGGGAATGGGGAAAGGGCAGGGAATGGGACTGAGGACACAGGGCGATGGGGGAATGGGGAAAGGGAAGGGAATGGGACTGAGGAAACAGGGTGATGGGGGAATGGGGAAAGGGCAGGGACTGGGACTGAGGACACAGGGCGATGGGGGAATGGGGAAAGGGCAGGGAATGGGACTGAGGACACAGGGCGATGGGGGAATGGGGAAAGGACAGGGAATGGGACTGAGGACACAGGGCGATGGGGGAATGGGGAAAGGGCAGGAAATGGGACTGAGGACACAGGGCGATGGGGGAATGGGGAAAGGACAGGGAATGGGACCGAGGACACAGGGTGATGGGGGAATGGGGAAATGGCAGGGAATGGGACTGAGGTCACAGGGCGATGGGGGAATGGGGAAAGGGCAGGGAATGGGACTGAGGACACAGGGCGATGGGGGAATGGGGAAAGGGCAGGGAATGGGACTGAGGACACAGGGTAATGGGGGAATGGGGAAAGGGCAGGGAATGGGACTGAGGACACAGGGCGATGGGGAAAGGACAGGGAATGGGACTGAGAGCACAGGGTGATGGGGGAATGGGATAAGAGCAGGGAATGGGACTGAGGACGCAGGGCGATTGGGGAAAGGGCAGGGAATGGGACTGAGGACACAGGGCGATGGGGGAATAGGGGAAGGGCAGGGAATGGGACTGAGGACAAAGGGCGATGGGGGAATGGGGAAAGGGCAGGGAATGGGACTGAGGACACAGGGCGATGGGGGAATGGGGAAAGGGCAGGGAATGGGACTAAGGACACAGGGTGATGGGGGAATGGGGAAAGGACAGGGAATGGGACTGAGGACACCGGGCGATGGGGGAATGGGGAAAGGGCAGGGAATGGGACTGAGGACACGGCGATGGGGGAATGGGGAAAGGGCAGGGAATGGGACTGAGGACACAGGGCGATGGGGGAATGGGGAAAGGGCAGGGAATGGGACTGAGGACAGTGGGCGATGGGGAAAGGGCAGGGAATGGGACTGAGGACACAGGGCGATGGGGGAATGGGGAAAGGACTGGGACTGAGGACACAGGGCGATGGGGGAAAGGACTGGGAATGGGACTGAGGACACAGGATGATGGGGAATGGGGAAAGGGCAGGGACTGGGACTGAGGACACAGGGCGATGGGGAAAGGGCAGGGAATGGGACTGAGGACACGACGATGGGGGAATGGGGAAAGGGCAGGGAATGGGACTGAGTACACAGGGCGATGGGGGAATGGGGAAAGGACAGGGAATGGGACTGAGGACACAGGGCGATGAGGGAATGGGGAAAGGACAGGGAATGGGACTGAGGACACAGGGCGATTGGGGGAATGGGGAATGTGCAGGGAATGGGACTGAGGACACAGGGCGATGGGGGAATGGGGTAAGGACAGGGAATGGGACTGAGGACACAGGGCGATGGGGGAATGGGGAAAGGACAGGGAATGGGACTGAGGACACAGGGCGATGGGGGAATGGGGAAAGGACAGGGAATGGGACTGAGGACACGGTGATGCGGGAATGGGGAAAGGACAGGGAATGGGACTGAGGACACAGGGCGATGGGGGAATGGGGAAAGGGCAGGGAATGGGACTGAGGACACAGGGCGATGGGGGAATGGGGAAAGGGCAGGGAATGGGACTGAGGACACAGGGCGATGGGGGAATGGGGAAAGGGCAGGGAATGGGACTGAGGACACAGGGTGATGGGGGAATGGGGAAAGGGCAGGGAATGGGACTGAGGACACAGGGCGATGGGGGAATGGGGAAAGGGCAGGGAATGGGACTGAGGACACAGGGCGATGGGGGAATGGGGAAAGGACAGAGAATGGGACTGAGGACACAGGGCGATGGGGGAATGGGGAAAGGGCAGGGAATGGGACTGAGGACACAGGGCGATGGGGGAATGGGGCAAGGGCAGGGAATGGGACCGAGGACACAGGGCGATGGGGGATTGGGGAAAGGACAGGAATGGGACCGAGGACACAGGGCGATGGGGGAATGGGGAAAGGACAGGGAATGGGACCGAGGACACAGGGTGATGGGGGAATGGGGAAAGGGCAGGGAATGGGACTGAGGACACAGGGCGATGGGGGAATGGGGAAAGGGCAGGGAATGGGACTGAGGTCACAGGGCGATGGGGAAAGGGCAGGGAATGGGACTGAGGACACAGGGCGATGGGGGAATGGGGAAAGGACAGGGAATGGGACTGAGGACACAGGGCGATGGGGGAATGGGGAAAGGGCAGGGAATGGGACTGAGGACAGTGGGCGATGGGGGAATGGGGAAGGGGCAGGGAATGGGACTGAGGACACAGGGCGATGGGGGAATGGGGAAAGGACTGGGACTGAGGACACAGGGCGATGGGGGAAAGGACTGGGAATGGGACTGAGGACACAGGATGATGGGGAATGGGGAAAGGGCAGGGACTGGGACTGAGGACACAGGGCGATGGGGAAAGGGCAGGGAATGGGACTGAGGACACGACGATGGGGGAATGGGGAAAGGGCAGGGAATGGGACTGAGTACACAGGGCGATGGGGAATGAGGAAAGGGCAGGGAATGGGACTGAGGACACAGGGCGATTGGGGGAATGGGGAAAGGACAGGGAATGGGACTGAGGACACAGGGCGATGGGGGAATGGGGAAAGGACAGGGAATGGGACTGAGGACACAGGGCGATGAGGGAATGGGGAAAGGACAGGGAATGGGACTGAGGACACAGGGCGATTGGGGGAATGGGGAATGTGCAGGGAATGGGACTGAGGACACAGGGCGATGGGGGAATGGGGTAAGGACAGGGAATGGGACTGAGGACACAGGGCGATGGGGGAATGGGGAAAGGACAGGGAATGGGACTGAGGACACAGGGCGATGGGGGAATGGGGAAAGGACAGGGAATGGGACTGAGGACACAGGGAGATGGGGGAATGGGGAAAGGACAGGGAATGGGACTGAGGACACAGGGCGATGGGGGAATGGGGAAAGGGCAGGGAATGGGACTGAGGACACAGGGCGATGGGGGAATGGGGAAAGGGCAGGAATGGGACTGAGGACACAGGGCGATGGGGGAAATGGGGGAAAGGGCAGGGAATGGGACTGAGGACACAGGGTGATGGGGAATGGGGAAAGGGCAGGGAATGGGACTGAGGACACAGGGTGATGGGGGAATGGGGAAAGGGCAGGGAATGGGACTGAGGACACAGGGCGATGGGTGAATGGGGGAAGGGCAGAGAATGGGACTGAGGACACAGGGCGATGGGGGAATGGGGAAAGGGCAGGGAATGGGACTGAGGACACAGGGCGATGGGGGAATGGGGAAAGGGCAGGGAATGGGACTGAGGACACAGGGCGATGGGGGAATGGGGAAAGGACAGGGAATGGGACTGAGGACACAGGGCGATGGGGGAATGGGGAAAGGGCAGGGAATGGGACTGAGGACACCGGGCGATGGGGAATGGGGAAAGGACAGGGAATGGGACTGAGGACACAGGGCGATGGGGGAATGGGGAAAGGGCAGGGAATGGGACTGAGGACACAGGGCGATGGGGGAATGGGGAAAGGGCAGGGAATGGGACTGAGGACACAGGGCGATGGGGGAATGGGGAAAGGGCAGGGAATGGGACTGAGGTCACAGGGCGATGGGGAAAGGGCAGGGAATGGGACTGAGGACGCAGGGCGATGGGGGAATGGGGAAAGGACAGGGAATGGGACTGAGGACACAGGGTGATGGGGGAATGGGGAAAGGAAAGGGAATGGGACTGAGGGCACAGGATGATGGGGGAATGGGGAAAGGGCAGGGAATGGGACTGAGGACACAGGGCGATGGGGGAATGGGGAAAGGGCAGGGAATGGGACTGAGGACACAGGGGAATGGGGAAAGGGCAGGGAATGGGACTGAGGACACAGGGCGATGGGGGAATGGGTAAAGGGCAGGGAATGGGACTGAGGGCACAGGGTGATGGGGGAATGGGATAAGAGTAGGGAATGGGACTGAGGACACAGGGCGATGGGGGAATGGGGAAAGGGCAGGGAATGGGACTGAGGACACAGGGCGATGGGGGAATGGGGAAAGGGCAGGGAATGGGACTGAGGACACAGGGCGATGGGGGAATGGGGAAAGGGCAGGGAATGGGACTGAGGACACAGGGCGATGGGGGAATGGGGAAAGGGCAGGGAATGGGACTGAGGACACAGGGCGATGGGGGAATGGGGAAAGGGCAGGGAATGGGACTAAGGACACAGGGTGATGGGGGAATGGGGAAAGGACAGGGAATGGGACTGAGGACACCGGGCGATGGGGGAATGGGGAAAGGGCAGGGAATGGGACTGAGGACACGGCGATGGGGGAATGGGGAAAGGGCAGGGAATGGGACTGAGGACACAGGGCGATGGGGAAAGGGCAGGGAATGGGACTGAGGACAGTGGGCGATGGGGGAATGGGGAAAGGGCAGGGAATGGGACTGAGGACACAGGGCGATGGGGGAATGGGGAAAGGACTGGGACTGAGGACACAGGGCGATGGGGGAAAGGACTGGGAATGGGACTGAGGACACAGGATGATGGGGAATGGGGAAAGGACTGGGACTGAGGACACAGGGCGATGGGGAAAGGGCAGGGAATGGGACTGAGGACACGACGATGGGGGAATGGGGAAAGGGCAGGAATGGGACTGAGTACACAGGGCGATGGGGGAATGGGGAAAGGGCAGGGAATGGGACTGAGGACACAGGGCGATTGGGGGAATGGGGAAAGGACAGGGAATGGGACTGAGGACACAGGGCGATGGGGGAATGGGGAAAGGACAGGGAATGGGACTGAGGACACAGGGCGATGAGGGAATGGGGAAAGGACAGGGAATGGGACTGAGGACACAGGGCGATTGGGGAATGGGGAATGTGCAGGGTATGGGACTGAGGACACAGGGCGATGGGGGAATGGGGTAAGGACAGGGAATGGGACTGAGGACACAGGGCGATGGGGGAATGGGGAAAGGACAGGGAATGGGACTGAGGACACAGGGCGATGGGGGAATGGGGAAAGGACAGGGAATGGGACTGAGGACACAGGGTGATGGGGGAATGGGGAAAGGACAGGGAATGGGACTGAGGACACAGGGCGATGGGGGAATGGGGAAAGGGCAGGGAATGGGACTGAGGACACAGGGCGATGGGGGAATGGGGAAAGGGCAGGGAATGGGACTGAGGACACAGGGCGATGGGGGAATGGGGAAAGGGCAGGGAATGGGACTGAGGACACAGGGTGATGGGGGAATGGGGAAAGGGCAGGGAATGGGACTGAGGACACAGGGTGATGGGGGAATGGGGAAAGGGCAGGGAATGGGACTGAGGACACAGGGCGATGGGTGAATGGGGGAAGGGCAGAGAATGGGACTGAGGACACAGGGCGATGGGGGAATGGGGAAAGGGCAGGGAATGGGACTGAGGACACAGGGCGATGGGGGAATGGGGAAAGGGCAGGGAATGGGACTGAGGACACAGGGCGATGGGGGAATGGGGAAAGGACAGGGAATGGGACTGAGGACACAGGGGGAATGGGGAAAGGGCAGGGATTGGGACTGAGGACACAGGGCGATGGGGGAATGGGGAAAGGACAGGGAATGGGACCGAGGACACAGGGCGATGGGGGAATGGGGAAAGGACAGGGAATGGGACCGAGGACACAGGGCGATGGGGGAATGGGGAAAGGACAGGGAATGGGACCGAGGACACAGGGCGATGGGGGAATGGGGAAAGGGCAGGGAATGGGACTGAGGTCACAGGGCGATGGGGAAAGGGCAGGGATTGGGACTGAGGACACAGGGCGATGGGGGAATGGGGAAAGGACAGGGAATGGGACTGAGGACACAGGGCGATGGGGAAAGGAAAGGGAATGGGACTGAGGGCACAGGATGATGGGGGAATGGGGAAAGGGCAGGGAATGGGACTGAGGACACAGGGCGATGGGGGAATGGGGAAAGGGCAGGGAATGGGACTGAGGACACAGGGCGATGGGGGAATGGGGAAAGGGCAGGGAATGGGACTGAGGACAGTGGGCGATGGGGGAATGGGGAAAGGGCAGGGAATGGGACTGAGGACACAGGGCGATGGGGGAATGGGGAAAGGACTGGGACTGAGGACACAGGGCGATGGGGGAAAGGACTGGGAATGGGACTGAGGACACAGGATGATGGGGAATGGGGAAAGGGCAGGGACTGGGACTGAGGACACAGGGCGATGGGGAAAGGGCAGGGAATGGGACTGAGGACACGACGATGGGGGAATGGGGAAAGGGCAGGGAATGGGACTGAGTACACAGGGCGATGGGGGAATGAGGAAAGGGCAGGGAATGGGACTGAGGACACAGGGCGATTGGGGAATGGGGAAAGGACAGGGAATGGGACTGAGGACACAGGGCGATGGGGGAATGGGGAAAGGACAGGGAATGGGACTGAGGACACAGGGCGATGAGGGAATGGGGAAAGGACAGGGAATGGGACTGAGGACACAGGGCGATTGGGGGAATGGGGAATGTGCAGGGAATGGGACTGAGGACACAGGGCGATGGGGGAATGGGGTAAGGACAGGGAATGGGACTGAGGACACAGGGCGATGGGGGAATAGGGAAAGGACAGGGAATGGGACTGAGGACACAGGGGGAATGGGGAAAGGACAGGGAATGGGACTGAGGACACAGGGAGATGGGGGAATGGGGAAAGGACAGGGAATGGGACTGAGGACACAGGGCGATGGGGGAATGGGGAAAGGGCAGGGAATGGGACTGAGGACACAGGGCGATGGGGGAATGGGGAAAGGGCAGGGAATGGGACTGAGGACACAGGGCGATGGGGGAATGGGGAAAGGGCAGGGAATGGGACTGAGGACACAGGGCGATGGGGGAATGGGGAAAGGACAGGGAACGGGACTGAGGACACAGGGCGATGAGGGAATGGGGAAAGGACAGGGAATGGGACTGAGGACACAGGGCGATTGGGGGAATGGGGAATGTGCAGGGAATGGGACTGAGGACACAGGGCGATGGGGGAATGGGGTAAGGACAGGGAATGGGACTGAGGACACAGGGCGATGGGGGAATGGGGAAAGGACAGGGAATGGGACTGAGGACACAGGGCGATGGGGGAATGGGGAAAGGACAGGGAATGGGACTGAGGACACAGGGTGATGGGGGAATGGGGAAAGGACAGGGAATGGGACTGAGGACACAGGGCGATGGGGGAATGGGGAAAGGGCAGGGAATGGGACTGAGGACACAGGGCGATGGGGGAATGGGGAAAGGGCAGGGAATGGGACTGAGGACACAGGGCGATGGGGGAATGGGGAAAGGGCAGGGAATGGGACTGAGGACACAGGGCGATGGGGGAATGGGGAAAGGGCAGGGAATGGGACCGAGGACACAGGGCGATGGGGGAATGGGGAAAGGACAGGGAATGGGACCGAGGACACAGGGCGATGGGGGAATGGGGAAAGGACAGGGAATGGGACCGAGGACACAGGGTGATGGGGGAATGGGGAAAGGGCAGGGAATGGGACTGAGGACACAGGGCGATGGGGGAATGGGGAAAGGGCAGGGAATGGGACTGAGGTCACAGGGCGATGGGGGAATGGGGAAAGGACAGGGAATGGGACTGAGGACACAGGGTGATGGGGGAATGGGGAAAGGACAGGGAATGGGACTGAGGACACGGCGATGGGGGAATGGGGAAAGGGCAGGGAATGGGACTGAGGACACAGGGCGATGGGGGAATGGGGAAAGGGCAGGGAATGGGACTGAGGACACAGGGCGATGGGGGAATGGGGAAAGGGCAGGGAATGGGACTGAGGACACAGGGTGATGGGGGAATGGGGAAAGGGCAGGGAATGGGACTGAGGACACAGGGCGATGGGGAAAGGGCAGGGAATGGGACTGAGGACACAGGGCGATGGGGGAATGGGGAAAGGACAGAGAATGGGACTGAGGACACAGGGCGATGGGGAAAGGGCAGGGAATGGGACTGAGGACACAGGGCGATGGGGGAATGGGGAAAGGACAGGGAATGGGACCGAGGACACAGGGCGATGGGGGAATGGGGAAAGGACAGGGAATGGGACCGAGGACACAGGGCGATGGGGGAATGGGGAAAGGACAGGGAATGGGACCGAGGACACAGGGTGATGGGGGAATGGGGAAAGGGCAGGGAATGGGACTGAGGACACAGGGCGATGGGGGAATGGGGAAAGGGCAGGGAATGGGACTGAGGTCACAGGGCGATGGGGAAAGGGCAGGGAATGGGACTGAGGACACAGGGCGATGGGGGAATGGGGAAAGGACAGGGAATGGGACTGAGGACACAGGGCGATGGGGGAATGGGGAAAGGGCAGGGAATGGGACTGAGGACAGTGGGCGATGGGGGAATGGGGAAAGGGCAGGGAATGGGACTGAGGACACAGGGCGATGGGGGAATGGGGAAAGGGCAGGGAATGGGACTGAGGACACAGGGCGATGGGGGAATGGGGAAAGGGCAGGGAATGGGACCGAGGACACAGGGCGATGGGGGAATGGGGAAAGGACAGGGAATGGGACCGAGGACACAGGGCGATGGGGGAATGGGGAAAGGACAGGGAATGGGACCGAGGACACAGGGTGATGGGGGAATGGGGAAAGGGCAGGGAATGGGACTGAGGACACAGGGCGATGGGGGAATGGGGAAAGGGCAGGGAATGGGACTGAGGTCACAGGGCGATGGGGAAAGGGCAGGGAATGGGACTGAGGACACAGGGCGATGCGGGAATGGGGAAAGGACAGGGAATGGGACTGAGGACACAGGGCGATGGGGAAAGGAAAGGGAATGGGACTGAGGGCACAGGATGATGGGGGAATGGGGAAAGGGCAGGGAATGGGACTGAGGACACAGGGCGATGGGGGAATGGGGAAAGGGCAGGGAATGGGACTGAGGACACAGGGCGATGGGGGAATGGGGAAAGGGCAGGGAATGGGACTGAGGACAGTGGGCGATGGGGGAATGGGGAAAGGGCAGGGAATGGGACTGAGGACACAGGGCGATGGGGGAATGGGGAAAGGACTGGGACTGAGGACACAGGGCGATGGGGGAAAGGACTGGGAATGGGACTGAGGACACAGGATGATGGGGAATGGGGAAAGGGCAGGGACTGGGACTGAGGACACAGGGCGATGGGGAAAGGGCAGGGAATGGGACTGAGGACACGACGATGGGGGAATGGGGAAAGGGCAGGGAATGGGACTGAGTACACAGGGCGATGGGGGAATGAGGAAAGGGCAGGGAATGGGACTGAGGACACAGGGCGATTGGGGGAATGGGGAAAGGACAGGGAATGGGACTGAGGACACAGGGCGATGGGGGAATGGGGAAAGGACAGGGAATGGGACTGAGGACACAGGGCGATGAGGGAATGGGGAAAGGACAGGGAATGGGACTGAGGACACAGGGCGATTGGGGGAATGGGGAATGTGCAGGGAATGGGACTGAGGACACAGGGCGATGGGGGAATGGGGTAAGGACAGGGAATGGGACTGAGGACACAGGGCGATGGGGGAATAGGGAAAGGACAGGGAATGGGACTGAGGACACGGGGAATGGGGAAAGGACAGGGAATGGGACTGAGGACACAGGGAGATGGGGGAATGGGGAAAGGACAGGGAATGGGACTGAGGACACAGGGCGATGGGGGAATGGGGAAAGGGCAGGGAATGGGACTGAGGACACAGGGCGATGGGGGAATGGGGAAAGGGCAGGGAATGGGACTGAGGACACAGGGCGATGGGGGAATGGGGAAAGGGCAGGGAATGGGACTGAGGACACAGGGCGATGGGGGAATGGGGAAAGGACAGGGAATGGGACTGAGGACACAGGGCGATGAGGGAATGGGGAAAGGACAGGGAATGGGACTGAGGACACAGGGCGATTGGGGGAATGGGGAATGTGCAGGGAATGGGACTGAGGACACAGGGCGATGGGGGAATGGGGTAAGGACAGGGAATGGGACTGAGGACACAGGGCGATGGGGGAATGGGGAAAGGACAGGGAAAGGGACTGAGGACACAGGGCGATGGGGGAATGGGGAAAGGACAGGGAATGGGACTGAGGACACAGGGTGATGGGGGAATGGGGAAAGGACAGGGAATGGGACTGAGGACACGGCGATGGGGGAATGGGGAAAGGGCAGGGAATGGGACTGAGGACACAGGGCGATGGGGGAATGGGGAAAGGGCAGGGAATGGGACTGAGGACACAGGGCGATGGGGGAATGGGGAAAGGGCAGGGAATGGGACTGAGGACACAGGGTGATGGGGGAATGGGGAAAGGGCAGGGAATGGGACTGAGGACACAGGGCGATGGGGAAAGGGCAGGGAATGGGACTGAGGACACAGGGCGATGGGGGAATGGGGAAAGGACAGAGAATGGGACTGAGGACACAGGGCGATGGGGAAAGGGCAGGGAATGGGACTGAGGACACAGGGCGATGGGGGAATGGGGAAAGGACAGGGAATGGGACCGAGGACACAGGGCGATGGGGGAATGGGGAAAGGACAGGGAATGGGACCGAGGACACAGGGCGATGGGGGAATGGGGAAAGGACAGGGAATGGGACCGAGGACACAGGGTGATGGGGGAATGGGGAAAGGGCAGGGAATGGGACTGAGGACACAGGGCGATGGGGGAATGGGGAAAGGGCAGGGAATGGGACTGAGGTCACAGGGCGATGGGGAAAGGGCAGGGAATGGGACTGAGGACACAGGGCGATGGGGGAATGGGGAAAGGACAGGGAATGGGACTGAGGACACAGGGCGATGGGGGAATGGGGAAAGGGCAGGGAATGGGACTGAGGACAGTGGGCGATGGGGGAATGGGGAAAGGGCAGGGAATGGGACTGAGGACACAGGGCGATGGGGGAATGGGGAAAGGACTGGGACTGAGGACACAGGGCGATGGGGGAAAGGACTGGGAATGGGACTGAGGACACAGGATGATGGGGAATGGGGAAAGGGCAGGGACTGGGACTGAGGACACAGGGCGATGGGGAAAGGGCAGGGAATGGGACTGAGGACACGATGATGGGGGAATGGGGAAAGGGCAGGGAATGGGACTGAGTACACAGGGCGATGGGGGAATGAGGAAAGGGCAGGGAATGGGACTGAGGACACAGGGCGATTGGGGGAATGGGGAAAGGACAGGGAATGGGACTGAGGACACAGGGCGATGGGGGAATGGGGAAAGGACAGGGAATGGGACTGAGGACACAGGGCGATGAGGGAATGGGGAAAGGACAGGGAATGGGACTGAGGACACAGGGCGATTGGGGGAATGGGGAATGTGCAGGGAATGGGACTGAGGACACAGGGCGATGGGGGAATGGGGTAAGGACAGGGAATGGGACTGAGGACACAGGGCGATGGGGGAATGGGGAAAGGACAGGGAATGGGACTGAGGACACAGGGCGATGGGGGAATGGGGAAAGGACAGGGAATGGGACTGAGGACACAGGGAGATGGGGGAATGGGGAAAGGACAGGGAATGGGACTGAGGACACAGGGCGATGGGGAAAGGGCAGGGAATGGGACTGAGGACACAGGGCGATGGGGGAATGGGGAAAGGACAGGGAATGGGACTGAGGACACAGGGCGATGGGGGAATGGGGAAAGGGCAGGGAATGGGACTGAGGACACCGGGCGATGGGGGAATGGGGAAAGGACAGGGAATGGGACCGAGGACACAGGGCGATGGGGGAATGGGGAAAGGACAGGGAATGGGACCGAGGACACAGGGCGATGGGGGAATGGGGAAAGGACAGGGAATGGGACTGAGGACACAGGGCGATGGGGAAAGGGCAGGGAATGGGACTGAGGACACAGGGCGATGGGGGAATGGGGAAAGGGCAGGGAATGGGACTGAGGACACAGGGCGATGGGGGAATGGGGAAAGGGCAGGGAATGGGACTGAGGACACAGGGCGATGGGGGAATGGGGAAAGGACAGGGAATGGGACTGAGGACACAGGGCGATGAGGGAATGGGGAAAGGACAGGGAATGGGACTGAGGACACAGGGCGATTGGGGGAATGGGGAATGTGCAGGGAATGGGACTGAGGACACAGGGCGATGGGGGAATGGGGTAAGGACAGGGAATGGGACTGAGGACACAGGGCGATGGGGGAATGGGGAAAGGACAGGGAATGGGACTGAGGACACAGGGCGATGGGGGAATGGGGAAAGGACAGGGAATGGGACTGAGGACACAGGGTGATGGGGGAATGGGGAAAGGACAGGGAATGGGACTGAGGACACAGGGCGATGGGGGAATGGGGAAAGGGCAGGGAATGGGACTGAGGACACAGGGCGATGGGGGAATGGGGAAAGGGCAGGGAATGGGACTGAGGACACAGGGCGATGGGGGAATGGGGAAAGGGCAGGGAATGGGACTGAGGACACAGGGCGATGGGGGAATGGGGAAAGGACAGGGAATGGGACCGAGGACACAGGGCGATGGGGGAATGGGGAAAGGACAGGGAATGGGACCGAGGACACAGGGTGATGGGGGAATGGGGAAAGGGCAGGGAATGGGACTGAGGACACAGGGCGATGGGGGAATGGGGAAAGGGCAGGGAATGGGACTGAGGTCACAGGGCGATGGGGAAAGGGCAGGGAATGGGACTGAGGACACAGGGCGATGGGGGAATGGGGAAAGGACAGGGAATGGGACTGAGGACACAGGGCGATGGGGAAAGGAAAGGGAATGGGACTGAGGGCACAGGATGATGGGGGAATGGGGAAAGGGCAGGGAATGGGACTGAGGACACAGGGCGATGGGGGAATGGGGAAAGGGCAGGGAATGGGACTGAGGACACAGGGCGATGGGGGAATGGGGAAAGGGCAGGGAATGGGACTGAGGACAGTGGGCGATGGGGGAATGGGGAAAGGGCAGGGAATGGGACTGAGGACACAGGGCGATGGGGGAATGGGGAAAGGACTGGGACTGAGGACACAGGGCGATGGGGGAAAGGACTGGGAATGGGACTGAGGACACAGGATGATGGGGAATGGGGAAAGGGCAGGGACTGGGACTGAGGACACAGGGCGATGGGGAAAGGGCAGGGAATGGGACTGAGGACACGACGATGGGGGAATGGGGAAAGGGCAGGGAATGGGACTGAGTACACAGGGCGATGGGGGAATGAGGAAAGGGCAGGGAATGGGACTGAGGACACAGGGCGATTGGGGGAATGGGGAAAGGACAGGGAATGGGACTGAGGACACAGGGCGATGGGGGAATGGGGAAAGGACAGGGAATGGGACTGAGGACACAGGGCGATGAGGGAATGGGGAAAGGACAGGGAATGGGACTGAGGACACAGGGCGATTGGGGGAATGGGGAATGTGCAGGGAATGGGACTGAGGACACAGGGCGATGGGGGAATGGGGTAAGGACAGGGAATGGGACTGAGGACACAGGGCGATGGGGGAATAGGGAAAGGACAGGGAATGGGACTGAGGACACAGGGGGAATGGGGAAAGGACAGGGAATGGGACTGAGGACACAGGGAGATGGGGGAATGGGGAAAGGACAGGGAATGGGACTGAGGACACAGGGCGATGGGGGAATGGGGAAAGGGCAGGGAATGGGACTGAGGACACAGGGCGATGGGGGAATGGGGAAAGGGCAGGGAATGGGACTGAGGACACAGGGCGATGGGGGAATGGGGAAAGGGCAGGGAATGGGACTGAGGACACAGGGCGATGGGGGAATGGGGAAAGGACAGGGAATGGGACTGAGGACACAGGGCGATGAGGGAATGGGGAAAGGACAGGGAATGGGACTGAGGACACAGGGCGATTGGGGGAATGGGGAATGTGCAGGGAATGGGACTGAGGACACAGGGCGATGGGGGAATGGGGTAAGGACAGGGAATGGGACTGAGGACACAGGGCGATGGGGGAATGGGGAAAGGACAGGGAATGGGACTGAGGACACAGGGCGATGGGGGAATGGGGAAAGGACAGGGAATGGGACTGAGGACACAGGGCGATGGGGGAATGGGGAAAGGACAGGGAATGGGACTGAGGACACAGGGTGATGGGGGAATGGGGAAAGGACAGGGAATGGGACTGAGGACACAGGGCGATGGGGGAATGGGGAAAGGGCAGGGAATGGGACTGAGGACACAGGGCGATGGGGGAATGGGGAAAGGGCAGGGAATGGGACTGAGGACACAGGGCGATGGGGGAATGGGGAAAGGGCAGGGAATGGGACTGAGGACACAGCGTGATGGGGGAATGGGGAAAGGGCAGGGAATGGGACTGAGGACACAGGGCGATGGGGGAATGGGGAAAGGGCAGGGAATGGGACTGAGGACACAGGGCGATGGGGGAATGGGGAAAGGACAGAGAATGGGACTGAGGACACAGGGCGATGGGGGAATGGGGAAAGGGCAGGGAATGGGACTGAGGACACAGGGCGATGGGGGAATGGGGAAAGGACAGGGAATGGGACCGAGGACACAGGGCGATGGGGGAATGGGGAAAGGACAGGGAATGGGACCGAGGACACAGGGCGATGGGGGAATGGGGAAAGGACAGGGAAAGGGACCGAGGACACAGGGTGATGGGGGAATGGGGAAAGGGCAGGGAATGGGACTGAGGACACAGGGCGATGGGGGAATGGGGAAAGGGCAGGGAATGGGACTGAGGTCACAGGGCGATGGGGAAAGGGCAGGGAATGGGACTGAGGACACAGGGCGATGGGGGAATGGGGAAAGGACAGGGAATGGGACTGAGGACACAGGGCGATGGGGGAATGGGGAAAGGGCAGGGAATGGGACTGAGGACAGTGGGCGATGGGGGAATGGGGAAAGGGCAGGGAATGGGACTGAGGACACAGGGCGATGGGGGAATGGGGAAAGGACTGGGACTGAGGACACAGGGCGATGGGGGAAAGGACTGGGAATGGGACTGAGGACACAGGATGATGGGGAATGGGGAAAGGGCAGGGACTGGGACTGAGGACACAGGGCGATGGGGAAAGGGCAGGGAATGGGACTGAGGACACGATGATGGGGGAATGGGGAAAGGGCAGGGAATGGGACTGAGTACACAGGGCGATGGGGGAATGAGGAAAGGGCAGGGAATGGGACTGAGGACACAGGGCGATTGGGGGAATGGGGAAAGGACAGGGAATGGGACTGAGGACACAGGGCGATGGGGGAATGGGGAAAGGACAGGGAATGGGACTGAGGACACAGGGCGATGAGGGAATGGGGAAAGGACAGGGAATGGGACTGAGGACACAGGGCGATTGGGGGAATGGGGAATGTGCAGGGAATGGGACTGAGGACACAGGGCGATGGGGGAATGGGGTAAGGACAGGGAATGGGACTGAGGACACAGGGCGATGGGGGAATGGGGAAAGGACAGGGAATGGGACTGAGGACACAGGGCGATGGGGGAATGGGGAAAGGACAGGGAATGGGACTGAGGACACAGGGAGATGGGGGAATGGGGAAAGGACAGGGAATGGGACTGAGGACACAGGGTGATGGGGGAATGGGGAAAGGGCAGGGAATGGGACTGAGGACACAGGGTGATGGGGGAATGGGGAAAGGGCAGGGAATGGGACTGAGGACACAGGGCGATGGGTGAATGGGGGAAGGGCAGAGAATGGGACTGAGGACACAGGGCGATGGGGGAATGGGGAAAGGGCAGGGAATGGGACTGAGGACACAGGGCGATGGGGGAATGGGGAAAGGGCAGGGAATGGGACTGAGGACACAGGGCGATGGGGGAATGGGGAAAGGACAGGGAATGGGACTGAGGACACAGGGCGATGGGGGAATGGGGAAAGGGCAGGGAATGGGACTGAGGACACCGGGCGATGGGGGAATGGGGAAAGGACAGGGAATGGCACCGAGGACACAGGGCGATGGGGGAATGGGGAAAGGACAGGGAATGGGACCGAGGACACAGGGCGATGGGGGAATGGGGAAAGGACAGGGAATGGGACTGAGGACACAGGGCGATGGGGGAATGGGGAAAGGACAGGGAATGGGACTGAGGTCACAGGGCGATGGGGAAAGGGCAGGGAATGGGACTGAGGACACAGGGCGATGGGGGAATGGGGAAAGGGCAGGGAATGGGACTGAGGTCACAGGGCGATGGGGAAAGGACAGGGAATGGGACCGAGGACACAGGGTGATGGGGAAAGGGCAGGGAATGGGACTGAGGACACAGGGCGATGGGGGAATGGGGAAAGGGCAGGGAATGGGACTGAGGTCACAGGGCGATGGGGAAAGGGCAGGGAATGGGACTGAGGACGCAGGGCGATGGGGGAATGGGGAAAGGACAGGGAATGGGACTGAGGACACAGGGTGATGGGGGAATGGGGAAAGGAAAGGGAATGGGACTGAGGGCACAGGATGATGGGGGAATGGGGAAAGGGCAGGGAATGGGACTGAGGACACAGGGCGATGGGGGAATGGGGAAAGGGCAGGGAATGGGACTGAGGACACAGGGGAATGGGGAAAGGGCAGGGAATGGGACTGAGGACACAGGGCGATGGGGGAATGGGTAAAGGGCAGGGAATGGGACTGAGGGCACAGGGTGATGGGGGAATGGGATAAGAGTAGGGAATGGGACTGAGGACACAGGGCGATGGGGGAATGGGGAAAGGGCAGGGAATGGGACTGAGGACACAGGGCGATGGGGGAATGGGGAAAGGGCAGGGAATGGGACTGAGGACACAGGGCGATGGGGGAATGGGGAAAGGGCAGGGAATGGGACTGAGGACACAGGGCGATGGGGGAATGGGGAAAGGGCAGGGAATGGGACTAAGGACACAGGGTGATGGGGGAATGGGGAAAGGACAGGGAATGGGACTGAGGACACCGGGCGATGGGGGAATGGGGAAAGGGCAGGGAATGGGACTGAGGACACAGGGCGATGGGGGAATGGGGAAAGGGCAGGGAATGGGACTGAGGACACAGGGCGATGGGGGAATGGGGAAAGGGCAGGGAATGGGACTGAGGACACAGGGCGATGGGGGAATGGGGAAAGGGCAGGGAATGGGACTAAGGACACAGGGTGATGGGGGAATGGGGAAAGGACAGGGAATGGGACTGAGGACACCGGGCGATGGGGGAATGGGGAAAGGGCAGGGAATGGGACTGAGGACACGGCGATGGGGGAATGGGGAAAGGGCAGGGAATGGGACTGAGGACACAGGGCGATGGGGGAATGGGGAAAGGGCAGGGAATGGGACTGAGGACAGTGGGCGATGGGGGAATGGGGAAAGGGCAGGGAATGGGACTGAGGACACAGGGCGATGGGGGAATGGGGAAAGGACTGGGACTGAGGACACAGGGCGATGGGGGAAAGGACTGGGAATGGGACTGAGGACACAGGATGATGGGGAATGGGGAAAGGACTGGGACTGAGGACACAGGGCGATGGGGAAAGGGCAGGGAATGGGACTGAGGACACGACGATGGGGGAATGGGGAAAGGGCAGGGAATGGGACTGAGTACACAGGGCGATGGGGGAATGGGGAAAGGGCAGGGAATGGGACTGAGGACACAGGGCGATTGGGGGAATGGGGAAAGGACAGGGAATGGGACTGAGGACACAGGGCGATGGGGGAATGGGGAAAGGACAGGGAATGGGACTGAGGACACAGGGCGATGGGGGAATGGGGAAAGGACAGGGAATGGGACTGAGGACACAGGGTGATGGGGGAATGGGGAAAGGACAGGGAATGGGACTGAGGACACAGGGCGATGGGGGAATGGGGAAAGGGCAGGGAATGGGACTGAGGACACAGGGCGATGTGGAATGGGGAAAGGGCAGGGAATGGGACTGAGGACACAGGGCGATGGGGGAATGGGGAAAGGGCAGGGAATGGGACTGAGGACACAGGGTGATGGGGGAATGGGGAAAGGGCAGGGAATGGGACTGAGGACACAGGGTGATGGGGGAATGGGGAAAGGGCAGGGAATGGGACTGAGGACACAGGGCGATGGGTGAATGGGGGAAGGGCAGAGAATGGGACTGAGGACACAGGGCGATGGGGGAATGGGGAAAGGGCAGGGAATGGGACTGAGGACACAGGGCGATGGGGGAATGGGGAAAGGGCAGGGAATGGGACTGAGGACACAGGGCGATGGGGGAATGGGGAAAGGACAGGGAATGGGACTGAGGACACAGGGCGATGGGGGAATGGGGAAAGGGCAGGGATTGGGACTGAGGACACAGGGCGATGGGGGAATGGGGAAAGGACAGGGAATGGGACCGAGGACACAGGGCGATGGGGGAATGGGGAAAGGACAGGGAATGGGACCGAGGACACAGGGCGATGGGGGAATGGGGAAAGGACAGGGAATGGGACCGAGGACACAGGGCGATGGGGGAATGGGGAAAGGACAGGGAATGGGACCGAGGACACAGGGCGATGGGGGAATGGGGAAAGGACAGGGAATGGGACCGAGGACACAGGGCGATGGGGGAATGGGACCGAGGACACAGGGCGATGGGGGAATGGGGAAAGGGCAGGGAATGGGACTGAGGTCACAGGGCGATGGGGGAATGGGGAAAGGGCAGGGAATGGGACTGAGGACACAGGGCGATGGGGGAATGGGGAAAGGGCAGGGAATGGGACTGAGGACACAGGGCGATGGGGGAATGGGGAAAGGACAGGGAATGGGACTGAGGACACAGGGCGATGGGGGAATGGGGAAAGGGCAGGGATTGGGACTGAGGACACAGGGCGATGGGGGAATGGGGAAAGGACAGGGAATGGGACCGAGGACACAGGGCGATGGGGGAATGGGGAAAGGACAGAGAATGGGACTGAGGACACAGGGCGATGGGGGAATGGGGAAAGGACAGGGAATGGGACTGAGGACACGGCGATGGGGGAATGGGGAAAGGGCAGGGAATGGGACTGAGGACACAGGGGGAATGGGGAAAGGACAGGGAATGGGACTGAGGACAGAGGGCGATGGGGGAATGGGGAAAGGACAGGGAATGGGACCGAGGACACAGGGCGATGGGGGAATGGGGAAAGGGCAGGGAATGGGACTGAGGTCACAGGGCGATGGGGAAAGGGCAGGGAATGGGACTGAGGACACAGGGCGATGGGGGAATGGGGAAAGGAAAGGGAATGGGACTGAGGGCACAGGATGATGGGGGAATGGGGAAAGGGCAGGGAATGGGACTGAGGACACAGGGCGATGGGGGAATGGGAAAAGGGCAGGGAATGGGACTGAGGACACGGGAATGGGGAAAGGGCAGGGAATGGGACTGAGGACACAGGGCGATGGGGGAATGGGTAAAGGGCAGGGAATGGGACTGAGGGCACAGGTTGATGGGGGAATGGGATAAGAGTAGGCAATGGGACTGAGGACACAGGGCGATGGGGGAATGGGGAAAGGGCAGGGAATGTGACTGAGGACACAGGGCGATGGGGGAATGGGGAAAGGGCAGGGAATGGGACTGAGGACACAGGGCGATGGGGGAATGGGGAAAGGGCAGGGAATGGGACTGAGGACACGGCGATGGGTGACTGGGGAAAGGGCAGGGAATGGGACTGAGGACACAGGGCGATGGGGGAATGGGGAAAGGGCAGGGAATGGGACTGAGGACACAGGGCGATGGGGGAATGGGGAAAGGGCAGGGAATGGGACTGAGGACACAGGGCGATGGGGGAATGGGGAAAGGACAGGGAATGGGACTGAGGACACAGGGCGATGGGGGAATGGGGAAAGGGCAGGGAATGGGACTGAGGACACAGGGCGATGGGGGAATGGGGAAAGGACAGGGAATGGGACTGAGGACACAGGGCGATGGGGGAATGGGGAAAGGGCAGAGAATGGGACTGAGGGCACAGGGGAATTGGGAAAGGGCAGGGAATGGGACTGAGGACACAGGGCGATGGGGGAATGGGGAAAGGACAGGGAATGGGACTGAGGACACAGGGCGATGAGGGAATGGGGAAAGGACAGGGAATGGGACTGAGGACACAGGGCGATTGGGGGAATGGGGAATGTGCAGGGAATGGGACTGAGGACACAGGGCGATGGGGGAATGGGGTAAGGACAGGGAATGGGACTGAGGACACAGGGCGATGGGGGAATGGGGAAAGGACAGGGAATGGGACTGAGGACACAGGGCGATGGGGGAATGGGGAAAGGACAGGGAATGGGACTGAGGACACAGGGAGATGGGGGAATGGGGAAAGGACAGGGAATGGGACTGAGGACACAGGGTGATGGGGGAATGGGGAAAGGGCAGGGAATGGGACTGAGGACACAGGGTGATGGGGGAATGGGGAAAGGGCAGGGAATGGGACTGAGGACACAGGGCGATGGGTGAATGGGGGAAGGGCAGAGAATGGGACTGAGGACACAGGGCGATGGGGGAATGGGGAAAGGGCAGGGAATGGGACTGAGGACACAGGGCGATGGGGGAATGGGGAAAGGGCAGGGAATGGGACTGAGGACACAGGGCGATGGGGGAATGGGGAAAGGACAGGGAATGGGACTGAGGACACAGGGCGATGGGGGAATGGGGAAAGGGCAGGGAATGGGACTGAGGACACCGGGCGATGGGGGAATGGGGAAAGGACAGGGAATGGGACCGAGGACACAGGGCGATGGGGGAATGGGGAAAGGACAGGGAATGGGACCGAGGACACAGGGCGATGGGGGAATGGGGAAAGGACAGGGAATGGGACCGAGGACACAGGGTGATGGGGAAAGGGCAGGGAATGGGACTGAGGACACAGGGCGATGGGGGAATGGGGAAAGGGCAGGGAATGGGACTGAGGTCACAGGGCGATGGGGAAAGGGCAGGGAATGGGACTGAGGACGCAGGGCGATGGGGGAATGGGGAAAGGACAGGGAATGGGACTGAGGACACAGGGTGATGGGGGAATGGGGAAAGGAAAGGGAATGGGACTGAGGGCACAGGATGATGGGGGAATGGGGAAAGGGCAGGGAATGGGACTGAGGACACAGGGCGATGGGGGAATGGGGAAAGGGCAGGGAATGGGACTGAGGACACAGGGGAATGGGGAAAGGGCAGGGAATGGGACTGAGGACACAGGGCGATGGGGGAATGGGTAAAGGGCAGGGAATGGGACTGAGGGCACAGGGTGATGGGGGAATGGGATAAGAGTAGGGAATGGGACTGAGGACACAGGGCGATGGGGGAATGGGGAAAGGGCAGGGAATGGGACTGAGGACACAGGTCGATGGGGGAATGGGGAAAGGGCAGGGAATGGGACTGAGGACACAGGGCGATGGGGGAATGGGGAAAGGGCAGGGAATGGGACTGAGGACACAGGGCGATGGGGGAATGGGGAAAGGGCAGGGAATGGGACTAAGGACACAGGGTGATGGGGGAATGGGGAAAGGACAGGGAATGGGACTGAGGACACCGGGCGATGGGGGAATGGGGAAAGGGCAGGGAATGGGAC
Organism: Somniosus microcephalus; assembly: GCF_052327205.1. NCBI lineage: Eukaryota > Metazoa > Chordata > Chondrichthyes > Squaliformes > Somniosidae > Somniosus > Somniosus microcephalus. The sequence goes on from NW_028225179.1 coordinate 79,340,938, forward strand.
TGAGGACACGGCGATGGGGGAATGGGGAAAGGGCAGGGAATGGGACTGAGGACACAGGGCGATGGGGGAATGGGGAAAGGGCAGGGAATGGGACTGAGGACAGTGGGCGATGGGGGAATGGGGAAAGGGCAGGGAATGGGACTGAGGACACAGGGCGATGGGGGAATGGGGAAAGGACTGGGACTGAGGACACAGGGCGATGGGGGAAAGGACTGGGAATGGGACTGAGGACACAGGATGATGGGGAATGGGGAAAGGACTGGGACTGAGGACACAGGGCGATGGGGAAAGGGCAGGGAATGGGACTGAGGACACGACGATGGGGGAATGGGGAAAGGGCAGGGAATGGGACTGAGTACACAGGGCGATGGGGGAATGGGGAAAGGGCAGGGAATGGGACTGAGGACACAGGGCGATTGGGGGAATGGGGAAAGGACAGGGAATGGGACTGAGGACACAGGGCGATGGGGGAATGGGGAAAGGACAGGGAATGGGACTGAGGACACAGGGCGATGAGGGAATGGGGAAAGGACAGGGAATGGGACTGAGGACACAGGGCGATTGGGGGAATGGGGAATGTGCAGGGTATGGGACTGAGGACACAGGGCGATGGGGGAATGGGGTAAGGACAGGGAATGGGACTGAGGACACAGGGCGATGGGGGAATGGGGAAAGGACAGGGAATGGGACTGAGGACACAGGGCGATGGGGGAATGGGGAAAGGACAGGGAATGGGACTGAGGACACAGGGTGATGGGGGAATGGGGAAAGGACAGGGAATGGGACTGAGGACACAGGGCGATGGGGGAATGGGGAAAGGGCAGGGAATGGGACTGAGGACACAGGGCGATGTGGAATGGGGAAAGGGCAGGGAATGGGACTGAGGACACAGGGCGATGGGGAATGGGGAAAGGGCAGGGAATGGGACTGAGGACACAGGGTGATGGGGGAATGGGGAAAGGGCAGGGAATGGGACTGAGGACACAGGGTGATGGGGGAATGGGGAAAGGGCAGGGAATGGGACTGAGGACACAGGGCGATGGGTGAATGGGGGAAGGGCAGAGAATGGGACTGAGGACACAGGGCGATGGGGGAATGGGGAAAGGGCAGGGAATGGGACTGAGGACACAGGGCGATGGGGGAATGGGGAAAGGGCAGGGAATGGGACTGAGGACACAGGGCGATGGGGGAATGGGGAAAGGACAGGGAATGGGACTGAGGACACAGGGCGATGGGGGAATGGGGAAAGGGCAGGGATTGGGACTGAGGACACAGGGCGATGGGGGAATGGGGAAAGGACAGGGAATGGGACCGAGGACACAGGGCGATGGGGGAATGGGGAAAGGGCAGGGAATGGGACTGAGGTCACAGGGCGATGGGGGAATGGGGAAAGGGCAGGGAATGGGACTGAGGACACAGGGCGATGGGGGAATGGGGAAAGGGCAGGGAATGGGACTGAGGACACAGGGCGATGGGGGAATGGGGAAAGGACAGGGAATGGGACTGAGGACACAGGGCGATGGGGGAATGGGGAAAGGGCAGGGATTGGGACTGAGGACACAGGGCGATGGGGGAATGGGGAAAGGACAGGGAATGGGACCGAGGACACAGGGCGATGGGGGAATGGGGAAAGGACAGGGAATGGGACCGAGGACACAGGGCGATGGGGGAATGGGGAAAGGACGGGGAATGGGACCGAGGACACAGGGCGATGGGGGAATGGGGAAAGGGCAGGGAATGGGACTGAAGTCACAGGGCGATGGGGAAAGGGCAGGGAATGGGACTGAGGACACAGGGCGATGGGGGAATGGGGAAAGGAAAGGGAATGGGACTGAGGGCACAGGATGATGGGGGAATGGGGAAAGGGCAGGGAATGGGACTGAGGACACAGGGCGATGGGGGAATGGGGAAAGGGCAGGGAATGGGACTGAGGACACGGGAAAGGGCAGGGAATGGGACTGAGGACACAGGGCGATGGGGGAATGGGTAAAGGGCAGGGAATGGGACTGAGGGCACAGGTTGATGGGGGAATGGGATAAGAGTAGGCAATGGGACTGAGGACACAGGGCGATGGGGGAATGGGGAAAGGGCAGGGAATGGGACTGAGGACACAGGGCGATGGGGGAATGGGGAAAGGGCAGGGAATGGGACTGAGGACACGGCGATGGGTGACTGGGGAAAGGGCAGGGAATGGGACTGAGGACACAGGGCGATGGGGGAATGGGGAAAGGGCAGGGAATGGGACTGAGGACACAGGGCGATGGGGGAATGGGGAAAGGGCAGGGAATGGGACTGAGGACACAGGGCGATGGGGGAATGGGGAAAGGGCAGGGAATGGGACTGAGGACACGGCGATGGGTGACTGGGGAAAGGGCAGGGAATGGGACTGAGGACACAGGGCGATGGGGGAATGGGGAAAGGGCAGGGAATGGGACTGAGGACACAGGGCGATGGGGGAATGGGGAAAGGGCAGGGAATGGGACTGAGGACACAGGGCGATGGGGGAATGGGGAAAGGACAGGGAATGGGACTGAGGACACAGGGCGATGGGGGAATGGGGAAAGGGCAGGGAATGGGACTGAGGACACAGGGCGATGGGGGAATGGGGAAAGGACAGGGAATGGGACTGAGGACACAGGGCGATGGGGGAATGGGGAAAGGGCAGAGAATGGGACTGAGGGCACAGGGCGATGGGGGAATGGGGAAAGGGCAGGGAATGGGACTGAGGACACAGGGCGATGGGGGAATGGGGAAAGGACAGGGAATGGGACTGAGGACACAGGGCGATGAGGGAATGGGGAAAGGACAGGGAATGGGACTGAGGACACAGGGCGATTGGGGGAATGGGGAATGTGCAGGGAATGGGACTGAGGACACAGGGCGATGGGGGAATGGGGTAAGGACAGGGAATGGGACTGAGGACACAGGGCGATGGGGGAATAGGGAAAGGACAGGGAATGGGACTGAGGACACAGGGGGAATGGGGAAAGGACAGGGAATGGGACTGAGGACACAGGGAGATGGGGGAATGGGGAAAGGACAGGGAATGGGACTGAGGACACAGGGCGATGGGGGAATGGGGAAAGGGCAGGGAATGGGACTGAGGACACAGGGCGATGGGGGAATGGGGAAAGGGCAGGGAATGGGACTGAGGACACAGGGCGATGGGGGAATGGGGAAAGGACAGGGAATGGGACTGAGGACACAGGGCGATGAGGGAATGGGGAAAGGACAGGGAATGGGACTGAGGACACAGGGCGATTGGGGGAATGGGGAATGTGCAGGGAATGGGACTGAGGACACAGGGCGATGGGGGAATGGGGTAAGGACAGGGAATGGGACTGAGGACACAGGGCGATGGGGGAATGGGGAAAGGACAGGGAATGGGACTGAGGACACAGGGTGATGGGGGAATGGGGAAAGGACAGGGAATGGGACTGAGGACACAGGGCGATGGGGGAATGGGGAAAGGGCAGGGAATGGGACTGAGGACACAGGGCGATGGGGGAATGGGGAAAGGGCAGGGAATGGGACTGAGGACACAGGGCGATGGGGGAATGGGGAAAGGGCAGGGAATGGGACTGAGGACACAGGGTGATGGGGGAATGGGGAAAGGGCAGGGAATGGGACTGAGGACACAGGGCGATGGGGGAATGGGGAAAGGGCAGGGAATGGGACTGAGGACACAGGGCGATGGGGGAATGGGGAAAGGACAGAGAATGGGACTGAGGACACAGGGCGATGGGGGAATGGGGAAAGGGCAGGGAATGGGACTGAGGACACAGGGCGATGGGGGAATGGGGAAAGGACAGGGAATGGGACCGAGGACACAGGGCGATGGGGGAATGGGGAAAGGACAGGGAATGGGACCGAGGACACAGGGCGATGGGGGAATGGGGAAAGGACAGGGAATGGGACCGAGGACACAGGGTGATGGGGGAATGGGGAAAGGGCAGGGAATGGGACTGAGGACACAGGGCGATGGGGGAATGGGGAAAGGGCAGGGAATGGGACTGAGGTCACAGGGCGATGGGGAAAGGGCAGGGAATGGGACTGAGGACACAGGGCGATGGGGGAATGGGGAAAGGACAGGGAATGGGACTGAGGACACAGGGCGATGGGGGAATGGGGAAAGGGCAGGGAATGGGACTGAGGACAGTGGGCGATGGGGGAATGGGGAAAGGGCAGGGAATGGGACTGAGGACACAGGGCGATGGGGGAATGGGGAAAGGACTGGGACTGAGGACACAGGGCGATGGGGGAAAGGACTGGGAATGGGACTGAGGACACAGGATGATGGGGAATGGGGAAAGGGCAGGGACTGGGACTGAGGACACAGGGCGATGGGGAAAGGGCAGGGAATGGGACTGAGGACACGATGATGGGGGAATGGGGAAAGGGCAGGGAATGGGACTGAGTACACAGGGCGATGGGGGAATGGGGAAAGGGCAGGGAATGGGACTGAGGACACGATGATGGGGGAATGGGGAAAGGGCAGAGAATGGGACTGAGGACACAGGGCGATGGGGGAATGGGGAAAGGGCAGGGAATGGGACTGAGGACACAGGGCGATGGGGGAATGGGGAAAGGGCAGGGAATGGGACTGAGGACACAGGGCGATGGGGGAATGGGGAAAGGACAGGGAATGGGACTGAGGACACAGGGCGATGGGGGAATGGGGAAAGGACAGGGAATGGGACCGAGGACACAGGGCGATGGGGGAATGGGGAAAGGACAGGGAATGGGACCGAGGACACAGGGTGATGGGGGAATGGGGAAAGGACAGGGAATGGGACTGAGGACACAGGGCGATGGGGGAATGGGGAAAGGACAGGGAATGGGACCGAGGACACAGGGTGATGGGGAAAGGGCAGGGAATGGGACTGAGGACACAGGGCGATGGGGGAATGGGGAAAGGGCAGGGAATGGGACTGAGGTCACAGGGCGATGGGGAAAGGGCAGGGAATGGGACTGAGGACGCAGGGCGATGGGGGAATGGGGAAAGGACAGGGAATGGGACTGAGGACACAGGGTGATGGGGGAATGGGGAAAGGAAAGGGAATGGGACTGAGGGCACAGGATGATGGGGGAATGGGGAAAGGGCAGGGAATGGGACTGAGGACACAGGGCGATGGGGGAATGGGGAAAGGGCAGGGAATGGGACTGAGGACACAGGGGAATGGGGAAAGGGCAGGGAATGGGACTGAGGACACAGGGCGATGGGGGAATGGGTAAAGGGCAGGGAATGGGACTGAGGGCACAGGGTGATGGGGGAATGGGATAAGAGTAGGGAATGGGACTGAGGACACAGGGCGATGGGGGAATGGGGAAAGGGCAGGGAATGGGACTGAGGACACAGGGCGATGGGGGAATGGGGAAAGGGCAGGGAATGGGACTGAGGACACAGGGCGATGGGGGAATGGGGAAAGGGCAGGGAATGGGACTGAGGACACAGGGCGATGGGGGAATGGGGAAAGGGCAGGGAATGGGACTGAGGACAGTGGGCGATGGGGGAATGGGGAAAGGGCAGGGAATGGGACTGAGGACACCGGGCGATGGGGGAATGGGGAAAGGACTGGGACTGAGGACACAGGGCGATGGGGGAAAGGACTGGGAATGGGACTGAGGACACAGGATGATGGGGAATGGGGAAAGGACTGGGACTGAGGACACAGGGCGATGGGGAAAGGGCAGGGAATGGGACTGAGGACACGACGATGGGGGAATGGGGAAAGGGCAGGGAATGGGACTGAGTACACAGGGCGATGGGGGAATGGGGAAAGGGCAGGGAATGGGACTGAGGACACAGGGCGATTGGGGGAATGGGGAAAGGACAGGGAATGGGACTGAGGACACAGGGCGATGGGGGAATGGGGAAAGGACAGGGAATGGGACTGAGGACACAGGGCGATGAGGGAATGGGGAAAGGACAGGGAATGGGACTGAGGACACAGGGCGATTGGGGGAATGGGGAATGTGCAGGGTATGGGACTGAGGACACAGGGCGATGGGGGAATGGGGTAAGGACAGGGAATGGGACTGAGGACACAGGGCGATGGGGGAATGGGGAAAGGACAGGGAATGGGACTGAGGACACAGGGCGATGGGGGAATGGGGAAAGGACAGGGAATGGGACTGAGGACACAGGGTGATGGGGGAATGGGGAAAGGACAGGGAATGGGACTGAGGACACAGGGCGATGGGGGAATGGGGAAAGGGCAGGGAATGGGACTGAGGACACAGGGCGATGTGGAATGGGGAAAGGGCAGGGAATGGGACTGAGGACACAGGGCGATGGGGGAATGGGGAAAGGGCAGGGAATGGGACTGAGGACACAGGGTGATGGGGGAATGGGGAAAGGGCAGGGAATGGGACTGAGGACACAGGGTGATGGGGGAATGGGGAAAGGGCAGGGAATGGGACTGAGGACACAGGGCGATGGGTGAATGGGGGAAGGGCAGAGAATGGGACTGAGGACACAGGGCGATGGGGGAATGGGGAAAGGGCAGGGAATGGGACTGAGGACACAGGGCGATGGGGGAATGGGGAAAGGGCAGGGAATGGGACTGAGGACACAGGGCGATGGGGGAATGGGGAAAGGACAGGGAATGGGACTGAGGACACAGGGCGATGTGGAATGGGGAAAGGGCAGGGAATGGAACTGAGGACACAGGGCGATGGGGGAATGGGGAAAGGGCAGGGAATGGGACTGAGGACACAGGGCGATGGGGGAATGGGGAAAGGGCAGGGATTGGGACTGAGGACACAGGGCGATGGGGGAATGGGGAAAGGACAGGGAATGGGACCGAGGACACAGGGCGATGGGGGAATGGGGAAAGGACAGGGAATGGGACCGAGGACACAGGGCGATGGGGGAATGGGGAAAGGGCAGGGAATGGGACTGAGGTCACAGGGCGATGGGGAAAGGGCAGGGAATGGGACTGAGGACACAGGGGGAATGGGGAAAGGAAAGGGAATGGGACTGAGGGCACAGGATGATGGGGGAATGGGGAAAGGGCAGGGAATGGGACTGAGGACACAGGGCGATGGGGGAATGGGGAAAGGGCAGGGAATGGGACTGAGGACACGGGAATGGGGAAAGGGCAGGGAATGGGACTGAGGACACAGGGCGATGGGGGAATGGGTAAAGGGCAGGGAATGGGACTGAGGGCACAGGTTGATGGGGGAATGGGATAAGAGTAGGCAATGGGACTGAGGACACAGGGCGATGGGGGAATGGGGAAAGGGCAGGGAATGGGACTGAGGACACAGGGCGATGGGGGAATGGGGAAAGGACAGGGAATGGGACTGAGGACACAGGGCGATGGGGGAATGGGGAAAGGGCAGGGAATGGGACTGAGGACACAGGGCGATGGGGGAATGGGGAAAGGACAGGGAATGGGACTGAGGACACAGGGCGATGGGGGAATGGGGAAAGGGCAGAGAATGGGACTGAGGGCACAGGGCGATGGGGGAATGGGGAAAGGGCAGGGAATGGGACTGAGGACACAGGGCGATGGGGGAATGGGGAAAGGACAGGGAATGGGACTGAGGACACTGGGCGATGGGTGAATGGGGAAAGGGCAGAGAATGGGACTGAGGACACAGGGCGATGGGGGAATGGGGAAAGGGCAGGGAATGGGACTGAGGACACAGGGCGATGGGGGAATGGGGAAAGGGCAGGGAATGGGACTGAGGACACAGGGCGATGGGGGAATGGGGAAAGGACAGGGAATGGGACCGAGGACACAGGGCGATGGGGGAATGGGGAAAGGACAGGGAATGGGACCGAGGACACAGGGCGATGGGGGAATGGGGAAAGGACAGGGAATCGGACCGAGGACACAGGGTGATGGGGGAATGGGGAAAGGGCAGGGAATGGGACTGAGGACACAGGGCGATGGGGGAATGGGGAAAGGACAGGGAATGGGACCGAGGACACAGGGTGATGGGGAAAGGGCAGGGAATGGGACTGAGGACACAGGGCGATGGGGGAATGGGGAAAGGGCAGGGAATGGGACTGAGGTCACAGGGCGATGGGGAAAGGGCAGGGAATGGGACTGAGGACGCAGGGCGATGGGGGAATGGGGAAAGGACAGGGAATGGGACTGAGGACACAGGGTGATGGGGGAATGGGGAAAGGAAAGGGAATGGGACTGAGGGCACAGGATGATGGGGGAATGGGGAAAGGGCAGGGAATGGGACTGAGGACACAGGGCGATGGGGGAATGGGGAAAGGGCAGGGAATGGGACTGAGGACACAGGGGAATGGGGAAAGGGCAGGGAATGGGACTGAGGACACAGGGCGATGGGGGAATGGGTGAAGGGCAGGGAATGGGACTGAGGGCACAGGGTGATGGGGGAATGGGATAAGAGTAGGGAATGGGACTGAGGACACAGGGCGATGGGGGAATGGGGAAAGGGCAGGGAATGGGACTGAGGACACAGGGCGATGGGGGAATGGGGAAAGGGCAGGGAATGGGACTGAGGACACAGGGCGATGGGGGAATGGGGAAAGGGCAGGGAATGGGACTGAGGACACAGGGCGATGGGGGAATGGGGAAAGGGCAGGGAATGGGACTGAGGACAGTGGGCGATGGGGGAATGGGGAAAGGGCAGGGAATGGGACTGAGGACACCGGGCGATGGGGGAATGGGGAAAGGACTGGGACTGAGGACACAGGGCGATGGGGGAAAGGACTGGGAATGGGACTGAGGACACAGGATGATGGGGAATGGGGAAAGGACTGGGACTGAGGACACAGGGCGATGGGGAAAGGGCAGGGAATGGGACTGAGGACACGACGATGGGGGAATGGGGAAAGGGCAGGGAATGGGACTGAGTACACAGGGCGATGGGGGAATGGGGAAAGGGCAGGGAATGGGACTGAGGACACAGGGCGATTGGGGGAATGGGGAAAGGACAGGGAATGGGACTGAGGACACAGGGCGATGGGGGAATGGGGAAAGGACAGGGAATGGGACTGAGGACACAGGGCGATGAGGGAATGGGGAAAGGACAGGGAATGGGACTGAGGACACAGGGCGATTGGGGGAATGGGGAATGTGCAGGGTATGGGACTGAGGACACAGGGCGATGGGGGAATGGGGTAAGGACAGGGAATGGGACTGAGGACACAGGGCGATGGGGGAATGGGGAAAGGACAGGGAATGGGACTGAGGACACAGGGCGATGGGGGAATGGGGAAAGGACAGGGAATGGGACTGAGGACACAGGGTGATGGGGGAATGGGGAAAGGACAGGGAATGGGACTGAGGACACAGGGCGATGGGGGAATGGGGAAAGGGCAGGGAATGGGACTGAGGACACAGGGCGATGTGGAATGGGGAAAGGGCAGGGAATGGGACTGAGGACACAGGGCGATGGGGGAATGGGGAAAGGGCAGGGAATGGGACTGAGGACACAGGGTGATGGGGGAATGGGGAAAGGGCAGGGAATGGGACTGAGGACACAGGGTGATGGGGGAATGGGGAAAGGGCAGGGAATGGGACTGAGGACACAGGGCGATGGGTGAATGGGGGAAGGGCAGAGAATGGGACTGAGGACACAGGGCGATGGGGGAATGGGGAAAGGGCAGGGAATGGGACTGAGGACACAGGGCGATGGGGGAATGGGGAAAGGGCAGGGAATGGGACTGAGGACACAGGGCGATGGGGGGAATGGGGAAAGGACAGGGAATGGGACTGAGGACACAGGGCGATGTGGAATGGGGAAAGGGCAGGGAATGGGACTGAGGACACAGGGCGATGGGGGAATGGGGAAAGGGCAGGGAATGGGACTGAGGACACAGGGTGATGGGGGAATGGGGAAAGGGCAGGGAATGGGACTGAGGACACAGGGTGATGGGGGAATGGGGAAAGGGCAGGGAATGGGACTGAGGACACAGGGCGATGGGTGAATGGGGGAAGGGCAGAGAATGGGACTGAGGACACAGGGCGATGGGGGAATGGGGAAAGGGCAGGGAATGGGACTGAGGACACAGGGCGATGGGGGAATGGGGAAAGGGCAGGGAATGGGACTGAGGACACAGGCCGATGGGGGAATGGGGAAAGGACAGGGAATGGGACTGAGGACACAGGGCGATGGGGGAATGGGGAAAGGGCAGGGATTGGGACTGAGGACACAGGGCGATGGGGGAATGGGGAAAGGACAGGGAATGGGACCGAGGACACAGGGCGATGGGGGAATGGGGAAAGGACAGGGAATGGGACCGAGGACACAGGGCGATGGGGGAATGGGGAAAGGGCAGGGAATGGGACTGAGGTCACAGGGCGATGGGGAAAGGGCAGGGAATGGGACTGAGGACACAGGGGGAATGGGGAAAGGAAAGGGAATGGGACTGAGGGCACAGGATGATGGGGGAATGGGGAAAGGGCAGGGAATGGGACTGAGGACACAGGGCGATGGGGGAATGGGGAAAGGGCAGGGAATGGGACTGAGGACACGGGAATGGGGAAAGGGCAGGGAATGGGACTGAGGACACAGGGCGATGGGGGAATGGGTAAAGGGCAGGGAATGGGACTGAGGGCACAGGTTGATGGGGGAATGGGATAAGAGTAGGCAATGGGACTGAGGACACAGGGCGATGGGGGAATGGGGAAAGGGCAGGGAATGGGACTGAGGACACAGGGCGATGGGGGAATGGGGAAAGGACAGGGAATGGGACTGAGGACACAGGGCGATGGGGGAATGGGGAAAGGGCAGGGAATGGGACTGAGGACACAGGGCGATGGGGGAATGGGGAAAGGACAGGGAATGGGACTGAGGACACAGGGCGATGGGGGAATGGGGAAAGGGCAGAGAATGGGACTGAGGGCACAGGGCGATGGGGGAATGGGGAAAGGGCAGGGAATGGGACTGAGGACACAGGGCGATGGGGGAATGGGGAAAGGACAGGGAATGGGACTGAGGACACTGGGCGATGGGTGAATGGGGAAAGGGCAGAGAATGGGACTGAGGACACAGGGCGATGGGGGAATGGGGAAAGGGCAGGGAATGGGACTGAGGACACAGGGCGATGGGGGAATGGGGAAAGGGCAGGGAATGGGACTGAGGACACAGGGCGATGGGGGAATGGGGAAAGGACAGGGAATGGGACCGAGGACACAGGGCGATGGGGGAATGGGGAAAGGACAGGGAATGGGACCGAGGACACAGGGCGATGGGGGAATGGGGAAAGGACAGGGAATCGGACCGAGGACACAGGGTGATGGGGGAATGGGGAAAGGGCAGGGAATGGGACTGAGGACACAGGGCGATGGGGGAATGGGGAAAGGGCAGGGAATGGGACTGAGGTCACAGGGCGATGGGGAAAGGGCAGGGAATGGGACTGAGGACACAGGGCGATGGGGGAATGGGGAAAGGACAGGGAATGGGACTGAGGACACAGGGTGATGGGGGAATGGGGAAAGGGCAGGGAATGGGACTGAGGACACAGGGCGATGGGGGAATGGGGAAAGGGCAGGGAATGGGACTGAGGACAGTGGGCGATGGGGGAATGGGGAAAGGGCAGGGAATGGGACTGAGGACACAGGGCGATGGGGGAATGGGGAAAGGACTGGGACTGAGGACACAGGGCGATGGGGGAAAGGACTGGGAATGGGACTGAGGACACAGGATGATGTGGAAAGGGCAGGGAATGGGACTGAGGACACGACGATGGGGGAATGGGGAAAGGGCAGGGAATGGGACTGAGTACACAGGGCGATGGGGGAATGAGGAAAGGGCAGGGAATGGGACTGAGGACACAGGGTGATGGGGAAAGGGCAGGGAATGGGACTGAGGACACGACGATGGGGGAATGGGGAAAGGGCAGGGAATGGGACTGAGTACACAGGGCGATGGGGGAATGGGGAAAGGACAGGGAATGGGACTGAGGACACAGGGCGATGAGGGAATGGGGAAAGGACAGGGAATGGGACTGAGGACACAGGGCGATTGGGGGAATGGGGAATGTGCAGGGAATGGGACTGAGGACACAGGGCGATGGGGGAATGGGGTAAGGACAGGGAATGGGACTGAGGACACAGGGCGATGGGGGAATAGGGAAAGGACAGGGAATGGGACTGAGGACACAGGGCGATGGGGGAATGGGGAAAGGACAGGGAATGGGACTGAGGACACAGGGAGATGGGGGAATGGGGAAAGGACAGGGAATGGGACTGAGGACACAGGGCGATGGGGGAATGGGGAAAGGGCAGGGAATGGGACTGAGGACACAGGGCGATGGGGGAATGGGGAAAGGGCAGGGAATGGGACTGAGGACACAGGGCGATGGGGGAATGGGGAAAGGGCAGGGAATGGGACTGAGGACACAGGGTGATGGGGGAATGGGGAAAGGGCAGGGAATGGGACTGAGGACACAGGGTGATGGGGGAATGGGGAAGGGGCAGGGAATGGGACTGAGGACACAGGGCGATGGGTGAATGGGGGAAGGGCAGAGAATGGGACTGAGGACAGGGCGATGGGGGAATGGGGAAAGGGCAGGGAATGGGACTGAGGACACAGGGCGATGGGGGAATGGGGAAAGGGCAGGGAATGGGACTGAGGACACAGGGCGATGGGGGAATGGGGAAAGGACAGGGAATGGGACTGAGGACACAGGGCGATGGGGGAATGGGGAAAGGGCAGGGAATGGGACTGAGGACACCGGGCGATGGGGGAATGGGGAAAGGACAGGGAATGGGACCGAGGACACAGGGCGATGGGGGAATGGGGAAAGGACAGGGAATGGGACCGAGGACACAGGGTGATGCGGGAATGGGGAAAGGGCAGGGAATGGGACTGAGGACACAGGGCGATGGGGGAATGGGGAAAGGGCAGGGAATGGGACTGAGGTCACAGGGCGATGGGGAAAGGGCAGGGAATGGGACTGAGGACGCAGGGCGATGGGGGAATGGGGAAAGGACAGGGAATGGGACTGAGGACACAGGGCGATGGGGGAATGGGGAAAGGAAAGGGAATGGGACTGAGGGCACAGGATGATGGGGGAATGGGGAAAGGGCAGGGAATGGGACTGAGGACACAGGGCGATGGGGGAATGGGGAAAGGGCAGGGAATGGGACTGAGGACACGGGAATGGGGAAAGAGCAGGGAATGGGACTGAGGACACAGGGCGATGGGGGAATGGGTAAAGGGCAGGGAATGGGACTGAGGGCACAGGGTGATGGGGGAATGGGATAAGAGTAGGGAATGGGACTGAGGACACAGGGCGATGGGGGAATGGGGAAAGGGCAGGGAATGTGACTGAGGACACAGGGCGATGGGGGAATGGGGAAAGGGCAGGGAATGGGACTGAGGACACAGGGCGATGGGGGAATGGGGAAAGGGCAGGGAATGGGACTGAGGACACAGGGCGATGGGGGAATGTGGAAAGGGCAGGGAATGGGACTGAGGACACAGGGCGATGGGGGAATGGGGAAAGGACAGGGAATGGGACTGAGGACACAGGGCGATGGGGGAATGGGGAAAGGGCAGAGAATGGGACTGAGGGCACAGGGCGATGGGGGAATGGGGAAAGGGCAGGGAATGGGACTGAGGACACAGGGCGATGGGGGAATGGGGAAAGGACAGGGAATGGGACTGAGGACACTGGGCGATGGGTGAATGGGGAAAGGGCAGGGAATGGGACTGAGGACACAGGGCGATGGGGGAAAGGGCTGGGACTGAGGACACAGGGCGATGGGGGAAAGGACTGGGAATGGGACTGAGGACACAGGATAATGGGGAAAGGGCAGGGACTGGGACTGAGGACACAGGGCGATGGGGAAAGGGCAGGGAATGGGACTGAGGACACGACGATGGGGGAATGGGGAAAGGGCAGGGAATGGGACTGAGTACACAGGGCGATGGGGGAATGGGGAAAAGGCAGGGAATGGGACTGAGGACACAGGGTAATGGGGGAATGGGGAAAGGACAGGGAATGGGACTGAGGACACGGCGTTGGGGGAATGGGGAAAGGGCAGGGAATGTGACTGGGGACACAGGGCGATGGGGGAATGGGGAAAGGACAGGGAATAGGACTGAGGACACAGGGAGATGGGGGAATGGGGAAAGGGCAGGGAATGGGACTGAGGACACGGCGATGGGGGAATGGGACTGAGGACACAGGACGATGGGGGAATGGGGAAAGGACAGGGAATGGGACTGAGGACACAGGGTGATGGGGAATGGGGAAAGGGCAGGGAATGGGACTGAGGACACAGGGTGATGGGTGAATGGGGAAAGGGCAGGGAATGGGACTGAGGACACAGGGCGATGGGGGAATGGGGAAAGGGCAGGGAATGGGACTGAGAACACAGGGCGATGGGGGAATGGGGAAAGGGCAGGGAATGGGACTGAGGACACAGGGCGATTGGGGAATGGGGAAAGGGCAGGGAATGGGACTGAGGACACAGGGCGATGGGGGAATGGGGAAAGGGCAGGGAATGGGACTGAGGACACAGGGCGATGGGGGAATGGGGAAAGGGCAGGGAATGGGACTGAGGACACAGGGTGATGGGGGAATGGGGAAAGGGCAGGGAATGGGACTGAGGACACAGGGCGATGAGGGAATGGGGAAAGGACAGGGAATTGGACTGAGGAAACAGGGCGATGGGGGAATAGGGAAAGGGCAGGGAATGGGACTGAGAACACAGGGCGATGGGGGAATGGGGAAAGGGCAGGGAATGGGACTCAGGACACAGGGCTAAGGGGAAAGGGCAGGGAATGGGATTGAGGACACAGGGCGATGGGGGAATGGGGAAAGGGCAGGGAATGGGACTGAGGACACAGGGCGATGGGGGAATGGGGAAAGGGCAGGGAATGGGACTGAGGACACAGGGTGATGGGGGAATGGGGAAAGGGCAGGGAATGGGACTGAGGACACAGGGCGATGAGGGAATGGGGAAAGGACAGGGAATTGGACTGAGGAAACAGGGCGATGGGGGAATAGGGAAAGGGCAGGGAATGGGACTGAGGACACAGGGCGATGGGGGAATGGGGAAAGGGCAGGGAATGGGACTCAGGACACAGGGCTAAGGGGAAAGGGCAGGGAATGGGATTGAGGACACAGGGCGATGGGGGAATGGGGAAAGGGCAGGGAATGGGACTGAGGACACAGGGTGATGGGGGAATGGGGAAAGGGCAGGGAATGGGACAGAGGACAGAGGGCGATGTGGAATGGGGAAAGGGCAGGGAATGGGACTGAGGACACAGGGTGATGGGGGAATGGGGAAAGGGCAGGGAATGGGACTGAGGATATAGGACGATGGGGGAATGGGGAAAGGGCAGGAAATGGGACTGAGGACACAGGGCGATGGGGGAATGGGGAAAAGGCAGGGAATGGGACTGAGGACACAGGGCGATGGGGGAATGGGGAAAGGGCAGGGAATGGGACTGAGGACACAGGGCGATGGGGAAAGGGCAGGGAATGGGACTGAGGACACAGGGCGATGGGGGAATGGGGAAAGGGCAGGGAATGGGACTGAGGACACAGGGCGATGGGGGAATGGGGCAAGGGCAGGGAATGGGACTGAGGACACAGGGCGATGGGGGAATGGGGAAAGGGCAGGGAATGGGATGGAGGACACAGGGTGATGGGGGAATGGGCAAAGGGCATGGAATGGGACTGAGGACACAGGGCGATGGGGGAAAGGGCAGGGAATGGGACTGAGGACACAGGGCGATGGGGGAATGGGGAAAGGGCAGGGAATGGGACTGAGGACACAGGGCGATGGGGGAATGGGGAAAGGGCAGGGAATGGGACTTAGGACACAGGGTGATGGGGGAATGGGGAAAGGGCAGGGAATGGGACGGAGGACACAGGGTGATGGGGGAATGGGCAAAGGGCATGGAATGGGACTGAGGACACAGGGCGATGGGGGAAAGGGCAGGGAATGGGACTGAGGACACAGGGCGATGGGGGAATGGGGAAAGGGCAGGGAATGGGACTGAGGACACAGGGCGATGGGGGAATGGGGAAAGGGCAGGGAATGGGACTGAGGACACAGGGCGATGGGGGAATGGGGAAAGGGCAGGGAATGGGACTGAGGACTCAGGGTGATGGGGGAATGGGGAAAGGGCAGGGAAAGTAACTGAGGACAGAGGGCGATGGGGGAATGGGGAAAGGGGAGGGAATGGGACTGAGGACACAGGACGATGGGTGACTGGGGAAAGGGCAGGGAATGGGACTGAGGACACAGGGTGATGGAGGAATGGGGAAAGGGCAGGAAATGGGACTGAGGACACAGGGCGATGGGGGAATGGGGAAAAGGCAGGGAATGGGACTGAGGACACAGGGCGATGGGGGAATGGGGAAAGGGCAGGGAATGGGACTGAGGACACAGGGCGATGGGGAAAGGGCAGGGAATGGGACTGAGGACACAGGGCGATGGGGGAATGGGGAAAGGGCAGGGAATGGGACTGAGGACACAGGGCGATGGGGGAATGGGGAAAGGGCAGGGAATGGGACTGAGGACACAGGGTGATGGGGGAATGGGGAAAGGGCAGGGAATGGGACTGAGGACACAGGGCGATGAGGGAATGGGGAAAGGACAGGGAATTGGACTGAGGAAACAGGGCGATGGGGGAATAGGGAAAGGGCAGGGAATGGGACTGAGGACACAGGGCGATGGGGGAATGGGGAAAGGGCAGGGAATGGGACTCAGGACACAGGGCTAAGGGGAAAGGGCAGGGAATGGGATTGAGGACACAGGGCGATGGGGGAATGGGGAAAGGGCAGGGAATGGGACTGAGGACACAGGGTGATGGGGGAATGGGGAAAGGGCAGGGAATGGGACTGAGGACAGAGGGCGATGTGGAATGGGGAAAGGGCAGGGAATGGGACTGAGGACACAGGGTGATGGGGGAATGGGGAAAGGGCAGGGAATGGGACTGAGGATATAGGACGATGGGGGAATGGGGAAAGGGCAGGAAATGGGACTGAGGACACAGGGCGATGGGGGAATGGGGAAAAGGCAGGGAATGGGACTGAGGACACAGGGCGATGGGGGAATGGGGAAAGGGCAGGGAATGGGACTGAGGACACAGGGCGATGGGGAAAGGGCAGGGAATGGGACTGAGGACACAGGGCGATGGGGGAATGGGGAAAGGGCAGGGAATGGGACTGAGGACACAGGGCGATGGGGGAATGGGGCAAGGGCAGGGAATGGGACTGAGGACACAGGGCGATGGGGGAATGGGGAAAGGGCAGGGAATGGGATGGAGGACACAGGGTGATGGGGGAATGGGCAAAGGGCATGGAATGGGACTGAGGACACAGGGCGATTGGGGGAAAGGGCAGGGAATGGGACTGAGGACACAGGGCGATGGGGGAATGGGGAAAGGGCAGGGAATGGGACTGAGGACACAGGGCGATGGGGGAATGGGGAAAGGGCAGGGAATGGGACTTAGGACACAGGGTGATGGGGGAATGGGGAAAGGGCAGGGAATGGGACGGAGGACACAGGGTGATGGGGGAATGGGCAAAGGGCATGGAATGGGACTGAGGACACAGGGCGATGGGGGAAAAGGGCAGGGAATGGGACTGAGGACACAGGGCGATGGGGGAATGGGGAAAGGGCAGGGAATGGGACTGAGGACACAGGGCGATGGGGGAATGGGGAAAGGGCAGGGAATGGGACTGAGGACTCAGGGTGATGGGGGAATGGGGAAAGGGCAGGGAAAGTAACTGAGGACAGAGGGCGATGGGGGAATGGGGAAAGGGGAGGGAATGGGACTGAGGACACAGGACGATGGGTGACTGGGGAAAGGGCAGGGAATGGGACTGAGGACACAGGGTGATGGAGGAATGGGGAAAGGGCAGGAAATGGGACTGAGGACACAGGGCGATGGGGGAATGGGGAAAAGGCAGGGAATGGGACTGAGGACACAGGGCGATGGGGGAATGGGGAAAGGGCAGGGAATGGGACTGAGGACACAGGGCGATGGGGAAAGGGCAGGGAATGGGACTGAGGACACAGGGCGATGGGGGAATGGGGAAAGGGCAGGGAATGGGACTGAGGACACAGGGCGATGGGGGAATGGGGAAAGGACAGGGAATTGGACTGAGGAAACAGGGCGATGGGGGAATGGGGAAAGGGCAGGGAATGGGACTGAGGACACAGGGCGATGAGGGAATGGGGAAAGGACAGGGAATTGGACTGAGGAAACAGGGCGATGGGGGAATAGGGAAAGGGCAGGGAATGGGACTGAGGACACAGGGCGATGGGGGAATGGGGAAAGGGCAGGGAATGGGACTCAGGACACAGGGCAAAGGGGAAAGGGCAGGGAATGGGATTGAGGACACAGGGCGATGGGGGAATGGGGAAAGGGCAGGGAATGGGACTGAGGACACAGGGTGATGGGGGAATGGGGAAAGGGCAGGGAATGGGACTGAGGACACAGGGCGATGTGGAATGGGGAAAGGGCAGGGAATGGGACTGAGGACACAGGGTGATGGGGGAAAGGGCAGGGAATGGGACTGAGGACACAGGACGATGGGGGAATGGGGAAAGGGCAGGAAATGGGACTGAGGACACAGGGCGATGGGGGAATGGGGAAAAGGCAGGGAATGGGACTGAGGACACAGGGCGATGGGGGAATGGGGAAAGGGCAGGGAATGGGACTGAGGACACAGGGCGATGGGGAAAGGGCAGGGAATGGGACTGAGGACACAGGGCGATGGGGGAATGGGGAAAGGGCAGGGAATGGGACTGAGGACACAGGGCGATGGGGGAATGGGGCAAGGGCAGGGAATGGGACTGAGGACACAGGGCGATGGGGGAATGGGGAAAGGGCAGGGAATGGGACTGAGGACACAGGGCGATGGGGAAATGGCAGGGAATGGGACTTAGGACACAGGGTGATGGGGGAATGGGGAAAGGGCAGGGAATGGGATGGAGGACACAGGGTGATGGGGGAATGGGCAAAGGGCATGGAATGGGACTGAGGACACAGGGCGATGGGGCAAGGGGAGGGAATGGGACTGAGGACACAGGACGATGGGTGACTGGGGAAAGGGCAGGGAATGGGACTGAGGACACAGGGTGATGGGGGAATGGGGAAAGGGCAGGGAATGGGACTAAGGACACAGGGCGATGAGGGAATGGGGAAAGGACAGGGAATTGGACTGAGGAAACAGGGCGATGGGGGAATGGGGAAAGGGCAGGGAATGGGACTGAGGACACAGGGCGATGGGGGAATGGGGAAAAGGCAGGGAATGGGACTGAGGACACAGGGCGATGGGGGAATGGGGAAAGGGCAGGGAATGGGACTGAGGACACAGGGCGATGGGGAAAGGGCAGGGAATGGGACTGAGGACACAGGGCGATGGGGGAATGGGGAAAGGGCAGGGAATGGGACTGAGGACACAGGGCGATGGGGGAATGGGGCAAGGGCAGGGAATGGGACTGAGGACACAGGGCGATGGGGGAATGGGGAAAGGGCAGGGAATGGGATGGAGGACACAGGGTGATGGGGGAATGGGCAAAGGGCATGGAATGGGACTGAGGACACAGGGCGATGGGGGAAAGGGCAGGGAATGGGACTGAGGACACAGGGCGATGGGGGAATGGGGAAAGGGCAGGGAATGGGACTGAGGACACAGGGCGATGGGGGAATGGGGAAAGGGCAGGGAATGGGACTGAGGACTCAGGGTGATGGGGAAAGGGCAGGGAAAGTAACTGAGGACAGAGGGCGATGGGGGAATGGGGAAAGGGGAGGGAATGGGACTGAGGACACAGGACGATGGGTGACTGGGGAAAGGGCAGGGAATGGGACTGAGGACACAGGGTGATGGGGGAATGGGGAAAGGGCAGGGAATGGGACTAAGGACACAGGGCGATGAGGGAATGGGGAAAGGACAGGGAATTGGACTGAGGAAACAGGGCGATGGGGGAATGGGGAAAGGGCAGGGAATGGGACTGAGGACACAGGGCGATGGGGGAATGGGGAAAGGGCAGGGAATGGGACTCAGGACACAGGGCGATGGGGAAAGGGGAAAGGGCAGGGAATGGGATTGAGGACACAGGGCGATGGGGGAATGGGGAAAGGGCAGGGAATGGGACTGAGGACACAGGGCGATGGGGAAAGGGCAGGGAATGGGACTGAGGACACAGGGTGATGGGGGAATGGGGAAAGGGCAGGAAATGGGACTGAGGACACAGGGCGATGGGGGAATGGGGAAAAGGCAGGGAATGGGACTGAGGACACAGGGCGATGGGGGAATGGGGAAAGGGCAGGGAATGGGACTGAGGACACAGGGCGATGGGGCAAGGGCAGGGAATGGGACTGAGGACACAGGGCGATGGGGGAATGGGGAAAGGGCAGGGAATGGGACTGAGGACACAGGGCGATGGGGGAATGGGGCAAGGGCAGGGAATGGGACTGAGGACACAGGGCGATGGGGGAATGGGGAAAGGGCAGGGAATGGGACTGAGGACACAGGGCGATGGGGGAATGGGGAAAGGGCAGGGAATGGGACTTAGGACACAGGGTGATGGGGGAATGGGGAAAGGGCAGGGAATGGGACGGAGGACACAGGGTGATGGGGGAATGGGCAAAGGGCATGGAATGGGACTGAGGACACAGGGCGATGGGGGAAAGGGCAGGGAATGGGACTGAGGACACAGGGCGATGGGGGAATGGGGAAAGGGCAGGGAATGAGACTGAGGACTCGGTGATGGGGGAATGGGGAAAGGGCAGGGAAAGTAACTGAGGACAGAGGGCGATGGGGGAATGGGGAAAGGGGAGGGAATGGGACTGAGGACACAGGGCGATGGGGGAAAGGGCAGGGAATGGGACTGAGGACACAGGGCGATGGGGGAATGGGGAAAGGGCAGGGAATGGGACTGAGGACACAGGGCGATGGGGGAATGGGGAAAGGGCAGGGAATGGGACTGAGGACTCAGGGTGATGGGGGAATGGGGAAAGGGCAGGGAAAGTAACTGAGGACAGAGGGCGATGGGGGAATGGGGAAAGGGGAGGGAATGGGACTGAGGACACAGGACGATGGGTGACTGGGGAAAGGGCAGGGAATGGGACTGAGGACACAGGGTGATGGAGGAATGGGGAAAGGGCAGGAAATGGGACTGAGGACACAGGGCGATGGGGGAATGGGGAAAAGGCAGGGAATGGGACTGAGGACACAGGGCGATGGGGGAATGGGGAAAGGGCAGGGAATGGGACTGAGGACACAGGGCGATGGGGAAAGGGCAGGGAATGGGACTGAGGACACAGGGCGATGGGGGAATGGGGAAAGGGCAGGGAATGGGACTGAGGACACAGGGCGATGGGGGAATGGGGAAAGGACAGGGAATTGGACTGAGGAAACAGGGCGATGGGGGAATGGGGAAAGGGCAGGGAATGGGACTGAGGACACAGGGCGATGAGGGAATGGGGAAAGGACAGGGAATTGGACTGAGGAAACAGGGCGATGGGGGAATAGGGAAAGGGCAGGGAATGGGACTGAGGACACAGGGCGATGGGGGAATGGGGAAAGGGCAGGGAATGGGACTCAGGACACAGGGCAAAGGGGAAAGGGCAGGGAATGGGATTGAGGACACAGGGCGATGGGGGAATGGGGAAAGGGCAGGGAATGGGACTGAGGACACAGGGTGATGGGGGAATGGGGAAAGGGCAGGGAATGGGACTGAGGACACAGGGCGATGTGGAATGGGGAAAGGGCAGGGAATGGGACTGAGGACACAGGGTGATGGGGGAAAGGGCAGGGAATGGGACTGAGGACACAGGACGATGGGGGAATGGGGAAAGGGCAGGAAATGGGACTGAGGACACAGGGCGATGGGGGAATGGGGAAAAGGCAGGGAATGGGACTGAGGACACAGGGCGATGGGGGAATGGGGAAAGGGCAGGGAATGGGACTGAGGACACAGGGCGATGGGGAAAGGGCAGGGAATGGGACTGAGGACACAGGGCGATGGGGGAATGGGGAAAGGGCAGGGAATGGGACTGAGGACACAGGGCGATGGGGGAATGGGGCAAGGGCAGGGAATGGGACTGAGGACACAGGGCGATGGGGGAATGGGGAAAGGGCAGGGAATGGGACTGAGGACACAGGGCGATGGGGAAATGGCAGGGAATGGGACTTAGGACACAGGGTGATGGGGGAATGGGGAAAGGGCAGGGAATGGGATGGAGGACACAGGGTGATGGGGGAATGGGCAAAGGGCATGGAATGGGACTGAGGACACAGGGCGATGGGGGAAAGGGCAGGGAATGGGACTGAGGACACAGGGCGATGGGGGAATGGGGAAAGGGCAGGGAATGGGACTGAGGACACAGGGCGATGGGGGAATGGGGAAAGGGCAGGGAATGGGACTGAGGACTCAGGGTGATGGGGGAATGGGGAAAGGGCAGGGCAAGTAACAGAGGACAGAGGGCGATGGGGGAATGGGGCAAGGGGAGGGAATGGGACTGAGGACACAGGACGATGGGTGACTGGGGAAAGGGCAGGGAATGGGACTGAGGACACAGGGTGATGGGGGAATGGGGAAAGGGCAGGGAATGGGACTAAGGACACAGGGCGATGAGGGAATGGGGAAAGGACAGGGAATTGGACTGAGGAAACAGGGCGATGGGGGAATGGGGAAAGGGCAGGGAATGGGACTGAGGACACAGGGCGATGGGGGAATGGGGAAAGGGCAGGGAATGGGACTCAGGACACAGGGCGATGGGGAAAGGGGAAAGGGCAGGGAATGGGATTGAGGACACAGGGCGATGGGGGAATGGGGAAAGGGCAGGGAATGGGACTGAGGACACAGGGCGATGGGGGAATGGGGAAAGGGGAGGGAATGGGACTGAGGACACAGGGCGATGGGGGAAAGGGCAGGGAATGGGACTGAGGACACAGGGCGATGGGGGAATGGGGAAAGGGCAGGGAATGGGACTGAGGACACAGGGCGATGGGGGAATGGGGAAAAGGCAGGGAATGGGACTGAGGACACAGGGCGATGGGGAAAGGGCAGGGAATGGGACTGAGGACACAGGGCGATGGGGGAATGGGGAAAGGGCAGGGAATGGGACTGAGGACACAGGGCGATGGGTGACTGGGGAAAGGGCAGGGAATGGGACTGAGGACACAGGGTGATGGGGGAATGGGGAAAGGGCAGGGAATGGGACTAAGGACACAGGGCGATGAGGGAATGGGGAAAGGACAGGGAATTGGACTGAGGAAACAGGGCGATGGGGGAATGGGGAAAGGGCAGGGAATGGGACTGAGGACACAGGGCGATGGGGGAATGGGGAAAGGGCAGGGAATGGGACTCAGGACACAGGGCGATGGGGAAAGGGGAAAGGGCAGGGAATGGGATTGAGGACACAGGGCGATGGGGGAATGGGGAAAGGGCAGGGAATGGGACTGAGGACACAGGGCGATGGGGAAAGGGCAGGGAATGGGACTGAGGACACAGGGTGATGGGGGAATGGGGAAAGGGCAGGAAATGGGACTGAGGACACAGGGCGATGGGGGAATGGGGAAAAGGCAGGGAATGGGACTGAGGACACAGGGCGATGGGGGAATGGGGAAAGGGCAGGGAATGGGACTGAGGACACAGGGCGATGGGGCAAGGGCAGGGAATGGGACTGAGGACACAGGGCGATGGGGGAATGGGGAAAGGGCAGGGAATGGGACTGAGGACACAGGGCGATGGGGGAATGGGGCAAGGGCAGGGAATGGGACTGAGGACACAGGGCGATGGGGGAATGGGGAAAGGGCAGGGAATGGGACTGAGGACACAGGGCGATGGGGGAATGGGGAAAGGGCAGGGAATGGGACTTAGGACACAGGGTGATGGGGGAATGGGGAAAGGGCAGGGAATGGGACGGAGGACACAGGGTGATGGGGGAATGGGCAAAGGGCATGGAATGGGACTGAGGACACAGGGCGATGGGGGAAAGGGCAGGGAATGGGACTGAGGACACAGGGCGATGGGGGAATGGGGAAAGGGCAGGGAATGGGACTGAGGACACAGGGTGATGGGGGAATGGGGAAAGGGCAGGGAATGGGACTGAGGACTCAGGGTGATGGGGGAATGGGGAAAGGGCAGGGAAAGTAACTGAGGACAGAGGGCGATGGGGGAATGGGGAAAGGGGAGGGAATGGGACTGAGGACACAGGACGATGGGTGACTGGGGAAAGGGCAGGGAATGGGACTGAGGACACAGGGTGATGGAGGAATGGGGAAAGGGCAGGAAATGGGACTGAGGACACAGGGCGATGGGGGAATGGGGAAAAGGCAGGGAATGGGACTGAGGACACAGGGCGATGGGGGAATGGGGAAAGGGCAGGGAATGGGACTGAGGACACAGGGCGATGGGGAAAGGGCAGGGAATGGGACTGAGGACACAGGGCGATGGGGGAATGGGGAAAGGGCAGGGAATGGGACTGAGGACACAGGGCGATGGGGGAATGGGGAAAGGACAGGGAATTGGACTGAGGAAACAGGGCGATGGGGGAATGGGGAAAGGGCAGGGAATGGGACTGAGGACACAGGGCGATGAGGGAATGGGGAAAGGACAGGGAATTGGACTGAGGAAACCGGGCGATGGGGGAATAGGGAAAGGGCAGGGAATGGGACTGAGGACACAGGGCGATGGGGGAATGGGGAAAGGGCAGGGAATGGGACTCAGGACACAGGGCAAAGGGGAAAGGGCAGGGAATGGGATTGAGGACACAGGGCGATGGGGGAATGGGGAAAGGGCAGGGAATGGGACTGAGGACACAGGGTGATGGGGGAATGGGGAAAGGGCAGGGAATGGGACTGAGGACACAGGGCGATGTGGAATGGGGAAAGGGCAGGGAATGGGACTGAGGACACAGGGTGATGGGGGAAAGGGCAGGGAATGGGACTGAGGACACAGGACGATGGGGGAATGGGGAAAGGGCAGGAAATGGGACTGAGGACACAGGGCGATGGGGGAATGGGGAAAAGGCAGGGAATGGGACTGAGGACACAGGGCGATGGGGGAATGGGGAAAGGGCAGGGAATGGGACTGAGTAAACAGGGCGATGGGGAAAGGGCAGGGAATGGGACTGAGGACACAGGGCGATGGGGGAATGGGGAAAGGGCAGGGAATGGGACTGAGGACACAGGGCGATGGGGGAATGGGGCAAGGGCAGGGAATGGGACTGAGGACACAGGGCGATGGGGGAATGGGGAAAGGGCAGGGAATGGGACTGAGGACACAGGGCGATGGGGAAATGGCAGGGAATGGGACTTAGGACACAGGGTGATGGGGGAATGGGGAAAGGGCAGGGAATGGGATGGAGGACACAGGGTGATGGGGGAATGGGCAAAGGGCATGGAATGGGACTGAGGACACAGGGCGATGGGGGAAAGGGCAGGGAATGGGACTGAGGACACAGGGCGATGGGGGAATGGGGAAAGGGCAGGGAATGGGACTGAGGACACAGGGCGATGGGGGAATGGGGAAAGGGCAGGGAATGGGACTGAGGACTCAGGGTGATGGGGGAATGGGGAAAGGGCAGGGAAAGTAACTGAGGACAGAGGGCGATGGGGGAATGGGGCAAGGGGAGGGAATGGGACTGAGGACACAGGACGATGGGTGACTGGGGAAAGGGCAGGGAATGGGACTGAGGACACAGGGTGATGGGGGAATGGGGAAAGGGCAGGGAATGGGACTAAGGACACAGGGCGATGAGGGAATGGGGAAAGGACAGGGAATTGGACTGAGGAAACAGGGCGATGGGGGAATGGGGAAAGGGCAGGGAATGGGACTGAGGACACAGGGCGATGGGGGAATGGGGAAAGGGCAGGGAATGGGACTCAGGACACAGGGCGATGGGGAAAGGGGAAAGGGCAGGGAATGGGATTGAGGACACAGGGCGATGGGGGAATGGGGAAAGGGCAGGGAATGGGACTGAGGACACAGGGCGATGGGGAAAGGGCAGGGAATGGGACTGAGGACACAGGGTGATGGGGGAATGGGGAAAGGGCAGGAAATGGGACTGAGGACACAGGGCGATGGGGGAATGGGGAAAAGGCAGGGAATGGGACTGAGGACACAGGGCGATGGGGGAATGGGGAAAGGGCAGGGAATGGGACTGAGGACACAGGGCGATGGGGCAAGGGCAGGGAATGGGACTGAGGACACAGGGCGATGGGGGAATGGGGAAAGGGCAGGGAATGGGACTGAGGACACAGGGCGATGGGGGAATGGGGCAAGGGCAGGGAATGGGACTGAGGACACAGGGCGATGGGGGAATGGGGAAAGGGCAGGGAATGGGACTGAGGACACAGGGCGATGGGGGAATGGGGAAAGGGCAGGGAATGGGACTTAGGACACAGGGTGATGGGGGAATGGGGAAAGGGCAGGGAATGGGACGGAGGACACAGGGTGATGGGGGAATGGGCAAAGGGCATGGAATGGGACTGAGGACACAGGGCGATGGGGGAAAGGGCAGGGAATGGGACTGAGGACACAGGGCGATGGGGGAATGGGGAAAGGGCAGGGAATGGGACTGAGGACTCGGTGATGGGGGAATGGGGAAAGGGCAGGGAAAGTAACTGAGGACAGAGGGCGATGGGGGAATGGGGAAAGGGGAGGGAATGGGACTGAGGACACAGGGCGATGGGGGAAAGGGCAGGGAATGGGACTGAGGACACAGGGCGATGGGGAAAGGGCAGGGAATGGGACTGAGGACTCGGTGATGGGGGAATGGGGAAAGGGCAGGGAAAGTAACTGAGGACAGAGGGCGATGGGGGAATGGGGAAAGGGCAGGGAATGGGACTGAGGACTCAGGGTGATGGGGGAATGGGGAAAGGGCAGGGAAAGTAACTGAGGACAGAGGGCGATGGGGGAATGGGGAAAGGGGAGGGAATGGGACTGAGGACACAGGACGATGGGTGACTGGGGAAAGGGCAGGGAATGGGACTGAGGACACAGGGTGATGGGGGAATGGGGAAAGGGCAGGAAATGGGACTGAGGACACAGGGCGATGGGGGAATGGGGAAAAGGCAGGGAATGGGACTGAGGACACAGGGCGATGGGGGAATGGGGAAAGGGCAGGGAATGGGACTGAGGACACAGGGCGATGGGGAAAGGGCAGGGAATGGGACTGAGGACACAGGGCGATGGGGGAATGGGGAAAGGGCAGGGAATGGGACTGAGGACACAGGGCGATGGGGGAATGGGGCAAGGGCAGGGAATGGGACTGAGGACACAGGACGATGGGTGACTGGGGAAAGGGCAGGGAATGGGACTGAGGACACAGGGTGATGGGGGAATGGGGAAAGGGCAGGGAATGGGACTAAGGACACAGGGCGATGAGGGAATGGGGAAAGGACAGGGAATTGGACTGAGGAAACAGGGCGATGGGGGAATGGGGAAAGGGCAGGGAATGGGACTGAGGACACAGGGCGATGGGGGAATGGGGAAAGGGCAGGGAATGGGACTCAGGACACAGGGCGATGGGGAAAGGGGAAAGGGCAGGGAATGGGATTGAGGACACAGGGCGATGGGGGAATGGGGAAAGGGCAGGGAATGGGACTGAGGACACAGGGCGATGGGGAAAGGGCAGGGAATGGGACTGAGGACACAGGGTGATGGGGGAATGGGGAAAGGGCAGGAAATGGGACTGAGGACACAGGGCGATGGGGGAATGGGGAAAAGGCAGGGAATGGGACTGAGGACACAGGGCGATGGGGGAATGGGGAAAGGGCAGGGAATGGGACTGAGGACACAGGGCGATGGGGCAAGGGCAGGGAATGGGACTGAGGACACAGGGCGATGGGGGAATGGGGAAAGGGCAGGGAATGGGACTGAGGACACAGGGCGATGGGGGAATGGGGCAAGGGCAGGGAATGGGACTGAGGACACAGGGCGATGGGGGAATGGGGAAAGGGCAGGGAATGGGACTGAGGACACAGGGCGATGGGGGAATGGGGAAAGGGCAGGGAATGGGACTTAGGACACAGGGTGATGGGGGAATGGGGAAAGGGCAGGGAATGGGACGGAGGACACAGGGTGATGGGGGAATGGGCAAAGGGCATGGAATGGGACTGAGGACACAGGGCGATGGGGGAAAGGGCAGGGAATGGGACTGAGGACACAGGGCGATGGGGGAATGGGGAAAGGGCAGGGAATGGGACTGAGGACTCGGTGATGGGGGAATGGGGAAAGGGCAGGGAAAGTAACTGAGGACAGAGGGCGATGGGGGAATGGGGAAAGGGGAGGGAATGGGACTGAGGACACAGGGCGATGGGGGAAAGGGCAGGGAATGGGACTGAGGACACAGGGCGATGGGGAAAGGGCAGGGAATGGGACTGAGGACACAGGGCGATGGGGGAATGGGGAAAGGGCAGGGAATGGGACTGAGGACACAGGGCGATGGGGGAATGGGGAAAGGGCAGGGAATGGGACGGAGGACACAGGGTGATGGGGGAATGGGCAAAGGGCATGGAATGGGACTGAGGACACAGGGCGATGGGGGAAAGGGCAGGGAATGGGACTGAGGACACAGGGCGATGGGGGAATGGGGAAAGGACAGGGAATGGGACTGAGGACACAGGGTGATGGGGGAATGGGGAAAGGGCAGGGAATGGGACGGAGGACACAGGGTGATGGGGGAATGGGCAAAGGGCATGGAATGGGACTGAGGACACAGGGCGATGGGGGAAAGGGCAGGGAATGGGACTGAGGACACAGGGCGATGGGGGAATGGGGAAAGGGGAAAGGGCAGGGAATGGGACTGAGGACACAGGGCGATGGGGGAATGGGGAAAGGGCAGGGAATGGGACTGAGGACTCGGTGATGGGGGAATGGGGAAAGGGCAGGGAAAGTAACTGAGGACAGAGGGCGATGGGGGAATGGGGAAACGGGAGGGAATGGGACTGAGGACACAGGACGATGGGTGACTGGGGAAAGGGCAGGGAATGGGACTGAGGACACAGGGTGATGGGGGAATGGGGAAAGGGCAGGGAATAGGACTGAGGACATGGCGATGGGGGAATGGGGAAAAGGCAGTGAATGGGACTGAGGACACAGGGTGATGGGGGAATGGGGAAAGGGCAGGGAATGGGACTGAGGACACAGGGCGATGGGGGAATGGGGAAAGGGCAGGGAATGGGACTGAGGACACAGGGTGATGGGGGAATGGGGAAAGGGCAGGGAATGGGACTGAGGACACAGGGCGATGGGGGAATGGGGAAAGGGCAAGGAATGGGACTGAGTACACAGGGCGATGGGGGAATGGGGAAAGGGCAGGGAATGGGACTGAGGACACAGGGCGATTGGGGGAATGGGGAAAGGACAGGGAATGGGACTGAGGACACAGGGCGATGGGGGAATGGGGAAAAGACAGGGAATGGGACTGAGGACACAGGGCGATGAGGGAATGGGGAAAGGACAGGGAATGGGACTGAGGACACAGGGCGATTGGGGGAATGGGGAATGTGCAGGGAATGGGACTGAGGACACAGGGCGATGGGGGAATGGGGGAAGGACAGGGAATGGGACTGAGGACACAGGGCGATGGGGGAATGGGGAAAGGACAGGGAATGGGACTGAGGACACGGTGATGGGGGAATGGGGAAAGGACAGGGAATGGGACTGAGGACACAGGGCGATGGGGGAATGGGGAAAGGACAGGGAATGGGACCGAGGACACAGGGTGATGGGGGAATGGGGAAAGGGCAGGGAATGGGACTGAGGACACAGGGCGATGGGGGAATGGGGAAAGGGCAGGGAATGGGACTGAGGTCACAGGGCGATGGGGAAAGGGCAGGGAATGGGACTGAGGACACAGGGCGATGGGGGAATGGGGAAAGGACAGGGAATGGGACTGAGGACACAGGGCGATGGGGGAATGGGGAAAGGAAAGGGAATGGGACTGAGGACACAGGATGATGGGGGAATGGGGAAAGGGGAGGGAATGGGACTGAGGACACAGGGCGATGGGGGAATGGGGAAAGGGCAGGGAATGGGACTGAGGACACAGGGCAATGGGGGAATGGGGAAAGGGCAGGGAATGGGACTGAGGGCACAGGGTGATGGGGGAATGGGATAAGAGTAGGGAATGGGACTGAGGACACAGGGCGATGGGGGAATGGGGAAAGGGCAGGGAATGGGACTGAGGACACAGGGCGATGGGGGAATGGGGAAAGGGCAGGGAATGGGACTGAGGACACAGGGCGATGGGGGAATGGGGAAAGGGCAGGGAATGGGACTGAGGACACGGCGATGGGTGACTGGGGAAAGGGCAGGGAATGGGACTGAGGACACAGGGCGATGGGGGAATGGGGAAAGGGCAGGGAATGGGACTGAGGACACAGGGCGATGGGGGAATGGGGAAAGGACAGGGAATGGGACTGAGGACACAGGGCGATGGGGGAATGGGGAAAGGGCAGGGAATGGGACTGAGGACACAGGGCGATGGGGGAATGGGGAAAGAACAGGGAATGGGACTGAGGACACTGGGCGATGGGTGAATGGGGAAAGGGCAGGGAATGGGACTGAGGACACAGGGCGATGGGGGAAAGGACTGGGAATGGGACTGAGGACACAGGATGATGGGGAATGGGGAAAGGGCAGGGACTGGGACTGAGGACACAGGGTGATGGGGGGTATGGGGAAAGGGCAGGGAATGGGACTGAGGACACAGGGCGATGGGGGAATGGGGAAACGGCAGGGAATGGGACTGAGGACACAGGGCAATGGGGGAATGGGGAAAGGGCAGGGAATGGGACTGAGGACACAGGGCGATGGGGGAATGGGGAATGTGCAGGGAATGGGACTGAGGACACAGGGCGATGGGGGAATGGGGTAAGGACAGGGAATGGGACTGAGGACACAGGGCGATGGGGGAATGGGGAAAGGACAGGGAATGGGACTGAGGACACAAGGCGATGGGGGAATGGGGAAAGGACAGGGAATGGGACTGAGGACACAGGGTGATGGGGGAATGGGGAAAGGACAGGGAATGGGACTGAGGACACAGGGCGATGGGGGAATGGGGAAAGGGCAGGGAATGGGACTGAGGACACAGGGTGATGGGGGAATGGGGAAAGGGCAGGGAATGGGACTGAGGACACAGGGCGATGGGGGAATGGGGAAAGGGCAGGGAATGGGACTGAGGACACAGGGCGATGGGGGAATGGGGAAAGGGCATGGAATGGGACTGAGGACACAGGGCGATTGGGGGAAAGGGCAGGGAATGGGACTGAGGACACAGGGCGATGGGGGAATGGGGAAAGGACAGGGAATGGGACTGAGGACACAGGGTGATGGGGGAATGGGGAAAGGGCAGGGAATGGGACGGAGGACACAGGGTGATGGGGGAATGGGCAAAGGGCAGGAAATGGGACTGAGGACACAGGGCGATGGGGGAATGGGGAAAAGGCAGGGAATGGGACTGAGGACACAGGGCGATGGGGGAATGGGGAAAGGGCAGGGAATGGGACTGAGGACACAGGGCGATGGGGAAAGGGCAGGGAATGGGACTGAGGACACAGGGCGATGGGGGAATGGGGAAAGGGCAGGGAATGGGACTGAGGACACAGGGCGATGGGGGAATGGGGCAGGGAATGGGACTGAGGACACAGGGCGATGGGGGAATGGGGAAAGGGCAGGGAATGGGACTGAGGACACAGGGCGATGGGGGAATGGGGAAAGGGCAGGGAATGGGACGGAGGACACAGGGTGATGGGGGAATGGGCAAAGGGCATGGAATGGGACTGAGGACACAGGGCGATGGGGGAAAGGGCAGGGAATGGGACTGAGGACACAGGGCGATGGGGGAATGAGGAAAGGACAGGGAATGGGACTGAGGACACAGGGTGATGGGGGAATGGGGAAAGGGCAGGGAATGGGACGGAGGACACAGGGTGATGGGGGAATGGGCAAAGGGCATGGAATGGGACTGAGGACACAGGGCGATGGGGGAAAGGGCAGGGAATGGGACTGAGGACACAGGGCGATGGGGGAATGGGGAAAGGGCAGGGAATGGGACTGAGGACACAGGGCGATGGGGGAATGGGGAAAGGGCAGGGAATGGGACTGAGGACTCGGTGATGGGGGAATGGGGAAAGGGCAGGGAAAGTAACTGAGGACAGAGGGCGATGGGGGAATGGGGAAACGGGAGGGAATGGGACTGAGGACACAGGACGATGGGTGACTGGGGAAAGGGCAGGGAATGGGACTGAGGACACAGGGCGATGGGGGAATGGGGAAAGGGCAGGGAATAGGACTGAGGACATGGCGATGGGGGAATGGGGAAAGGACAGGGAATGCGACTGAGGACACAGGGCGATGGGG
Source organism: Somniosus microcephalus (assembly GCF_052327205.1). Lineage (NCBI taxonomy): Eukaryota > Metazoa > Chordata > Chondrichthyes > Squaliformes > Somniosidae > Somniosus > Somniosus microcephalus. The sequence goes on from NW_028225179.1 coordinate 79,373,229, forward strand.
GAATGGGGAAAAGACAGGGAATGGGACTGCGGACACTGGGCGATGGGTGAATGGGTAAAGGGCAGGGAATGGGACTGAGGACACAGGGCGATGGGGGAAAGGACTGGGAATGGGACTGAGGACACAGGATGATGGGGAATGGGGAAAGGGCAGGGAATGGGACTGAGGACACAGGGCGATGGGGGAATGGGGAAACGGCAGGGAATGGGACTGAGGACACAGGGCAATGGGGGAATGGGGAAAGGGCAGGGAATGGGACTGAGGACACAGGGCGATGGGGGAATGGGGAATGTGCAGGGAATGGGACTGAGGACACAGGGCGATGGGGGAATGGGGTAAGGACAGGGAATGGGACTGAGGACACAGGGCGATGGGGGAATGGGGAAAGGACAGGGAATGGGACTGAGTACACAGGGCGATGGGGGAATGGGGAAAGGGCAGGGAATGGGACTGAGGACACAGGGCGATTGGGGGAATGGGGAAAGGACAGGGAATGCGACTGAGGACACAGGGCGATGGGGGAATGGGGAAAAGACAGGGAATGGGACTGAGGACACAGGGCGATGAGGGAATGGGGAAAGGACAGGGAATGGGACTGAGGACACAGGGCGATTGGGGGAATGGGGAATGTGCAGGGAATGGGACTGAGGACACAGGGCGATGGGGGAATGGGGGAAGGACAGGGAATGGGACTGAGGACACAGGGCGATGGGGGAATGGGGAAAGGACAGGGAATGGGACTGAGGACACGGTGATGGGGGAATGGGGAAAGGACAGGGAATGGGACTGAGGACACAGGGCGATGGGGGAATGGGGAAAGGGCAGGGAATGGGACTGAGGACACAGGGTGATGGGGGAATGGGGAAAGGGCAGGGAATGGGACTGAGGACACAGGGCGATGGGTGAATGTGGAAAGGGCAGAGAATGGGACTGAGGACACAGGGCGATGGGGAAAGGGCAGGGAATGGGACTGAGGACACAGGGCGATGGGGGAATGGGGAAAGGGCAGGGAATGGGACTGAGGACACAGGGCGATGGGGGAATGGGGAAAGGACAGGGAATGGGACTGAGGACACAGGGCGATGGGGGAATGGGGAAAGGGCAGGGAATGGGACTGAGGACACAGGGCGATGGGGGAATGAGGAAAGGACAGGGAATGGGACTGAGGACACAGGGCTATGGGGGAATGGGGAAAGGACAGGGAATGGGACCGAGGACACAGGGTGATGGGGGAATGGGGAAAGGGCAGGGAATGGGACTGAGGACACAGGGCGATGGGGGAATGGGGAAAGGGCAGGGAATGGGACTGAGGTCACAGGGCGATGGGGAAAGGGCAGGGAATGGGACTGAGGACACAGGGCGATGGGGGAATGGGGAAAGGACAGGGAATGGGACTGAGGACACAGGGCGATGGGGGAATGGGGAAAGGAAAGGGAATGGGACTGAGGACACAGGATGATGGGGGAATGGGGAAAGGGGAGGGAATGGGACTGAGGACACAGGGCGATGGGGGAATGGGGAAAGGGCAGGGAATGGGACTGAGGACACAGGGCAATGGGGGAATGGGGAAAGGGCAGGGAATGGGACTGAGGGCACAGGGTGATGGGGGAATGGGATAAGAGTAGGGAATGGGACTGAGGACACAGGGCGATGGGGGAATGGGGAAAGGGCAGGGAATGGGACTGAGGACACAGGGCGATGGGGGAATGGGGAAAGGGCAGGGAATGGGACTGAGGACACAGGGCGATGGGGAAAGGGCAGGGAATGGGACTGAGGACACGGCGATGGGTGACTGGGGAAAGGGCAGGGAATGGGACTGAGGACACAGGGCGATGGGGGAATGGGGAAAGGGCAGGGAATGGGACTGAGGACACAGGGCGATGGGGGAATGGGGAAAGGACAGGGAATGGGACTGAGGACACAGGGCGATGGGGGAATGGGGAAAGGGCAGGGAATGGGACTGAGGACACAGGGCAATGGGGAAAGAACAGGGAATGGGACTGAGGACACTGGGCGATGGGTGAATGGGTAAAGGGCAGGGAATGGGACTGAGGACACAGGGCGATGGGGGAAAGGACTGGGAATGGGACTGAGGACACAGGATGATGGGGAATGGGGAAAGGGCAGGGACTGGGACTGAGGACACAGGGTGATGGGGGGAATGGGGAAAGGGCAGGGAATGGGACTGAGGACACAGGGCGATGGGGGAATGGGGAAACGGCAGGGAATGGGACTGAGGACACAGGGCAATGGGGGAATGGGGAAAGGGCAGGGAATGGGACTGAGGACACAGGGCGATGGGGGAATGGGGAATGTGCAGGGAATGGGACTGAGGACACAGGGCGATGGGGGAATGGGGTAAGGACAGGGAATGGGACTGAGGACACAGGGCGATGGGGGAATGGGGAAAGGACAGGGAATGGGACTGAGGACACAGGGCGATGGGGGAATGGGGAAAGGACAGGGAATGGGACTGAGGACACAGGGTGATGGGGGAATGGGGAAAGGACAGGGAATGGGACTGAGGACACAGGGCGATGGGGGAATGGGGAAAGGGCAGGGAATGGGACTGAGGACACAGGGCGATGGGGGAATGGGGAAAGGACAGGGAATGGGACTGAGGACACAGGGCGATGGGGGAATGGGGAAAGGGCAGGGAATGGGACTGAGGACACAGGGCGATGGGGGAATGAGGAAAGGACAGGGAATGGGACTGAGGACACAGGGCTATGGGGGAATGAGGAAAGGACAGGGAATGGGACCGAGGACACAGGGCGATGGGGGAATGGGGAAAGGACAGGGAATGGGACCGAGGACACAGGGTGATGGGGGAATGGGGAAAGGGCAGGGAATGGGACTGAGGACACAGGGCGATGGGGAAAGGGCAGGGAATGGGACTGAGGACACAGGGCGATGGGGGAATGGGGAAAGGACAGGGAATGGGACTGAGGACACAGGGCGATGGGGGAATGGGGAAAGGAAAGGGAATGGGACTGAGGACACAGGATGATGGGGGAATGGGGAAAGGGGAGGGAATGGGACTGAGGACACAGGGCGATAGGGGAATGGGGAAAGGGCAGGGAATGGGACGGGGGACACAGGGCAATGGGGGAATGGGGAAAGGGCAGGGAATGGGACTGAGGGCACAGGGTGATGGGGGAATGGGATAAGAGTAGGGAATGGGACTGAGGACACAGGGCGATGGGGGAATGGGGAAAGGGCAGGGAATGGGACTGAGGACACAGGGCGATGGGGGAATGGGGAAAGGGCAGGGAATGGGACTGAGGACACAGGGCGATGGGGGAATGGGGGAAAGGGCAGGGAATGGGACTGAGGACACGGCGATGGGTGACTGGGGAAAGGGCAGGGAATGGGACTGAGGACACAGGGCGATGGGGGAATGGGGAAAGGGCAGGGAATGGGACTGAGGACACAGGGCGATGGGGGAATGGGGAAAGGACAGGGAATGGGACTGAGGACACAGGGCGATGGGGGAATGGGGAAAGGGCAGGGAATGGGACTGAGGACACAGGGCGATGGGGGAATGGGGAAAGAACAGGGAATGGGACTGAGGACACTGGGCGATGGGTGAATGGGGAAAGGGCAGGGAATGGGACTGAGGACACAGGGCGATGGGGGAAAGGACTGGGAATGGGACTGAGGACACAGGATGATGGGGAATGGGGAAAGGGCAGGGACTGGGACTGAGGACACAGGGTGATGGGGGGAATGGGGAAAGGGCAGGGAATGGGACTGAGGACACAGGGCGATGGGGGAATGGGGAAACGGCAGGGAATGGGACTGAGGACACAGGGCAATGGGGGAATGGGGAAAGGGCAGGGAATGGGACTGAGGACACAGGGCGATGGGGGAATGGGGAATGTGCAGGGAATGGGACTGAGGACACAGGGCGATGGGGGAATGGGGTAAGGACAGGGAATGGGACTGAGGACACAGGGCGATGGGGGAATGGGGAAAGGACAGGGAATGGGACTGAGGACACAAGGCGATGGGGGAATGGGGAAAGGACAGGGAATGGGACTGAGGACACAGGGTGATGGGGGAATGGGGAAAGGACAGGGAATGGGACTGAGGACACAGGGCGATGGGGGAATGGGGAAAGGGCAGGGAATGGGACTGAGGACACAGGGCGATGGGGGAATGGGGAAAGGGCAGGGAATGGGACTGAGGACACAGGGTGATGGGGGAATGGGCAAAGGGCATGGAATGGGACTGAGGACACAGGGCGATGGGGGAAAGGGCAGGGAATGGGACTGAGGACACAGGGCGATGGGGGAATGGGGAAAGGACAGGGAATGGGACTGAGGACACAGGGTGATGGGGGAATGGGGAAAGGGCAGGGAATGGGACGGAGGACACAGGGTGATGGGGGAATGTGCAAAGGGCAGGAAATGGGACTGAGGACACAGGGCGATGGGGGAATGGGGAAAAGGCAGGGAATGGGACTGAGGACACAGGGCGATGGGGGAATGGGGAAAGGGCAGGGAATGGGACTGAGGACACAGGGCGATGGGGAAAGGGCAGGGAATGGGACTGAGGACACAGGGCGATGGGGGAATGGGGAAAGGGCAGGGAATGGGACTGAGGACACAGGGCGATGGGGGAATGGGGCAGGGAATGGGACTGAGGACACAGGGCGATGGGGGAATGGGGAAAGGGCAGGGAATGGGACTGAGGACACAGGGCGATGGGGGAATGGGGAAAGGGCAGGGAATGGGACGGAGGACACAGGGTGATGGGGGAATGGGCAAAGGGCATGGAATGGGACTGAGGACACAGGGCGATGGGGGAAAGGGCAGGGAATGGGACTGAGGACACAGGGCGATGGGGGAATGGGGAAAGGACAGGGAATGGGACTGAGGACACAGGGTGATGGGGGAATGGGGAAAGGGCAGGGAATGGGACGGAGGACACAGGGTGATGGGGGAATGGGCAAAGGGCATGGAATGGGACTGAGGACACAGGGCGATGGGGGAAAGGGCAGGGAATGGGACTGAGGACACAGGGCGATGGGGGAATGGGGAAAGGGCAGGGAATGGGACTGAGGACACAGGACGATGGGTGACTGGGGAAAGGGCAGGGAATGGGACTGAGGACACAGGGCGATGGGGGAATGGGGAAAGGGCAGGGAATAGGACTGAGGACATGGCGATGGGGGAATGGGGAAAAGGCAGTGAATGGGACTGAGGACACAGGGTGATGGGGGAATGGGGAAAGGGCAGGGAATGGGACTGAGGACACAGGGCGATGGGGGAATGGGGAAAGGGCAGGGAATGGGACTGAGGACACAGGGTGATGGGGGAATGGGGAAAGGGCAGGGAATGGGACTGAGGACACAGGGCGATGGGGGAATGGGGAAAGGGCAAGGAATGGGACTGAGTACACAGGGCGATGGGGGAATGGGGAAAGGGCAGGGAATGGGACTGAGGACACAGGGCGATTGGGGGAATGGGGAAAGGACAGGGAATGCGACTGAGGACACAGGGCGATGGGGGAATGGGGAAAAGACAGGGAATGGGACTGAGGACACAGGGCGATGAGGGAATGGGGAAAGGACAGGGAATGGGACTGAGGACACAGGGCGATTGGGGGAATGGGGAATGTGCAGGGAATGGGACTGAGGACACAGGGCGATGGGGGAATGGGGGAAGGACAGGGAATGGGACTGAGGACACAGGGCGATGGGGGAATGGGGAAAGGACAGGGAATGGGACTGAGGACACGGTGATGGGGGAATGGGGAAAGGACAGGGAATGGGACTGAGGACACAGGGCGATGGGGGAATGGGGAAAGGGCAGGGAATGGGACTGAGGACACAGGGTGATGGGGGAATGGGGAAAGGGCAGGAAATGGGACTGAGGACACAGGGCGATGGGTGAATGTGGAAAGGGCAGAGAATGGGACTGAGGACACAGGGCGATGGGGAAAGGGCAGGGAATGGGACTGAGGACACAGGGCGATGGGGGAATGGGGAAAGGGCAGGGAATGGGACTGAGGACACAGGGCGATGGGGGAATGGGGAAAGGACAGGGAATGGGACTGAGGACACAGGGCGATGGGGGAATGGGGAAAGGGCAGGGAATGGGACTGAGGACACAGGGCGATGGGGGAATGAGGAAAGGACAGGGAATGGGACTGAGGACACAGGGCTATGGGGGAATGAGGAAAGGACAGGGAATGGGACCGAGGACACAGGGCGATGGGGGAATGGGGAAAGGACAGGGAATGGGACCGAGGACACAGGGTGATGGGGGAATGGGGAAAGGGCAGGGAATGGGACTGAGGACACAGGGCGATGGGGGAATGGGGAAAGGGCAGGGAATGGGACTGAGGTCACAGGGCGATGGGGAAAGGGCAGGGAATGGGACTGAGGACACAGGGCGATGGGGGAATGGGGAAAGGACAGGGAATGGGACTGAGGACACAGGGCGATGGGGGAATGGGGAAAGGAAAGGGAATGGGACTGAGGACACAGGGCAATGGGGGAATGGGGAAAGGGCAGGGAATGGGACTGAGGACACAGGATGATGGGGGAATGGGGAAAGGGGAGGGAATGGGACTGAGGACACAGGGCGATGGGGGAATGGGGAAAGGGCAGGGAATGGGACTGAGGACACAGGGCAATGGGGGAATGGGGAAAGGGCAGGGAATGGGACTGAGGGCACAGGGTGATGGGGGAATGGGATAAGAGTAGGGAATGGGACTGAGGACACAGGGCGATGGGGGAATGGGGAAAGGGCAGGGAATGGGACTGAGGACACAGGGCGATGGGGGAATGGGGAAAGGGCAGGGAATGGGACTGAGGGCACAGGGTGATGGGGGAATGGGATAAGAGTAGGGAATGGGACTGAGGACACAGGGCGATGGGGGAATGGGGAAAGGGCAGGGAATGGGACTGAGGACACAGGGCGATGGGGGAATGGGGAAAGGGCAGGGAATGGGACTGAGGACACGGCGATGGGTGACTGGGGAAAGGGCAGGGAATGGGACTGAGGACACAGGGCGATGGGGGAATGGGGAAAGGGCAGGGAATGGGACTGAGGACACAGGGCGATGGGGGAATGGGGAAAGGACAGGGAATGGGACTGAGGACACAGGGCGATGGGGGAATGGGGAAAGGGCAGGGAATGGGACTGAGGACACAGGGCGATGGGGGAATGGGGAAAGAACAGGGAATGGGACTGAGGACACTGGGCGATGGGTGAATGGGGAAAGGGCAGGGAATGGGACTGAGGACACAGGGCGATGGGGGAAAGGACTGGGAATGGGACTGAGGACACAGGATGATGGGGCATGGGGAAAGGGCAGGGACTGGGACTGAGGACACAGGGTGATGGGGGGAATGGGGAAAGGGCAGGGAATGGGACTGAGGACACAGGGCGATGGGGGAATGGGGAAACGGCAGGGAATGGGACTGAGGACACAGGGCAATGGGGGAATGGGGAAAGGGCAGGGAATGGGACTGAGGACACAGGGCGATGGGGGAATGGGGAATGTGCAGGGAATGGGACTGAGGACACAGGGCGATGGGGGAATGGGGTAAGGACAGGGAATGGGACTGAGGACACAGGGCGATGGGGGAATGGGGAAAGGACAGGGAATGGGACTGAGGACACAGGGTGATGGGGGAATGGGGAAAGGACAGGGAATGGGACTGAGGACACAGGGCGATGGGGGAATGGGGAAAGGGCAGGGAATGGGACTGAGGACACAGGGCGATGGGGGAATGGGGAAAGGGCAGGGAATGGGACTGAGGACACAGGGCGATGGGGGAATGGGGAAAGGGCAGGGAATGGGACTGAGGACACAGGGTGATGGGGGAATGGGGAAAGGGCAGGGAATGGGACTGAGGACACAGGGTGATGGGGGAATGGGGAAAGGGAAGGGAATGGGACTGAGGACACAGGGCGATGTGTGAATGGGGGAAGGGCAGAGAATGGGACTGAGGACACAGGGCGATGGGGGAATGGGGAAAGGGCAGGGAATGGGACTGAGGACACAGGGCGATGGGGGAATGGGGAAAGGGCAGGGAATGGGACTGAGGACACAGGGCGATGGGGGAATGGGGAAAGGACAGGGAATGGGACTGAGGACACAGGGCGATGGGGGAATGGGGAAAGGGCAGGGAATGGGACTGAGGACACAGGGCGATGGGGGAATGGGGAAAGGACAGGGAATGGGACCGAGGACACAGGGCGATGGGGAAAGGGCAGGGAATGGGACTGAGGACACAGGGCGATGGGGGAATGGGGAAAGGAAAGGGAATGGGACTGAGGGCACAGGATGATGGGGGAATGGGGAAAGGGCAGGGAATGGGACTGAGGACACAGGGCGATGGGGGAATGGGGAAAGGGCAGGGAATGGGACTGAGGACACGGGGGAATGGGGAAAGGGCAGGGAATGGGACTGAGGACACAGGGCGATGGGGGAATGGGTAAAGGGCAGGGAATGGGACTGAGGGCACAGGGTGATGGGGGAATGGGATAAGAGTAGGGAATGGGACTGAGGACACAGGGCGATGGGGGAATGGGGAAAGGACAGGGAATGGGACTGAGGACACAGGGCGATGGGGGAATGGGGAAAGGGCAGGGAATGGGACTGAGGACACAGGGCGATGGGGGAATGGGGAAAGGGCAGGGAATGGGACTGAGGACACGGCGATGGGTGACTGGGGAAAGGGCAGGGAATGGGACTGAGGACACAGGGCGATGGGGGAATGGGGAAAGGGCAGGGAATGGGACTGAGGACACAGGGCGATGGGGGAATGGGGAAAGGGCAGGGAATGGGACTGAGGACACAGGGCGATGGGGGAATGGGGAAAGGACAGGGAATGGGACTGAGGACACAGGGCGATGGGGGAATGGGGAAAGGGCAGGGAATGGGACTGAGGACACAGGGCGATGGGGGAATGGGGAAAGGGCAGGGAATGGGACTGAGGACACAGGGCGATGGGGGAATGGGGAAAGGGCAGGGAATGGGACTGAGGACACGGCGATGGGTGACTGGGGAAAGGGCAGGGAATGGGACTGAGGACACAGGGCGATGGGGGAATGGGGAAAGGGCAGGGAATGGGACTGAGGACACAGGGCGATGGGGGAATGGGGAAAGGGCAGGGAATGGGACTGAGGACACAGGGCGATGGGGGAATGGGGAAAGGACAGGGAATGGGACTGAGGACACAGGGCGATGGGGGGATGGGGAAAGGGCAGAGAATGGGACTGAGGGCACAGGGCGATGGGGGAATGGGGAAAGGGCAGGGAATGGGAATGAGGACACAGGGCGATGGGGGAATGGGGAAAGGACAGGGAATGGGACTGAGGACACTGGGCGATGGGTGAATGGGGAAAGGGCAGGGAATGGGACTGAGGACACAGGGCGATGAGGGAAAGGGCTGCGACTGAGGACACAGGGCGATGGGGGAAAGGACTGGGAATGGGACTGAGGACACAGGATAATGGGGAAAGGGCAGGGAATGGGACTGAGGACTCGGTGATGGGGGAATGGGGAAAGGGCAGGGAATGGGACTGAGGACACAGGGCGATGGGGGAATGGGGAAAGGGCAGGGAATGGGACTGAGGTCACAGGGCGATGGGGAAAGGGCAGGGAATGGGACTGAGGACACAGGGCGATGGGGGAATGGGGAAAGGACAGGGAATGGGACTGAGGACACAGGGCGATGGGGGAATGGGGAAAGGAAAGGGAATGGGACTGAGGACACAGGATGATGGGGGAATGGGGAAAGGGGAGGGAATGGGACTGAGGACACAGGGCGATGGGGGAATGGGGAAAGGGCAGGGAATGGGACTGAGGACACAGGGCAATGGGGGAATGAGGAAAGGACAGGGAATGGGACTGAGGACACAGGGCTATGGGGGAATGAGGAAAGGACAGGGAATGGGACCGAGGACACAGGGCGATGGGGGAATGGGGAAAGGACAGGGAATGGGACCGAGGACACAGGGTGATGGGGGAATGGGGAAAGGGCAGGGAATGGGACTGAGGACACAGGGCGATGGGGGAATGGGGAAAGGGCAGGGAATGGGACTGAGGTCACAGGGCGATGGGGAAAGGGCAGGGAATGGGACTGAGGACACAGGGCGATGGGGGAATGGGGAAAGGACAGGGAATGGGACTGAGGACACAGGGCGATGGGGGAATGGGGAAAGGAAAGGGAATGGGACTGAGGACACAGGGCAATGGGGGAATGGGGAAAGGGCAGGGAATGGGACTGAGGACACAGGATGATGGGGGAATGGGGAAAGGGGAGGGAATGGGACTGAGGACACAGGGCGATGGGGGAATGGGGAAAGGGCAGGGAATGGGACTGAGGACACAGGGCAATGGGGGAATGGGGAAAGGGCAGGGAATGGGACTGAGGGCACAGGGTGATGGGGGAATGGGATAAGAGTAGGGAATGGGACTGAGGACACAGGGCGATGGGGGAATGGGGAAAGGGCAGGGAATGGGACTGAGGACACAGGGCGATGGGGGAATGGGGAAAGGGCAGGGAATGGGACTGAGGGCACAGGGTGATGGGGGAATGGGATAAGAGTAGGGAATGGGACTGAGGACACAGGGCGATGGGGGAATGGGGAAAGGGCAGGGAATGGGACTGAGGACACAGGGCGATGGGGGAATGGGGAAAGGGCAGGGAATGGGACTGAGGACACGGCGATGGGTGACTGGGGAAAGGGCAGGGAATGGGACTGAGGACACAGGGCGATGGGGGAATGGGGAAAGGGCAGGGAATGGGACTGAGGACACAGGGCGATGGGGGAATGGGGAAAGGACAGGGAATGGGACTGAGGACACAGGGCGATGGGGGAATGGGGAAAGGGCAGGGAATGGGACTGAGGACACAGGGCGATGGGGGAATGGGGAAAGAACAGGGAATGGGACTGAGGACACTGGGCGATGGGTGAATGGGGAAAGGGCAGGGAATGGGACTGAGGACACAGGGCGATGGGGGAAAGGACTGGGAATGGGACTGAGGACACAGGATGATGGGGCATGGGGAAAGGGCAGGGACTGGGACTGAGGACACAGCGTGATGGGGGGAATGGGGAAAGGGCAGGGAATGGGACTGAGGACACAGGGCGATGGGGGAATGGGGAAACGGCAGGGAATGGGACTGAGGACACAGGGCAATGGGGGAATGGGGAAAGGGCAGGGAATGGGACTGAGGACACAGGGCGATGGGGGAATGGGGAATGTGCAGGGAATGGGACTGAGGACACAGGGCGATGGGGGAATGGGGTAAGGACAGGGAATGGGACTGAGGACACAGGGCGATGGGGGAATGGGGAAAGGACAGGGAATGGGACTGAGGACACAGGGTGATGGGGGAATGGGGAAAGGACAGGGAATGGGACTGAGGACACAGGGCGATGGGGGAATGGGGAAAGGGCAGGGAATGGGACTGAGGACACAGGGCGATGGGGGAATGGGGAAAGGGCAGGGAATGGGACTGAGGACACAGGGCGATGGGGGAATGGGGAAAGGGCAGGGAATGGGACTGAGGACACAGGGTGATGGGGGAATGGGGAAAGGGCAGGGAATGGGACTGAGGACACAGGGTGATGGGGGAATGGGGAAAGGGAAGGGAATGGGACTGAGGACACAGGGCGATGTGTGAATGGGGGAAGGGCAGAGAATGGGACTGAGGACACAGGGCGATGGGGGAATGGGGAAAGGGCAGGGAATGGGACTGAGGACACAGGGCGATGGGGGAATGGGGAAAGGGCAGGGAATGGGACTGAGGACACAGGGCGATGGGGGAATGGGGAAAGGACAGGGAATGGGACTGAGGACACAGGGCGATGGGGGAATGGGGAAAGGGCAGGGAATGGGACTGAGGACACAGGGCGATGGGGGAATGGGGAAAGGACAGGGAATGGGACCGAGGACACAGGGCGATGGGGAAAGGGCAGGGAATGGGACTGAGGACACAGGGCGATGGGGGAATGGGGAAAGGAAAGGGAATGGGACTGAGGGCACAGGATGATGGGGGAATGGGGAAAGGGCAGGGAATGGGACTGAGGACACAGGGCGATGGGGGAATGGGGAAAGGGCAGGGAATGGGACTGAGGACACGGGGGAATGGGGAAAGGGCAGGGAATGGGACTGAGGACACAGGGCGATGGGGGAATGGGTAAAGGGCAGGGAATGGGACTGAGGGCACAGGGTGATGGGGGAATGGGATAAGAGTAGGGAATGGGACTGAGGACACAGGGCGATGGGGGAATGGGGAAAGGACAGGGAATGGGACTGAGGACACAGGGCGATGGGGGAATGGGGAAAGGGCAGGGAATGGGACTGAGGACACAGGGCGATGGGGGAATGGGGAAAGGGCAGGGAATGGGACTGAGGACACGGCGATGGGTGACTGGGGAAAGGGCAGGGAATGGGACTGAGGACACAGGGCGATGGGGGAATGGGGAAAGGGCAGGGAATGGGACTGAGGACACAGGGCGATGGGGGAATGGGGAAAGGGCAGGGAATGGGACTGAGGACACAGGGCGATGGGGGAATGGGGAAAGGACAGGGAATGGGACTGAGGACACAGGGCGATGGGGGAATGGGGAAAGGGCAGGGAATGGGACTGAGGACACAGGGCGATGGGGGAATGGGGAAAGGGCAGGGAATGGGACTGAGGACACAGGGCGATGGGGGAATGGGGAAAGGGCAGGGAATGGGACTGAGGACACGGCGATGGGTGACTGGGGAAAGGGCAGGGAATGGGACTGAGGACACAGGGCGATGGGGGAATGGGGAAAGGGCAGGGAATGGGACTGAGGACACAGGGCGATGGGGGAATGGGGAAAGGGCAGGGAATGGGACTGAGGACACAGGGCGATGGGGGAATGGGGAAAGGACAGGGAATGGGACTGAGGACACAGGGCGATGGGGGGATGGGGAAAGGGCAGAGAATGGGACTGAGGGCACAGGGCGATGGGGGAATGGGGAAAGGGCAGGGAATGGGAATGAGGACACAGGGCGATGGGGGAATGGGGAAAGGACAGGGAATGGGACTGAGGACACTGGGCGATGGGTGAATGGGGAAAGGGCAGGGAATGGGACTGAGGACACAGGGCGATGAGGGAAAGGGCTGCGACTGAGGACACAGGGCGATGGGGGAAAGGACTGGGAATGGGACTGAGGACACAGGATAATGGGGAAAGGGCAGGGAATGGGACTGAGGACTCGGTGATGGGGGAATGGGGAAAGGGCAGGGAATGGGACTGAGGACACAGGGCGATGGGGGAATGGGGAAAGGGCAGGGAATGGGACTGAGGTCACAGGGCGATGGGGAAAGGGCAGGGAATGGGACTGAGGACACAGGGCGATGGGGGAATGGGGAAAGGACAGGGAATGGGACTGAGGACACAGGGCGATGGGGGAATGGGGAAAGGAAAGGGAATGGGACTGAGGACACAGGATGATGGGGGAATGGGGAAAGGGGAGGGAATGGGACTGAGGACACAGGGCGATGGGGGAATGGGGAAAGGGCAGGGAATGGGACTGAGGACACAGGGCAATGGGGGAATGGGGAAAGGGCAGGGAATGGGACTGAGGGCACAGGGTGATGGGGGAATGGGATAAGAGTAGGGAATGGGACTGAGGACACAGGGCGATGGGGGAATGGGGAAAGGGCAGGGAATGGGACTGAGGACACAGGGCGATGGGGGAATGGGGAAAGGGCAGGGAATGGGACTGAGGACACAGGGCGATGGGGGAATGGGGAAAGGGCAGGGAATGGGACTGAGGACACAGGGCGATGGGGGAATGGGGAAAGGACAGGGAATGGGACTGAGGACACAGGGCGATGGGGGAATGGGGAAAGGGCAGGGAATGGGACTGAGGACACAGGGCGATGGGGGAATGGGGAAAGAACAGGGAATGGGACTGAGGACACTGGGCGATGGGTGAATGGGGAAAGGGCAGGGAATGGGACTGAGGACACAGGGCGATGGGGGAAAGGACTGGGAATGGGACTGAGGACACAGGATGATGGGGAATGGGGAAAGGGCAGGGACTGGGACTGAGGACACAGGGTGATGGGGGGAATGGGGAAAGGGCAGGGAATGGGACTGAGGACACAGGGCGATGGGGGAATGGGGAAACGGCAGGGAATGGGACTGAGGACACAGGGCAATGGGGGAATGGGGAAAGGGCAGGGAATGGGACTGAGGACACAGGGCGATGGGGGAATGGGGAATGTGCAGGGAATGGGACTGAGGACACAGGGCGATGGGGGAATGGGGTAAGGACAGGGAATGGGACTGAGGACACAGGGCGATGGGGGAATGGGGAAAGGACAGGGAATGGGACTGAGGACACAGGGCGATGGGGGAATGGGGAAAGGGCAGGGAATGGGACTGAGGACACAGGGTGATGGGGGAATGGGGAAAGGGCAGGGAATGGGACTGAGGACACAGGGTGATGGGGGAATGGGGAAAGGGCAGGGAATGGGACTGAGGACACAGGGCGATGTGTGAATGGGGGAAGGGCAGAGAATGGGACTGAGGACACAGGGCGATGGGGGAATGGGGGAATGGGGAAAGGGCAGGGAATGGGACTGAGGACACAGGGCGATGGGGGAATGGGGAAAGGGCAGGGAATGGGACTGAGGACACAGGGCGATGGGGGAATGGGGAAAGGACAGGGAATGGGACTGAGGACACAGGGCGATGGGGGAATGGGGAAAGGGCAGGGAATGGGACTGAGGACACAGGGCGATGGGGGAATGGGGAAAGGACAGGGAATGGGACCGAGGACACAGGGCGATGGGGAAAGGGCAGGGAATGGGACTGAGGACACAGGGCGATGGGGGAATGGGGAAAGGACAGGGAATGGGACTGAGGACACAGGGCGATGGGGGAATGGGGAAAGGAAAGGGAATGGGACTGAGGGCACAGGATGATGGGGGAATGGGGAAAGGGCAGGGAATGGGACTGAGGACACAGGGCGATGGGGGAATGGGGAAAGGGCAGGGAATGGGACTGAGGACACGGGGGAATGGGGAAAGGGCAGGGAATGGGACTGAGGACACAGGGCGGTGGGGGAATGGGTAAAGGGCAGGGAATGGGACTGAGGGCACAGGGTGATGGGGGAATGGGATAAGAGTAGGGAATGGGACTGAGGACACAGGGCGATGGGGGAATGGGGAAAGGGCAGGGAATGGGACTGAGGACACAGGGCGATGGGGGAATGGGGAAAGGGCAGGGAATGGGACTGAGGACACAGGGCGATGGGGGAATGGGGAAAGGGCAGGGAATGGGACTGAGGACACAGGGCGATGGGGGAATGGGGAAAGGACAGGGAATGGGACTGAGGACACAGGGCGATGGGGGAATGGGGAAAGGGCAGGGAATGGGACTGAGGACACAGGGCGATGGGGGAATGGGGAAAGAACAGGGAATGGGACTGAGGACACTGGGCGATGGGTGAATGGGGAAAGGGCAGGGAATGGGACTGAGGACACAGGGCGATGGGGGAAAGGACTGGGAATGGGACTGAGGACACAGGATGATGGGGAATGGGGAAAGGGCAGGGACTGGGACTGAGGACACAGGGTGATGGGGGGAATGGGGAAAGGGCAGGGAATGGGACTGAGGACACAGGGCGATGGGGGAATGGGGAAACGGCAGGGAATGGGACTGAGGACACAGGGCAATGGGGGAATGGGGAAAGGGCAGGGAATGGGACTGAGGACACAGGGCGATGGGGGAATGGGGAATGTGCAGGGAATGGGACTGAGGACACAGGGCGATGGGGGAATGGGGTAAGGACAGGGAATGGGACTGAGGACACAGGGCGATGGGGGAATGGGGAAAGGACAGGGAATGGGACTGAGGACACAGGGCGATGGGGGAATGGGGAAAGGACAGGGAATGGGACTGAGGACACAGGGTGATGGGGGAATGGGGAAAGGACAGGGAATGGGACTGAGGACACAGGGCGATGGGGGAATGGGGAAAGGGCAGGGAATGGGACTGAGGACACAGGGCGATGGGGGAATGGGGAAAGGGCAGGGAATGGGACTGAGGACACAGGGCGATGGGGGAATGGGGAAAGGGCAGGGAATGGGACTGAGGACACAGGGTGATGGGGGAATGGGGAAAGGGCAGGGAATGGGACTGAGGACACAGGGTGATGGGGGAATGGGGAAAGGGCAGGGAATGGGACTGAGGACACAGGGCGATGTGTGAATGGGGGAAGGGCAGAGAATGGGACTGAGGACACAGGGCGATGGGGGAATGGGGGAATGGGGAAAGGGCAGGGAATGGGACTGAGGACACAGGGCGATGGGGGAATGGGGAAAGGGCAGGGAATGGGACTGAGGACACAGGGCGATGGGGGAATGGGGAAAGGACAGGGAATGGGACTGAGGACACAGGGCGATGGGGGAATGGGGAAAGGGCAGGGAATGGGACTGAGGACACAGGGCGATGGGGGAATGGGGAAAGGACAGGGAATGGGACCGAGGACACAGGGCGATGGGGAAAGGGCAGGGAATGGGACTGAGGACACAGGGCGATGGGGGAATGGGGAAAGGACAGGGAATGGGACTGAGGACACAGGGCGATGGGGGAATGGGGAAAGGAAAGGGAATGGGACTGAGGGCACAGGATGATGGGGGAATGGGGAAAGGGCAGGGAATGGGACTGAGGACACAGGGCGATGGGGGAATGGGGAAAGGGCAGGGAATGGGACTGAGGACACGGGGGAATGGGGAAAGGGCAGGGAATGGGACTGAGGACACAGGGCGGTGGGGGAATGGGTAAAGGGCAGGGAATGGGACTGAGGGCACAGGGTGATGGGGGAATGGGATAAGAGTAGGGAATGGGACTGAGGACACAGGGCGATGGGGGAATGGGGAAAGGGCAGGGAATGGGACTGAGGACACAGGGCGATGGGGGAATGGGGAAAGGGCAGGGAATGGGACTGAGGACACAGGGCGATGGGGAAAGGGCAGGGAATGGGACTGAGGACACAGGGCGATGGGGGAATGGGGAAAGGACAGGGAATGGGACTGAGGACACAGGGCGATGGGGGAATGGGGAAAGGAAAGGGAATGGGACTGAGGGCACAGGATGATGGGGGAATGGGGAAAGGGCAGGGAATGGGACTGAGGACACAGGGCGATGGGGGAATGGGGAAAGGGCAGGGAATGGGACTGAGGACACGGGGGAATGGGGAAAGGGCAGGGAATGGGACTGAGGACACAGGGCGGTGGGGGAATGGGTAAAGGGCAGGGAATGGGACTGAGGGCACAGGGTGATGGGGGAATGGGATAAGAGTAGGGAATGGGACTGAGGACACAGGGCGATGGGGGAATGGGGAAAGGGCAGGGAATGGGACTGAGGACACAGGGCGATGGGGGAATGGGGAAAGGGCAGGGAATGGGACTGAGGACACAGGGCGATGGGGGAATGGGGAAAGGGCAGGGAATGGGACTGAGGACACGCCGATGTGTGACTGGGGAAAGGGCAGGGAATGGGACTGAGGACACAGGGCGATGGGGGAATGGGGAAAGGGCAGGGAATGGGACTGAGGACACAGGGTAATGGGGAAAGGGCAGGGACTGGGACTGAGGACACAGGGCGATGAGGGAAAGGGCTGCGACTGAGGACACAGGGCGATGGGGGAAAGGACTGGGAATGGGACTGAGGACACAGGATAATGGGGAAAGGGCAGGGACTGGGACTGAGGACACAGGGCGATGGGGAAAGGGCAGGGAATGGGACTGAGGACACGACGATGGGGGAATGGGGAAAGGGCAGGGAATGGGACTGAGTACACAGGGCGATGGGGGAATGGGGAAAAGGCAGGGAATGGGACTGAGGACACAGGGTAATGGGGGAATGGGGAAAGGACAGGGAATAGGACTGAGGACACAGGGAGATGGGGGAATCGGGAAAGGGCAGGGAATGGGACTGAGGACACAGGGCGATGTGGAATGGGGAAAGGGCAGGGAATGGGACTGAGGACACAGGGTGATGGGGGAATGGGGAAAGGGCAGGGAATGGGACTGAGGACACAGGACGATGGGGGAATGGGGAAAGGGCAGGAAATGGGACTGAGGACACAGGGCGATGGGGGAATGGGGAAAGGGCAGGGAATGGGACTGAGGACACAGGGCGATGGGGGAATGGGGAAAGGGCAGGGAATGGGACTGAGGACACAGGGCAATGGGGAAAGGGCAGGGAATGGGACTGAGGACACAGGGCGATGGGGGAATGGGGAAAGGGCAGGGAATGGGACTGAGGACACAGGGCGATGGGGGAATGGGGCAAGGGCAGGGAATGGGACTGAGGACACAGGGCGATGGGGGAATGGGGAAAGGGCAGGGAATGGGACTGAGGACACAGGGCGATGGGGGAATGGGGAAAGGGCAGGGAATGGGACTTAGGACACAGGGTGATGGGGGAATGGGGAAAGGGCAGGGAATGGGACGTAGGACACAGGGTGATGGGGGAATGGGCAAAGGGCATGGAATGGGACTGAGGACACAGGGCGATGGGGGAAAGGGCAGGGAATGGGACTGAGGACACAGGGCGATGGGGGAATGGGGAAAGGGCAGGGAATGGGACTGAGGACACAGGGCGATGGGAGAATGGGGAAAGGGCAGGGAATGGGACTGAGGACACAGGACGATGGGGGAATGGGGAAAGGGCAGGGAATGGGACTGAGGACACAGGGCGATGGGGGAATGGGGAAAGGGCAGGGAATGGGACTGAGGACACAGGACGATGGGTGACTGGGGAAAGGGCAGGGAATGGGACTGAGGACACAGGGCGATGGGGGAATGGGGAAAGGGCAGGGAATAGGACTGAGGACATGGCGATGGGGGAATGGGGAAAAGGCAGTGAATGGGACTGAGGACACAGGGTGATGGGGGAATGGGGAAAGGGCAGGGAATGGGACTGAGGACACAGGGCGATGGGGGAATGGGGAAAGGGCAGGGAATGGGACTGAGGACACAGGGTGATGGGGGAATGGGGAAAGGGCAGGGAATGGGACTGAGGACACAGGGCGATGGGGGAATGGGGAAAGGGCAAGGAATGGGACTGAGTACACAGGGCGATGGGGGAATGGGGAAAGGGCAGGGAATGGGACTGAGGACACAGGGCGATTGGGGGAATGGGGAAAGGACAGGGAATGGGACTGAGGACACAGGGCGATGGGGGAATGGGGAAAGGACAGGGAATGGGACTGAGGACACAGGGCGATGAGGGAATGGGGAAAGGACAGGGAATGGGACTGAGGACACAGGGCGATTGGGGGAATGGGGAATGTGCAGGGAATGGGACTGAGGACACAGGGCGATGGGGGAATGGGGGAAGGACAGGGAATGGGACTGAGGACACAGGGCGATGGGGGAATGGGGAAAGGACAGGGAATGGGACTGAGGACACAGGGTGATGGGGGAATGGGGAAAGGACAGGGAATGGGACTGAGGACACAGGGCGATGGGGGAATGGGGAAAGGGCAGGGAATGGGACTGAGGACACAGGGTGATGGGGGGAATGGGGAAAGGGCAGGGAATGGGACTGAGGACACAGGGCGATGGGTGAATGGGGAAAGGGCAGAGAATGGGACTGAGGACACAGGGCGATGGGGAAAGGGCAGGGAATGGGACTGAGGACACAGGGCGATGGGGGAATGGGGAAAGGGCAGCGAATGGGACTGAGGACACAGGGCGATGGGGGAATGGGGAAAGGACAGGGAATGGGACTGAGGACACAGGGCGATGGGGGAATGGGGAAAGGGCAGGGAATGGGACTGAGGACACAGGGCGATGGGGGAATGGGGAAAGGACAGGGAATGGGACTGAGGACACAGGGCGATGGGGGAATGAGGAAAGGACAGGGAATGGGACCGAGGACACAGGACGATGGGGGAATGGGGAAAGGACAGGGAATGGGACCGAGGACACAGGGTGATGGGGGAATGGGGAAAGGGCAGGGAATGGGACTGAGGACACAGGGCGATGGGGGAATGGGGAAAGGGCAGGGAATGGGACTGAGGTCACAGGGCGAATGGGGAAAGGAAAGGGAATGGGACTGAGGACACAGGATGATGGGGGAATGGGGAAAGGGCAGGGAATGGGACTGAGGACACAGGGTGATGGGGGAATGGGGAAAGGGCAGGGCATGGGACTGAGGACACAGGGCGATGGGTGAATGGGGAAAGGGCAGAGAATGGGACTGAGGACACAGGGCGATGGGGAAAGGGCAGGGAATGGGACTGAGGACACAGGGCGATGGGGGAATGGGGAAAGGACAGGGAATGGGACTGAGGACACAGGGTAATAGGGGAATGGGGAAAGGGCAGGGAATGGGACTGAGGGCACAGGGTGATGGGGGAATGGGACTGAGGACACGGCGATGGGGGAATGGGGAAAGGGCAGGGAATGGGACTGAGGACACAGGGCGATGGGGGAATGGGGAAAGGGCAGGGAATGGGACTGAGGACACAGGGCGATGGGGGAATGGGGAAAGGGCAGGGAATGGGACTGAGGACACGGCGATGGGTGACTGGGGAAAGGGCAGGGAATGGGACTGAGGACACAGGGCGATGGGGGAATGGGGAAAGGGCAGGGAATGGGACTGACGACACAGGGCGATGGGGGAATGGGGAAAGGACAGGGAATGGGACTGAGGACACAGGGCGATGGGGGAATGGGGAAAGGGCAGAGAATGGGACTGAGGACACAGGGCGATGGGGGAATGGGGAAAGGGCAGGGAATGGGACTGAGGACACAGGGCGATGGGGGAATGGGGAAAGGACAGGGAATGGGACTGAGGACACAGGGCGATGGGGGAATGGGGAAAGGAGAGGGAATGGGACTGAGGACACAGGGCGATGGGGATGGGGAAAGGGCAGGGAATGGGACTGAGGACACAGGGCGATGGGGGAATGGGGAAAGGGCAGGGAATGGGACTGAGGACACAGGGCGATGGGGGAATGGGGAAAGGGCAGGGAATGGGACTGAGGACACAGGGCGATGGGGGAATGGGGAAAGGGCAGGGAATGGGACTGAGGACACAGGGTGATGGGGGAATGGGGAAAGGGCAGGGAATGGGACTAAGGACACAGGGCGATGGGGGAATGGGGAAAGGACAGGGAATGGGACTGAGGACACAGGGCGATGGGGGAATGGGGAAAGGACAGGGAATGGGACTGAGGACACAGGGTGATGGGGAATGGGGAAAGGACAGGGAATGGGACTGAGGTCACAGGGTGATGGGGGGAATGGGGAAAGGGCAGGGAATTGGACTGTGGACACAGGGCAATGGGGAAAGGGCAGGGAATGGGACTGAGGACACAGGGCGATGGGGGAATGGGGAAACGGCAGGGAATGGGACTGAGGACACAGGGCAATGGGGGAATGGGGAAAGGGCAGGGAATGGGAGTGAGGGCACAGGGCGATGGGGGAATGGGGAAAGGGCAGGGAATGGGACTGAGGACACAGGGCGATGGGGGAATGGGGAAAGGGCAGGGAATGGGACTGAGGACACAGGGCGATGGGGGAATGGGGAAAGGGCAGGGAATGGGACTGAGGACACAGGGCGATGGGGGAATGGGGAAAGGACAGGGAATGGGACTGAGGACAGAGGGCGATGGGGGAATGGGGAAAGGGCAGGGAATGGGACTGAGGACACAGGGCGATGGGGGAATGGGGAAAGGGCAGGGAATGGGACTGAGGACACAGGGCGATGGGGGAATGGGGAAAGGGCAGGGAATGGGACTGACGGGTGAGGGGCGATGGGGGAATGGGGAAAGGGCAGGGAATGGGACTGAGGACACGGCGATGGCGGAATGGGGAAAGGGCAGGGAATGGGACTGAGGACACAGGGCGATGGGGGAATGGGGAAAGGGCAGGGAATGGGACTGAGGACACAGGGCGATGGAGGAAAGGGCAGGGAATGGGACTGAGGATACAGGGCGATGGGGGAATGGGGAAAGGGCAGGGAATGGGACTGAGGACACAGGGCGATGGGGGAATGGGGAAAGGGCAGGGAATGGGACTGAGGACACAGGGCGATGGGGAAAGGGCAGGGAATGGGACTGAGGACACAGGGTGATGGGGGAATGGGGAAAGGGCAGGGAATGGGACTGAGGACACAGGACGATGGGGGAATGGGGAAAGGGCAGGAAATGGGACTGAGGACACGGCGATGGGGGAATGGGGAAAGGGCAGGGAATGGGACTGAGGACACAGGGCGATGGGGGAATGGGGAAAGGGCAGGGAATGGGACTGAGGACACAGGGCGATGGGGAAAGGGCAGGGAATGGGACTGAGGACACAGGGCGATGGGGGAATGGGGAAAGGGCAGGGAATGGGACTGCGGACACAGGGCGATGGGGGAATGGGGCAAGGGCAGGGAATGGGACTGAGGACACAGGGCGATGGGGGAATGGGGAAAGGAGAGGGAATGGGACTGAGGACACAGGGTGATGGGGGAATGGGGAAAGGGCAGGGAATGGGACTGAGGACACAGGGCGATGGGGGAATGGGGAAAGGGCAGGGAATGGGACTGAGGACACAGGGCGATGGGGGAATGGGGAAAGGGCAGGGAATGGGACTGAGGACACAGGGCGATGGGGGAATGGGGAAAGGGCAGGGAATGGGACTAAGGACACAGGGCGATGGGGGAATGGGGAAAGGACAGGGAATGGGACTGAGGACACAGGGCGATGGGGGAATGGGGAAAGGACAGGGAATGGGACTGAGGACACAGGGTGATGGGGAATGGGGAAAGGACAGGGAATGGGACTGAGGACACAGGGTGATGGGGGGAATGGGGAAAGGGCAGGGAATTGGACTGAGGACACAGGGCAATGGGGAAAGGGCAGGGAATGGGACTGAGGACACAGGGCGATGGTAGAATGGGGAAAGGGCAGGGAATGGGACTGAGGACACAGGGCGATGGGGAAAGGGCAGGGAATGGGATTGAGGACACAGGGCGATGGGGGAATGGGGAAAGGGCAGGGAATGGGACTGAGGACACAGGGCGATGGGGAAAGGGCAGGGAATGGGACTGAGGACACAGGGTGATGGGGGAATGGGGAAAGGGCAGGGAATGGGGAAAGGGCAGGGAATGGGACTGAGGACACAGGGCGATGTGGAATGGGGAAAGGGCAGGGAATGGGACTGAGGACACAGGGTGATGGGGGAATGGGGAAAGGGCAGGGAATGGGACTGAGGACGCAGGACGATGGGGGAATGGGGAAAGGGCAGGAAATGGGACTGAGGACACGGCGATGGGGGAATGGGGAAAGGGCAGGGAATGGGACTGAGGACACAGGGCGATGGGGGAATGGGGAAAGGGCAGGGAATGGGACTGAGGACACAGGGCGATGGGGAAAGGGAAGGGAATGGGACTGAGGACACAGGGCGATGGGGGAATGGGGAAAGGGCAGGGAATGGGACTGAGGACAGTGGGCGATGGGGGAATGGGGAAAGGGCAGGGAATGGGACTGAGGACACAGGGCGATGGGGGAATGGGGAAAGGACTGGGACTGAGGACACAGGGCGATGGGGGAAAGGACTGGGAATGGGACTGAGGACACAGGATGATGGGGAATGGGGAAAGGGCAGGGACTGGGACTGAGGACAGGGCGATGGGGAAAGGGCAGGGAATGGGACTGAGGACACGACGATGGGGGAATGGGGAAAGGGCAGGGAATGGGACTGAGTACACAGGGCGATGGGGGAATGGGGAAAGGGCAGGGAATGGGACTGAGGACACAGGGCGATTGGGGGAATGGGGAAAGGACAGGGAATGGGACTGAGGACACAGGGCGATGGGGGAATGGGGAAAGGACAGGGAATGGGACTGAGGACACAGGGCGATTGGGGGAATGGGGAATGTGCAGGGAATGGGACTGAGGACACAGGGCGATGGGGGAATGGGGTAAGGACAGGGAATGGGACTGAGGACACAGGGCGATGGGGGAATGGGGAAAGGACAGGGAATGGGACTGAGGACACAGGGCGATGGGGGAATGGGGAAAGGACAGGGAATGGGACTGAGGACACAGGGAGATGGGGGAATGGGGAAAGGACAGGGAATGGGACTGAGGACACAGGGCGATGGGGGAATGGGGAAAGGGCAGGGAATGGGACTGAGGACACAGGGCGATGGGGGAATGGGGAAAGGGCAGGGAATGGGACTGAGGACACAGGGCGATGGGGAAAGGGCAGGGAATGGGACTGAGGACACAGGGTGATGGGGGAATGGGGAAAGGGCAGGGAATGGGACTGAGGACACAGGACGATGGGGGAATGGGGAAAGGGCAGGAAATGGGACTGAGGACACGGCGATGGGGGAATGGGGAAAGGACAGGGAATGGGACTGAGGACACAGGGAGATGGGGGAATGGGGAAAGGACAGGGAATGGGACTGAGGACACAGGGCGATGGGGGAATGGGGAAAGGGCAGGGAATGGGACTGAGGACACAGGGCGATGGGGGAATGGGGAAAGGGCAGGGAATGGGACTGAGGACACAGGGCGATGGGGAAAGGGCAGGGAATGGGACTGAGGACACAGGGTGATGGGGGAATGGGGAAAGGGCAGGGAATGGGGAAAGGGCAGGGAATGGGACTGAGGACACAGGGCGATGGGGAAAGGGCAGGGAATGGGACTGAGGACACAGGGTGATGGGGGAATGGGGAAAGGGCAGGGAATGGGACTGAGGACACAGGACGATGGGGGAATGGGGAAAGGGCAGGAAATGGGACTGAGGACACGGCGATGGGGGAATGGGGAAAGGGCAGGGAATGGGACTGAGGACACAGGGCGATGGGGGAATGGGGAAAGGGCAGGGAATGGGACTGAGGACACAGGGCGATGGGGAAAGGGCAGGGAATGGGACTGAGGACACAGGGCGATGGGGGAATGGGGAAAGGGCAGGGAATGGGACTGCGGACACAGGGCGATGGGGAAAGGGCAGGGAATGGGACTGAGGACACAGGGCGATGGGGGAATGGGGAAAGGGCAGGGAATGGGACTGAGGACACAGGGCGATGGGGAAAGGGCAGGGAATGGGACTGAGGACACAGGGCGATGGGGGAATGGGGAAAGGGCAGGGAATGGGACTGCGGACACAGGGCGATGGGGCAAGGGCAGGGAATGGGACTGAGGACACAGGGCGATGGGGGAATGGGGAAAGGAGAGGGAATGGGACTGAGGACACAGGGTGATGGGGGAATGGGGAAAGGGCAGGGAATGGGACTGAGGACACAGGGCGATGGGGGAATGGGGAAAGGGCAGGGAATGGGACTGAGGACACAGGGCGATGGGGGAATGGGGAAAGGGCAGGGAATGGGACTGAGGACACAGGGCGATGGGGGAATGGGGAAAGGGCAGGGAATGGGACTAAGGACACCGGGCGATGGGGGAATGGGGAAAGGACAGGGAATGGGACTGAGGACACAGGGCGATGGGGGAATGGGGAAAGGACAGGGAATGGGACTGAGGACACAGGGTGATGGGGAATGGGGAAAGGACAGGGAATGGGACTGAGGACACAGGGCGATGGGAGAATGGGGAAAGGGCAGGGAATGGGACTGAGGACACAGGGCGATGGGGAAAGGGCAGGGAATGGGATTGAGGACACAGGGCGATGGGGGAATGGGGAAAGGGCAGGGAATGGGACTGAGGACACAGGGCGATGGGGAAAGGGCAGGGAATGGGACTGAGGACACAGGGTGATGGGGGAATGGGGAAAGGGCAGGGAATGGGGAAAGGGCAGGGAATGGGACTGAGGACACAGGGCGATGTGGAATGGGGAAAGGGCAGGGAATGGGACTGAGGACACAGGGTGATGGGGGAATGGGGAAAGGGCAGGGAATGGGACTGAGGACACAGGACGATGGGGGAATGGGGAAAGGGCAGGAAATGGGACTGAGGACACGGCGATGGGGGAATGGGGAAAGGGCAGGGAATGGGACTGAGGACACAGGGCGATGGGGGAATGGGGAAAGGGCAGGGAATGGGACTGAGGACACAGGGCGATGGGGAAAGGGAAGGGAATGGGACTGAGGACACAGGGCGATGGGGGAATGGGGAAAGGGCAGGGAATGGGACTGAGGACAGTGGGCGATGGGGGAATGGGGAAAGGGCAGGGAATGGGACTGAGCACACAGGGCGATGGGGGAATGGGGAAAGGACTGGGACTGAGGACACAGGGCGATGGGGGAAAGGACTGGGAATGGGACTGAGGACACAGGATGATGGGGAATGGGGAAAGGGCAGGGACTGGGACTGAGGACCGGGCGATGGGGAAAGGGCAGGGAATGGGACTGAGGACACGACGATGGGGGAATGGGGAAAGGGCAGGGAATGGGACTGAGTACACAGGGCGATGGGGGAATGGGGAAAGGGCAGGGAATGGGACTGAGGACACAGGGCGATTGGGGGAATGGGGAAAGGACAGGGAATGGGACTGAGGACACAGGGCGATGGGGGAATGGGGAAAGGACAGGGAATGGGACTGAGGACACAGGGCGATATGGGGAATGTGCAGGGAATGGGACTGAGGACACAGGGCGATGGGGGAATGGGGTAAGGACAGGGAATGGGACTGAGGACACAGGGCGATGGGGGAATGGGGAAAGGACAGGGAATGGGACTGAGGACACAGGGCGATGGGGGAATGGGGAAAGGACAGGGAATGGGACTGAGGACACAGGGAGATGGGGGAATGGGGAAAGGACAGGGAATGGGACTGAGGACACAGGGCGATGGGGGAATGGGGAAAGGGCAGGGAATGGGACTGAGGACACTGGGGGAATGGGGTAAGGACAGGGAATGGGACTGAGGACACAGGGCGATGGGGGAATGGGGAAAGGACAGGGAATGGGACTGAGGACACAGGGAGATGGGGGAATGGGGAAAGGACAGGGAATGGGACTGAGGACACAGGGCGATGGGGGAATGGGGAAAGGGCAGGGAATGGGACTGAGGACACAGGGCGATGGGGGAATGGGGAAAGGGCAGGGAATGGGACTGAGGACACAGGGTGATGGGGGAATGGGGAAAGGGCAGGGAATGGGACTGAGGACAAAGGGCGATGGGTGAATGGGGAAAGGGCAGAGAATGGGACTGAGGACACAGGGCGATGGGGGAATGGGGAAAGGGCAGGGAATGGGACTGAGGACACAGGGCGATGGGGGAATGGGGAAAGGACAGGGAATGGGACTGAGGACACAGGGTGATGGGGAATGGGGAAAGGACAGGGAATGGGACTGAGGACACAGGGTGATGGGGGGAATGGGGAAAGGGCAGGGAATTGGACTGAGGACACAGGGCAATGGGGAAAGGGCAGGGAATGGGACTGAGGACACAGGGCGATGGGGGAATGGGGAAACGGCAGGGAATGGGACTGAGGACACAGGGCGATGGGGGAATGGGGAAAGGGCAGGGAATGGGACTGAGGACACAGGGTGATGGGGGAATGGGGAAAGGGCAGGGAATGGGACTAAGGACACAGGGCGATGAGGGAATGGGGAAAGGACAGGGAATTGGACTGAGGACACAGGGCGATGGGGGAATGGGGAAAGGGCAGGGAATGGGACTGAGGACACAGGGCGATGGGGAAAGGGCAGGGAATGGGACTGAGGACACAGGGTGATGGGGGAATGGGGAAAGGGCAGGGAATGGGACTGAGGACACAGGGCGATGTGGAATGGGGAAAGGGCAGGGAATGGGACTGAGGACACAGGGTGATGGGGGAATGGGGAAAGGGCAGGGAATGGGACTGAGGACACAGGACGATGGGGGAATGGGGAAAGGGCAGGAAATGGGACTGAGGACACAGGGCGATGGGGGAATGGGGAAAGGGCAGGGAATGGGACTGAGGACACAGGGCGATGGGGGAATGGGGAAAGGGCAGGGCATGGGACTGAGGACACAGGGCAATGGGGAAAGGGCAGGGAATGGGACTGAGGACACAGGGCGATGGGGGAATGGGGAAAGGGCAGGGAATGGGACTGAGGACACAGGGCGATGGGGGAATGGGGCAAGGGCAGGGAATGGGACTGAGGACACAGGGCGATGGGGGAATGGGGAAAGGGCAGGGAATGGGACTGAGGACACAGGGCGATGGGGGAATGGGGAAAGGGCAGGGAATGGGACTTAGGAGACAGGGTGATGGGGGAATGGGGAAAGGGCAGGGAATGGGACGTAGGACACAGGGTGATGGGGGAATGGGCAAAGGGCATGGAATGGGACTGAGGACACAGGGCGATGGGGGAAAGGGCAGGGAATGGGACTGAGGACACAGGGCGATGGGGGAATGGGGAAAGGGCAGGGAATGGGACTGAGGACACAGGACGATGGGTGACTGGGGAAAGGGCAGGGAATGGGACTGAGGACACAGGACGATGGGGGAATGGGGCAAGGGCAGGGAATGGGACTGAGGACACAGGGCGATGGGGGAATGGGGAAAGGGCAGGGAATGGGACTGAGGACACAGGACGATGGGTGATTGGGGAAAGGGCAGGGAATGGGACTGAGGACACAGGGCGATGGGGGAATGGGGAAAGGGCAGGGAATGGGACTGAGGACACAGGGCGATGGGGGAATGGGGCAAGGGCAGGGAATGGGACTGAGGACACAGGGCGATGGGGGAATGGGGAAAGGGCAGGGAATGGGACTGAGGACACAGGGCGATGGGGGAATGGGGAAAGGGCAGGGAATGGGACTTAGGAGACAGGGTGATGGGGGAATGGGGAAAGGGCAGGGAATGGGACGTAGGACACAGGGTGATGGGGGAATGGGCAAAGGGCATGGAATGGGACTGAGGACACAGGGCGATGGGGGAAAGGGCAGGGAATGGGACTGAGGACACAGGGCGATGGGGGAATGGGGAAAGGGCAGGGAATGGGACTGAGGACACAGGACGATGGGTGACTGGGGAAAGGGCAGGGAATGGGACTGAGGACACAGGACGATGGGGGAATGGGGCAAGGGCAGGGAATGGGACTGAGGACACAGGGCGATGGGGGAATGGGGAAAGGGCAGGGAATGGGACTGAGGACACAGGACGATGGGTGATTGGGGAAAGGGCAGGGAATGGGACTGAGGACACAGGGCGATGGGGGA
Source organism: Somniosus microcephalus (assembly GCF_052327205.1). Taxonomy (NCBI): domain Eukaryota; kingdom Metazoa; phylum Chordata; class Chondrichthyes; order Squaliformes; family Somniosidae; genus Somniosus; species Somniosus microcephalus. The sequence continues at coordinate 79,402,371 of NW_028225179.1, forward strand.
ATGGGGAAAGGGCAGGGAATAGGACTGAGGACATGGCGATGGGGGAATGGGGAAAAGGCAGTGAATGGGACTGAGGACACAGGGTGATGGGGGAATGGGGAAAGGGCAGGGAATGGGACTGAGGACACAGGGCGATGGGGGAATGGGGAAAGGGCAGGGAATGGGACTGAGGACACAGGGTGATGGGGGAATGGGGAAAGGGCAGGGAATGGGACTGAGGACACAGGGCGATGGGGGAATGGGGAAAGGGCAAGGAATGGGACTGAGTACACAGGGCGATGGGGGAATGGGGAAAGGGCAGGGAATGGGACTGAGGACACAGGGCGATTGGGGGAATGGGGAAAGGACAGGGAATGGGACTGAGGACACAGGGCGATGGGGGAATGGGGAAAGGGCAAGGAATGGGACTGAGTACACAGGGCGATGGGGGAATGGGGAAAGGGCAGGGAATGGGACTGAGGACACAGGGCGATGGGGGAATGGGGAAAGGACAGGGAATGGGACTGAGGACACAGGGCGATGAGGGAATGGGGAAAGGACAGGGAATGGGACTGAGGACACAGGGCGATTGGGGGAATGGGGAATGTGCAGGGAATGGGACTGAGGACACAGGGCGATGGGGGAATGGGGGAAGGACAGGGAATGGGACTGAGGACACAGGGCGATGGGGGAATGGGGAAAGGACAGGGAATGGGACTGAGGACACAGGGTGATGGGGGAATGGGGAAAGGACAGGGAATGGGACTGAGGACACAGGGCGATGGGGGAATGGGGAAAGGGCAGGGAATGGGACTGAGGACACAGGGTGATGGGGGAATGGGGAAAGGGCAGGGAATGGGACTGAGGACACAGGGCGATGGGTGAATGGGGAAAGGGCAGAGAATGGGACTGAGGACACAGGGCGATGGGGAAAGGGCAGGGAATGGGACTGAGGACACAGGGCGATGGGGGAATGGGGAAAGGGCAGGGAATGGGACTGAGGACACAGGGCGATGGGGGAATGGGGAAAGGACAGGGAATGGGACTGAGGACACAGGGCGATGGGGGAATGGGGAAAGGGCAGGGAATGGGACTGAGGACACAGGGTGATGGGGGAATGGGGAAAGGGCAGGGAATGGGACTGAGGTCACAGGGCGATGGGGAAAGGGCAGGGAATGGGACTGAGGACACAGGGCGATGGGGGAATGGGGAAAGGACAGGGAATGGGACTGAGGACACAGGGCGATGGGGGAATGGGGAAAGGAAAGGGAATGGGACTGAGGACACAGGATGATGGGGGAATGGGGAAAGGGCAGGGAATGGGACTGAGGACACAGGGTGATGGGGGAATGGGGAAAGGGCAGGGCATGGGACTGAGGACACAGGGCGATGGGTGAATGGGGAAAGGGCAGAGAATGGGACTGAGGACACAGGGCGATGGGGAAAGGGCAGGGAATGGGACTGAGGACACAGGGCGATGGGGGAATGGGGAAAGGACAGGGAATGGGACTGAGGACACAGGGTAATAGGGGAATGGGGAAAGGGCAGGGAATGGGACTGAGGGCACAGGGTGATGGGGGAATGGGACTGAGGACACGGCGATGGGGGAATGGGGAAAGGGCAGGGAATGGGACTGAGGACACAGGGCGATGGGGGAATGGGGAAAGGGCAGGGAATGGGACTGAGGACACAGGGCGATGGGGGAATGGGGAAAGGGCAGGGAATGGGACTGAGGACACGGCGATGGGTGACTGGGGAAAGGGCAGGGAATGGGACTGAGGACACAGGGCGATGGGGGAATGGGGAAAGGGCAGGGAATGGGACTGAGGACACAGGGCGATGGGGGAATGGGGAAAGGACAGGGAATGGGACTGAGGACACAGGGCGATGGGGGAATGGGGAAAGGAGAGGGAATGGGACTGAGGACACAGGGCGATGGGGGAATGGGGAAAGGGCAGGGAATGGGACTGAGGACACAGGGCGATGGGGGAATGGGGAAAGGGCAGGGAATGGGACTGAGGACACAGGGCGATGGGGGAATGGGGAAAGGGCAGGGAATGGGACTGAGGACACAGGGCGATGGGGGAATGGGGAAAGGGCAGGGAATGGGACTGAGGACACAGGGTGATGGGGGAATGGGGAAAGGGCAGGGAATGGGACTAAGGACACAGGGCGATGGGGGAATGGGGAAAGGACAGGGAATGGGACTGAGGACACAGGGCGATGGGGGAATGGGGAAAGGACAGGGAATGGGACTGAGGACACAGGGTGATGGGGAATGGGGAAAGGACAGGGAATGGGACTGAGGTCACAGGGTGATGGGGGGAATGGGGAAAGGGCAGGGAATTGGACTGTGGACACAGGGCAATGGGGAAAGGGCAGGGAATGGGACTGAGGACACAGGGCGATGGGGGAATGGGGAAACGGCAGGGAATGGGACTGAGGACACAGGGCAATGGGGGAATGGGGAAAGGGCAGGGAATGGGAGTGAGGGCACAGGGCGATGGGGGAATGGGGAAAGGGCAGGGAATGGGACTGAGGACACAGGGCGATGGGGGAATGGGGAAAGGGCAGGGAATGGGACTGAGGACACAGGGCGATGGGGGAATGGGGAAAGGGCAGGGAATGGGACTGAGGACACAGGGCGATGGGGGAATGGGGAAAGGACAGGGAATGGGACTGAGGACAGAGGGCGATGGGGGAATGGGGAAAGGGCAGGGAATGGGACTGAGGACACAGGGCGATGGGGGAATGGGGAAAGGGCAGGGAATGGGACTGAGGACACAGGGCGATGGGGGAATGGGGAAAGGGCAGGGAATGGGACTGAGGGGTGAGGGGCGATGGGGGAATGGGGAAAGGGCAGGGAATGGGACTGAGGACACGGCGATGGCGGAATGGGGAAAGGGCAGGGAATGGGACTGAGGACACAGGGCGATGGGGGAATGGGGAAAGGGCAGGGAATGGGACTGAGGACACAGGGCGATGGAGGAAAGGGCAGGGAATGGGACTGAGGATACAGGGCGATGGGGGAATGGGGAAAGGGCAGGGAATGGGACTGAGGACACAGGGCGATGGGGGAATGGGGAAAGGGCAGGGAATGGGACTGAGGACACAGGGCGATGGGGAAAGGGCAGGGAATGGGACTGAGGACACAGGGTGATGGGGGAATGGGGAAAGGGCAGGGAATGGGACTGAGGACACAGGACGATGGGGGAATGGGGAAAGGGCAGGGAATGGGACTGAGGACACAGGGCGATGGGGAAAGGGCAGGGAATGGGACTGAGGACACAGGGCGATGGGGGAATGGGGAAAGGGCAGGGAATGGGACTGCGGACACAGGGCGATGGGGGAATGGGGCAAGGGCAGGGAATGGGACTGAGGACACAGGGCGATGGGGGAATGGGGAAAGGAGAGGGAATGGGACTGAGGACACAGGGTGATGGGGGAATGGGGAAAGGGCAGGGAATGGGACTGAGGACACAGGGCGATGGGGGAATGGGGAAAGGGCAGGGAATGGGACTGAGGACACAGGGCGATGGGGGAATGGGGAAAGGGCAGGGAATGGGACTGAGGACACAGGGCGATGGGGGAATGGGGAAAGGGCAGGGAATGGGACTAAGGACACAGGGCGATGGGGGAATGGGGAAAGGACAGGGAATGGGACTGAGGACACAGGGCGATGGGGGAATGGGGAAAGGACAGGGAATGGGACTGAGGACACAGGGTGATGGGGAATGGGGAAAGGACAGGGAATGGGACTGAGGACACAGGGTGATGGGGGGAATGGGGAAAGGGCAGGGAATTGGACTGAGGACACAGGGCAATGGGGAAAGGGCAGGGAATGGGACTGAGGACACAGGGCGATGGGAGAATGGGGAAAGGGCAGGGAATGGGACTGAGGACACAGGGCGATGGGGAAAGGGCAGGGAATGGGATTGAGGACACAGGGCGATGGGGGAATGGGGAAAGGGCAGGGAATGGGACTGAGGACACAGGGCGATGGGGAAAGGGCAGGGAATGGGACTGAGGACACAGGGTGATGGGGGAATGGGGAAAGGGCAGGGAATGGGGAAAGGGCAGGGAATGGGACTGAGGACACAGGGCGATGTGGAATGGGGAAAGGGCAGGGAATGGGACTGAGGACACAGGGTGATGGGGGAATGGGGAAAGGGCAGGGAATGGGACTGAGGATGCAGGACGATGGGGGAATGGGGAAAGGGCAGGAAATGGGACTGAGGACACGGCGATGGGGGAATGGGGAAAGGGCAGGGAATGGGACTGAGGACACAGGGCGATGGGGGAATGGGGAAAGGGCAGGGAATGGGACTGAGGACACAGGGCGATGGGGAAAGGGAAGGGAATGGGACTGAGGACACAGGGCGATGGGGGAATGGGGAAAGGGCAGGGAATGGGACTGAGGACAGTGGGCGATGGGGGAATGGGGAAAGGGCAGGGAATGGGACTGAGGACACAGGGCGATGGGGGAATGGGGAAAGGACTGGGACTGAGGACACAGGGCGATGGGGGAAAGGACTGGGAATGGGACTGAGGACACAGGATGATGGGGAATGGGGAAAGGGCAGGGACTGGGACTGAGGACAGGGCGATGGGGAAAGGGCAGGGAATGGGACTGAGGACACGACGATGGGGGAATGGGGAAAGGGCAGGGAATGGGACTGAGTACACAGGGCGATGGGGGAATGGGGAAAGGGCAGGGAATGGGACTGAGGACACAGGGCGATTGGGGGAATGGGGAAAGGACAGGGAATGGGACTGAGGACACAGGGCGATGGGGGAATGGGGAAAGGACAGGGAATGGGACTGAGGACACAGGGCGATGGGGGAATGGGGAAAGGACAGGGAATGGGACTGAGGACACAGGGAGATGGGGGAATGGGGAAAGGACAGGGAATGGGACTGAGGACACAGGGCGATGGGGGAATGGGGAAAGGGCAGGGAATGGGACTGAGGACACAGGGCGATGGGGGAATGGGGAAAGGGCAGGGAATGGGACTGAGGACACAGGGTGATGGGGGAATGGGGAAAGGGCAGGGAATGGGGAAAGGGCAGGGAATGGGACTGAGGACACAGGGCGATGGGGAAAGGGCAGGGAATGGGACTGAGGACACAGGGTGATGGGGGAATGGGGAAAGGGCAGGGAATGGGACTGAGGACACAGGACGATGGGGGAATGGGGAAAGGGCAGGAAATGGGACTGAGGACACGGCGATGGGGGAATGGGGAAAGGACAGGGAACGGGACTGAGGACACAGGGCGATGGGGGAATGGGGAAAGGACAGGGAATGGGACTGAGGACACAGGGAGATGGGGGAATGGGGAAAGGACAGGGAATGGGACTGAGGACACAGGGCGATGGGGGAATGGGGAAAGGGCAGGGAATGGGACTGAGGACACAGGGCGATGGGGGAATGGGGAAAGGGCAGGGAATGGGACTGAGGACGCAGGGCGATGGGGAAAGGGCAGGGAATGGGACTGAGGACACAGGGTGATGGGGGAATGGGGAAAGGGCAGGGAATGGGGAAAGGGCAGGGAATGGGACTGAGGACACAGGGCGATGGGGAAAGGGCAGGGAATGGGACTGAGGACACAGGGTGATGGGGGAATGGGGAAAGGGCAGGGAATGGGACTGAGGACACAGGACGATGGGGGAATGGGGAAAGGGCAGGAAATGGGACTGAGGACACGGCGATGGGGGAATGGGGAAAGGGCAGGGAATGGGACTGAGGACACAGGGCGATGGGGGAATGGGGAAAGGGCAGGGAATGGGACTGAGGACACAGGGCGATGGGGAAAGGGCAGGGAATGGGACTGAGGACACAGGGCGATGGGGGAATGGGGAAAGGGCAGGGAATGGGACTGCGGACACAGGGCGATGGGGCAAGGGCAGGGAATGGGACTGAGGACACAGGGCGATGGGGGAATGGGGAAAGGAGAGGGAATGGGACTGAGGACACAGGGTGATGGGGGAATGGGGAAAGGGCAGGGAATGGGACTGAGGACACAGGGCGATGGGGGAATGGGGAAAGGGCAGGGAATGGGACTGAGGACACAGGGCGATGGGGGAAAGGGCAGGGAATGGGACTGAGGACACAGGGCGATGGGGGAATGGGGAAAGGGCAGGGAATGGGACTAAGGACACAGGGCGATGGGGGAATGGGGAAAGGACAGGGAATGGGACTGAGGACACAGGGCGATGGGGGAATGGGGAAAGGACAGGGAATGGGACTGAGGACACAGGGTGATGGGGAATGGGGAAAGGACAGGGAATGGGACTGAGGACACAGGGTGATGGGGGGAATGGGGAAAGGGCAGGGAATTGGACTGAGGACACAGGGCAATGGGGAAAGGGCAGGGAATGGGACTGAGGACACAGGGCGATGGGAGAATGGGGAAAGGGCAGGGAATGGGACTGAGGACACAGGGCGATGGGGAAAGGGCAGGGAATGGGATTGAGGACACAGGGCGATGGGGGAATGGGGAAAGGGCAGGGAATGGGACTGAGGACACAGGGCGATGGGGAAAGGGCAGGGAATGGGACTGAGGACACAGGGTGATGGGGGAATGGGGAAAGGGCAGGGAATGGGGAAAGGGCAGGGAATGGGACTGAGGACACAGGGCGATGTGGAATGGGGAAAGGGCAGGGAATGGGACTGAGGTCACAGGGTGATGGGGGAATGGGGAAAGGGCAGGGAATGGGACTGAGGACACAGGACGATGGGGGAATGGGGAAAGGGCAGGAAATGGGACTGAGGACACGGCGATGGGGGAATGGGGAAAGGGCAGGGAATGGGACTGAGGACACAGGGCGATGGGGGAATGGGGAAAGGGCAGGGAATGGGACTGAGGACACAGGGCGATGGGGAAAGGGAAGGGAATGGGACTGAGGACACAGGGCGATGGGGGAATGGGGAAAGGGCAGGGAATGGGACTGAGGACACAGGGCGATGGGGGAATGGGGAAAGGGCAGGGAATGGGACTGAGGACACAGGGCGATGGGGAAAGGGAAGGGAATGGGACTGAGGACACAGGGCGATGGGGGAATGGGGAAAGGGCAGGGAATGGGACTGAGGACAGTGGGCGATGGGGGAATGGGGAAAGGGCAGGGAATGGGACTGAGCACACAGGGCGATGGGGGAATGGGGAAAGGACTGGGACTGAGGACACAGGGCGATGGGGGAAAGGACTGGGAATGGGACTGAGGACACAGGATGATGGGGAATGGGGAAAGGGCAGGGACTGGGACTGAGGACCGGGCGATGGGGAAATAGCAGGGAATGGGACTGAGGACACGACGATGGGGGAATGGGGAAAGGGCAGGGAATGGGACTGAGTACACAGGGCGATGGGGGAATGGGGAAAGGGCAGGGAATGGGACTGAGGACACAGGGCGATTGGGGGAATGGGGAAAGGACAGGGAATGGGACTGAGGACACAGGGCGATGGGGGAATGGGGAAAGGACAGGGAATGGGACTGAGGACACAGGGCGATGGGGGAATGGGGAAAGGACAGGGAATGGGACTGAGGACACAGGGAGATGGGGGAATGGGGAAAGGACAGGGAATGGGACTGAGGACACAGGGCGATGGGGGAATGGGGAAAGGGCAGGGAATGGGACTGAGGACACAGGGCGATGGGGGAATGGGGAAAGGGCAGGGAATGGGACTGAGGACACAGGGCGATGGGGAAAGGGCAGGGAATGGGACTGAGGACACAGGGTGATGGGGGAATGGGGAAAGGGCAGGGAATGGGGAAAGGGCAGGGAATGGGACTGAGGACACAGGGCGATGGGGAAAGGGCAGGGAATGGGACTGAGGACACAGGGTGATGGGGGAATGGGGAAAGGGCAGGGAATGGGACTGAGGACACAGGACGATGGGGGAATGGGGAAAGGGCAGGAAATGGGACTGAGGACACGGCGATGGGGGAATGGGGAAAGGACAGGGAACGGGACTGAGGACACAGGGCGATGGGGGAATGGGGAAAGGACAGGGAATGGGACTGAGGACACAGGGAGATGGGGGAATGGGGAAAGGACAGGGAATGGGACTGAGGACACAGGGCGATGGGGGAATGGGGAAAGGGCAGGGAATGGGACTGAGGACACAGGGCGATGGGGGAATGGGGAAAGGGCAGGGAATGGGACTGAGGACGCAGGGCGATGGGGAAAGGGCAGGGAATGGGACTGAGGACACAGGGTGATGGGGGAATGGGGAAAGGGCAGGGAATGGGGAAAGGGCAGGGAATGGGACTGAGGACACAGGGCGATGGGGAAAGGGCAGGGAATGGGACTGAGGACACAGGGTGATGGGGGAATGGGGAAAGGGCAGGGAATGGGACTGAGGACACAGGACGATGGGGGAATGGGGAAAGGGCAGGAAATGGGACTGAGGACACGGCGATGGGGGAATGGGGAAAGGGCAGGGAATGGGACTGAGGACACAGGGCGATGGGGGAATGGGGAAAGGGCAGGGAATGGGACTGAGGACACAGGGCGATGGGGAAAGGGCAGGGAATGGGACTGAGGACACAGGGCGATGGGGGAATGGGGAAAGGGCAGGGAATGGGACTGCGGACACAGGGCGATGGGGCAAGGGCAGGGAATGGGACTGAGGACACAGGGCGATGGGGGAATGGGGAAAGGAGAGGGAATGGGACTGAGGACACAGGGTGATGGGGGAATGGGGAAAGGGCAGGGAATGGGACTGAGGACACAGGGCGATGGGGGAATGGGGAAAGGGCAGGGAATGGGACTGAGGACACAGGGCGATGGGGGAAAGGGCAGGGAATGGGACTGAGGACACAGGGCGATGGGGGAATGGGGAAAGGGCAGGGAATGGGACTAAGGACACAGGGCGATGGGGGAATGGGGAAAGGACAGGGAATGGGACTGAGGACACAGGGCGATGGGGGAATGGGGAAAGGACAGGGAATGGGACTGAGGACACAGGGTGATGGGGAATGGGGAAAGGACAGGGAATGGGACTGAGGACACAGGGTGATGGGGGGAATGGGGAAAGGGCAGGGAATTGGACTGAGGACACAGGGCAATGGGGAAAGGGCAGGGAATGGGACTGAGGACACAGGGCGATGGGAGAATGGGGAAAGGGCAGGGAATGGGACTGAGGACACAGGGCGATGGGGAAAGGGCAGGGAATGGGATTGAGGACACAGGGCGATGGGGGAATGGGGAAAGGGCAGGGAATGGGACTGAGGACACAGGGCGATGGGGAAAGGGCAGGGAATGGGACTGAGGACACAGGGTGATGGGGGAATGGGGAAAGGGCAGGGAATGGGGAAAGGGCAGGGAATGGGACTGAGGACACAGGGCGATGTGGAATGGGGAAAGGGCAGGGAATGGGACTGAGGACACAGGGTGATGGGGGAATGGGGAAAGGGCAGGGAATGGGACTGAGGACACAGGACGATGGGGGAATGGGGAAAGGGCAGGAAATGGGACTGAGGACACGGCGATGGGGGAATGGGGAAAGGGCAGGGAATGGGACTGAGGACACAGGGCGATGGGGGAATGGGGAAAGGGCAGGGAATGGGACTGAGGACACAGGGCGATGGGGAAAGGGAAGGGAATGGGACTGAGGACACAGGGCGATGGGGGAATGGGGAAAGGGCAGGGAATGGGACTGAGGACACAGGGCGATGGGGGAATGGGGAAAGGGCAGGGAATGGGACTGAGGACACAGGGCGATGGGGAAAGGGAAGGGAATGGGACTGAGGACACAGGGCGATGGGGGAATGGGGAAAGGGCAGGGAATGGGACTGAGGACAGTGGGCGATGGGGGAATGGGGAAAGGGCAGGGAATGGGACTGAGCACACAGGGCGATGGGGGAATGGGGAAAGGACTGGGACTGAGGACACAGGGCGATGGGGGAAAGGACTGGGAATGGGACTGAGGACACAGGATGATGGGGAATGGGGAAAGGGCAGGGACTGGGACTGAGGACCGGGCGATGGGGAAAGGGCAGGGAATGGGACTGAGGACACGACGATGGGGGAATGGGGAAAGGGCAGGGAATGGGACTGAGTACACAGGGCGATGGGGGAATGGGGAAAGGGCAGGGAATGGGACTGAGGACACAGGGCGATTGGGGGAATGGGGAAAGGACAGGGAATGGGACTGAGGACACAGGGCGATGGGGGAATGGGGAAAGGACAGGGAATGGGACTGAGGACACAGGGCGATATGGGGAATGTGCAGGGAATGGGACTGAGGATACAGGGCGATGGGGGAATGGGGTAAGGACAGGGAATGGGACTGAGGACACAGGGCGATGGGGGAATGGGGAAAGGACAGGGAATGGGACTGAGGACACAGGGCGATGGGGGAATGGGGAAAGGACAGGGAATGGGACTGAGGACACAGGGAGATGGGGGAATGGGGAAAGGACAGGGAATGGGACTGAGGACACAGGGCGATGGGGGAATGGGGAAAGGGCAGGGAATGGGACTGAGGACACAGGGCGATGGGGGAATGGGGAAAGGGCAGGGAATGGGACTGAGGACACAGGGTGATGGGGGAATGGGGAAAGGGCAGGGAATGGGACTGAGGACACAGGGCGATGGGTGAATGGGGAAAGGGCAGAGAATGGGACTGAGGACACAGGGCGATGGGGGAATGGGGAAAGGGCAGGGAATGGGACTGAGGACACAGGGCGATGGGGGAATGGGGAAAGGGCAGGGAATGTGACTGAGGACACAGGGCGATGGGGGAATGGGGAAAGGACAGGGAATGGGACTGAGGACACAGGGCGATGGGGGAATGGGGAAAGGGCAGGGAATGTGACTGAGGACACAGGGCGATGGGGGAATGGGGAAAGGACAGGGAATGGGACTGAGGACACAGGGCGATGGGGGAATGGGGAAAGGACAGGGAATGGGACTGAGGACACAGGGCGATGGGGGAATGGGGAAAGGACAGGGAATGGGACTGAGGACACAGGGTGATGGGGAATGGGGAAAGGACAGGGAATGGGACTGAGGACACAGGGTGATGGGGGGAATGGGGAAAGGGCAGGGAATTGGACTGAGGACACAGGGCAATGGGGAAAGGGCAGGGAATGGGACTGAGGACACAGGGCGATGGGGGAATGGGGAAACGGCAGGGAATGGGACTGAGGACACAGGGCGATGGGGGAATGGGGAAAGGGCAGGGAATGGGACTGAGGACACAGGGTGATGGGGGAATGGGGAAAGGGCAGGGAATGGGACTGAGGACACAGGGCGATGGGGGAATGGGGAAAGGACAGGGAATTGGACTGAGGACACAGGGCGATGGGGGAATGGGGAAAGGGCAGGGAATGGGACTGAGGACACAGGGCGATGGGGAAAGGGCAGGGAATGGGACTGAGGACACAGGGTGATGGGGGAATGGGGAAAGGGCAGGGAATGGGACTGAGGACACAGGGCGATGTGGAATGGGGAAAGGGCAGGGAATGGGACTGAGGACACAGGGTGATGGGGGAATGGGGAAAGGGCAGGGAATGGGACTGAGGACACAGGACGATGGGGGAATGGGGAAAGGGCAGGAAATGGGACTGAGGACACAGGGCGATGGGGGAATGGGGAAAGGGCAGGGAATGGGACTGAGGACACAGGGCGATGGGGGAATGGGGAAAGGGCAGGGCATGGGACTGAGGACACAGGGCAATGGGGAAAGGGCAGGGAATGGGACTGAGGACACAGGGCGATGGGGGAATGGGGAAAGGGCAGGGAATGGGACTGAGGACACAGGGCGATCGGGGAATGGGGCAAGGGCAGGGAATGGGACTGAGGACACAGGGCGATGGGGGAATGGGGAAAGGGCAGGGAATGGGACTGAGGACACAGGGCGATGGGGGAATGGGGAAAGGGCAGGGAATGGGACTTAGGAGACAGGGTGATGGGGGAATGGGGAAAGGGCAGGGAATGGGACGTAGGACACAGGGTGATGGGGGAATGGGCAAAGGGCATGGAATGGGACTGAGGACACAGGGCGATGGGGGAAAGGGCAGGGAATGGGACTGAGGACACAGGGCGATGGGGGAATGGGGAAAGGGCAGGGAATGGGACTGAGGACACAGGACGATGGGTGACTGGGGAAAGGGCAGGGAATGGGACTGAGGACACAGGACGATGGGGGAATGGGGCAAGGGCAGGGAATGGGACTGAGGACACAGGGCGATGGGGGAATGGGGAAAGGGCAGGGAATGGGACTGAGGACACAGGACGATGGGTGATTGGGGAAAGGGCAGGGAATGGGACTGAGGACACAGGGCGATGGGGGAATGGGGAAAGGGCAGGGAATAGGACTGAGGACATGGCGATGGGGGAATGGGGAAAAGGCAGTGAATGGGACTGAGGACACAGGGTGATGGGGGAATGGGGAAAGGGCAGGGAATGGGACTGAGGACACAGGGCGATGGGGGAATGGGGAAAGGGCAGGGAATGGGACTGAGGACACAGGGTGATGGGGGAATGGGGAAAGGGCAGGGAATGGGACTGAGGACACAGGGCGATGGGGGAATGGGGAAAGGGCAAGAAATGGGACTGAGTACACGGGGCGATGGGGGAATGGGGAAAGGGCAGGGAATGGGACTGAGGACACAGGGCGATTGGGGGAATGGGGAAAGGACAGGGAATGGGACTGAGGACACAGGGCGATGGGGGAATGGGGAAAGGGCAAGGAATGGGACTGAGTACACAGGGCGATGGGGGAATGGGGAAAGGGCAGGGAATGGGACTGAGGACACAGGGCGATGGGGGAATGGGGAAAGGACAGGGAATGGGACTGAGGACACAGGGCGATGAGGGAATGGGGAAAGGACAGGGAATGGGACTGAGGACACAGGGCGATTGGGGGAATGGGGAATGTGCAGGGAATGGGACTGAGGACACAGGGCGATGGGGGAATGGGGGAAGGACAGGGAATGGGACTGAGGACACAGGGCGATGGGGGAATGGGGAAAGGACAGGGAATGGGACTGAGGACACAGGGTGATGGGGGAATGGGGAAAGGACAGGGAATGGGACTGAGGACACAGGGCGATGGGGAAAGGGCAGGGAATGGGACTGAGGACACAGGGTGATGGGGGAATGGGGAAAGGGCAGGGAATGGGACTGAGGACACAGGGCGATGGGTGAATGGGGAAAGGGCAGAGAATGGGACTGAGGACACAGGGCGATGGGGAAAGGGCAGGGAATGGGACTGAGGACACAGGGCGATGGGGGAATGGGGAAAGGGCAGGGAATGGGACTGAGGACACAGGGCGATGGGGGAATGGGGAAAGGACAGGGAATGGGACTGAGGACACAGGGCGATGGGGGAATGGGGAAAGGGCAGGGAATGGGACTGAGGACACAGGGCGATGGGGGAATGGGGAAAGGACAGGGAATGGGACTGAGGACACAGGGCGATGGGGGAATGAGGAAAGGACAGGGAATGGGACCGAGGACACAGGGCGATGGGGGAATGGGGAAAGGACAGGGAATGGGACCGAGGACACAGGGTGATGGGGGAATGGGGAAAGGGCAGGGAATGGGACTGAGGACACAGGGCGATGGGGGAATGGGGAAAGGGCAGGGAATGGGACTGAGGTCACAGGGCGATGGGGAAAGGGCAGGGAATGGGACTGAGGACACAGGGCGATGGGGGAATGGGGAAAGGACAGGGAATGGGACTGAGGACACAGGGCGATGGGGGAATGGGGAAAGGAAAGGGAATGGGACTGAGGACACAGGATGATGGGGGAATGGGGAAAGGGCAGGGAATGGGACTGAGGACACAGGGTGATGGGGGAATGGGGAAAGGGCAGGGCATGGGACTGAGGACACAGGGCGATGGGTGAATGGGGAAAGGGCAGAGAATGGGACTGAGGACACAGGGCGATGGGTGAATGGGGAAAGGGCAGGGAATGGGACTGAGGACACAGGGCGATGGGGGAATGGGGAAAGGACAGGGAATGGGACTGAGGACACAGGGGAATGGGGAAAGGGCAGGGAATGGGACTGAGGGCACAGGGTGATGGGGGAATGGGACTGAGGACACGGCGATGGGGGAATGGGGAAAGGGCAGGGAATGGGACTGAGGACACAGGGCGATGGGGGAATGGGGAAAGGGCAGGGAATGGGACTGAGGACACAGGGCGATGGGGGAATGGGGAAAGGGCAGGGAATGGGACTGAGGACACAGGGCGATGGGGGAATGGGGAAAGGGCAGGGAATGGGACTAACGACACAGGGCGATGGGGGAATGGGGAAAGTGCAGGGAATGGGACTGAGGACACAGGGCGATGGGGAAAGGGCAGAGAATGGGACTGAGGACACAGGGCAATGGGGAAAGGGCAGGGAATGGGACTGAGGACACAGGGTGATGGGGGAATGGGGAAAGGGCAGGGAATGGGACTGAGGACACAGGGCGATGGGGGAATGGGGAAAGGACAGGGAATGGGACTGAGGACACAGGGCGATGGGGGAATGGGGAAACGGCAGGGAATGGGACTGAGGACACAGGGCAATGGGGGAATGGGGAAAGGGCAGGGAATGGGAGTGAGGGCACAGGGCGATGGGGGAATGGGGAAAGGGCAGGGAATGGGACTGAGGACACAGGGCGATGGGGGAATGGGGAAAGGGCAGGGAATGGGACTGAGGACACAGGGCGATGGGGGAATGGGGAAAGGGCAGGGAATGGGACTGAGGACACAGGGCGATGGGGGAATGGGGAAAGGGCAGGGAATGGGACTGAGGACACAGGGCGATGGGGGAATGGGGAAAGGGCAGGGAATGGGACTGAGGGGTGAGGGGCGATGGGGGAATGGGGAAAGGGCAGGGAATGGGACTGAGGACACGGCGATGGCGGAATGGGGAAAGGGCAGGGAATGGGACTGAGGACACGGGGATGGGGGAATGGGGAAAGGGCAGGGAATGGGACTGAGGACACAGGGCGATGGAGGAAAGGGCAGGGAATGGGACTGAGGACACAGGGCGATGGGGGAATGGGGAAAGGGCAGGGAATGGGACTGAGGACACAGGGCGATGGGGGAATGGGAAAGGGCAGGGAATGGGACTGAGGACACAGGGCGATGGGGAAAGGGCAGGGAATGGGACTGAGGACACAGGGTGATGGGGGAATGGGGAAAGGGCAGGGAATGGGGAAAGGGCAGGGAATGGGACTGAGGACACAGGGCGATGGGGAAAGGGCAGGGAATGGGACTGAGGACACAGGGTCATGGGGGAATGGGGAAAGGGCAGGGAATGGGACTGAGGACACAGGACGATGGGGGAATGGGGAAACGGCAGGAAATGGGACTGCGGACACGGCGATGGGGGAATGGGGAAAGGGCAGGGAATGGGACTGAGGACACAGGGCGATGGGGGAATGGGGAAAGGGCAGGGAATGGGACTGAGGACACAGGGCGATGGGGAAAGGGCAGGGAATGGGACTGAGGACACAGGGCGATGGGGGAATGGGGAAAGGGCAGGGAATGGGACTGCGGACACAGGGCGATGGGGGAATGGGGCAAGGGCAGGGAATGGGACTGAGGACACAGGGCGATGGGGGAATGGGGAAAGGGCAGGGAATGGGACTGAGGACACAGGGCGATGGGGGAATGGGGAAAGGGCAGGGAATGGGACTGAGGACACAGGGCGATGGGGGAATGGGGAAAGGGCAGGGAATGGGACTGAGGACACAGGGCGATGGGGGAATGGGGAAAGGGCAGGGAATGGGACTAAGGACACAGGGCGATGGGGGAATGGGGAAAGGACAGGGAATGGGACTGAGGACACAGGGCGATGGGGGAATGGGGAAAGGACAGGGAATGGGACTGAGGACACAGGGTGATGGGGAATGGGGAAAGGACAGGGAATGGGACTGAGGACACAGGGTGATGGGGGGAATGGGGAAAGGGCAGGGAATTGGACTGAGGACACAGGGCAATGGGGAAAGGGCAGGGAATGGGACTGAGGACACAGGGCGATGGGAGAATGGGGAAAGGGCAGGGAATGGGACTGAGGACACAGGGCGATGGGGAAAGGGCAGGGAATGGGATTGAGGACACAGGGCGATGGGGGAATGGGGAAAGGGCAGGGAATGGGACTGAGGACACAGGGCGATGGGGAAAGGGCAGGGAATGGGACTGAGGACACAGGGTAATGGGGAAAGGGCAGGGAATGGGGAAAGGGCAGGGAATGGGACTGAGGACACAGGGCGATGTGGAATGGGGAAAGGGCAGGGAATGGGACTGAGGACACAGGGTGATGGGGGAATGGGGAAAGGGCAGGGAATGGGACTGAGGACACAGGACGATGGGGGAATGGGGAAAGGGCAGGAAATGGGACTGAGGACACGGCGATGGGGGAATGGGGAAAGGGCAGGGAATGGGACTGAGGACACAGGGCGATGGGGAAAGGGCAGGGAATGGGACTGAGGACACAGGGCGATGGGGAAAGGGAAGGGAATGGGACTGAGGACACAGGGCGATGGGGGAATGGGGAAAGGGCAGGGAATGGGACTGAGGACACAGGGCGATGGGGGAATGGGGAAAGGGCAGGGAATGGGACTGAGGACACAGGGCGATGGGAGAATGGGGAAAGGGCAGGGAATGGGACTGAGGACACAGGGCGATGGGGGAATGGGGAAAGGACAGGGAATGGGACTGAGGACAGAGGGCGATGGGGGAATGGGGAAAGGGCAGGGAATGGGACTGAGGACACAGGGCGATGGGGGAATGGGGAAAGGGCAGGGAATGGGACTGAGGACACAGGGCGATGGGGGAATGGGGAAAGGGCAGGGAATGGGACTGAGGGGTGAGGGGCGATGGGGGAATGGGGAAAGGGCAGGGAATGGGACTGAGGACACAGGGCGGTGGGGGAATGGGGAAAGGGCAGGGAATGGGACTGAGGACACGGCGATGGAGGAAAGGGCAGGGAATGGGACTGAGGACACAGGGCGATGGGGGAATGGGGAAAGGGCAGGGAATGGGACTGAGGACACAGGGCGATGGGGAAAGGGGAAAGGGCAGGGAATGGGATTGAGGACACAGGGCGATGGGGGAATGGGGAAAGGGCAGGGAATGGGACTGAGGACACAGGGCGATGGGGAAAGGGCAGGGAATGGGACTGAGGACACAGGGTGATGGGGGAATGGGGTAAGGGCAGGGAATGGGGAAAGGGCAGGGAATGGGACTGAGGACACAGGGCGATGTGGAATGGGGAAAGGGCAGGGAATGGGACTGAGGACACAGGGTGATGGGGGAATGGGGAAAGGGCAGGGA
The DNA here is from genome assembly GCF_052327205.1 of Somniosus microcephalus. Lineage (NCBI taxonomy): Eukaryota > Metazoa > Chordata > Chondrichthyes > Squaliformes > Somniosidae > Somniosus > Somniosus microcephalus. Next base: position 79,419,637 of record NW_028225179.1, read on the forward strand.
ATGGGACTGAGGACACAGGACGATGGGGGAATGGGGAAAGGGCAGGAAATGGGACTGAGGACACGCCGATGGGGGAATGGGGAAAGGGCAGGGAATGGGACTGAGGACACAGGGCGATGGGGGAATGGGGAAAGGGCAGGGAATGGGACTGAGGACACAGGGCGATGGGGAAAGGGCAGGGAATGGGACTGAGGACACAGGGCGATGGGGGGAATGGGGAAAGGGCAGGGAATGGGACTGAGGACAGTGGGCGATGGGGGAATGGGGAAAGGGCAGGGAATGGGACTGAGGACACAGGGCGATGGGGGGATGGGGAAAGGACTGGGACTGAGGACACAGGGCGATGGGGGAAAGGACTGGGAATGGGACTGAGGACACAGGATGATGGGGAATGGGGAAAGGGCAGGGACTGGGACTGAGGACACAGGGCGATGGGGAAAGGGCAGGGAATGGGACTGAGGACACGACGATGGGGGAATGGGGAAAGGGCAGGGAATGGGACTGAGTACACAGGGCGATGGGGAAAGGGCAGGGAATGGGACTGAGGACACAGGGCGATTGGGGGAATGGGGAAAGGACAGGGAATGGGACTGAGGACACAGGGCGATGGGGGAATGGGGAAAGGACAGGGAATGGGACTGAGGACACAGGGCGATGAGGGAATGGGGAAAGGACAGGGAATGGGACTGAGGACACAGGGCGATTGGGGGAATGGGGAAAGGACAGGGAATGGGACTGAGGACACAGGGCGATGATGGAATGGGGAAAGGGCAGGGAATGGGACTGAGGACACAGGGCGATGGGGGAATGGGGTAAGGACAGGGAATGGGACTGAGGACACAGGGCGATGGGTGAATGGGGGAAGGGCAGAGAATGGGACTGAGGACACAGGGCGATGGGGGAATGGGGAAAGGGCAGGGAATGGGACTGAGGACACAGGGCGATGGGGGAATGGGGAAAGGGCAGGGAATGGGACTGAGGACACAGGGCGATGGGTGAATGGGGGAAGGGCAGAGAATGGGACTGAGGACACAGGGTGATGGGGGAATGGGGAAAGGGCAGGGAATGGGACTGAGGACACAGGGCGATGGGGGAATGGGGAAAGGGCAGGGAATGGGACTGAGGACACAGGGCGATGGGGGAATGGGGAAAGGACAGGGAATGGGACTGAGGACACAGGGCGATGGGGGAATGGGGAAAGGGCAGGGAATGGGACTGAGGACACAGGGCGATGGGGGAATGGGGAAAGGACAGGGAATGGGACCGAGGACACAGGGCGATGGGGGAATGGGGAAAGGACAGGGAATGGGACCGAGGACACAGGGCGATGGGGGAATGGGGAAAGGACAGGGAATGGGACCGAGGACACAGGGCGATGGGGGAATGGGGAAAGGGCAGGGAATGGGACTGAGGTCACAGGGCGATGGGGAAAGGGCAGGGAATGGGACTGAGGACACAGGGCGATGGGGGAATGGGGAAAGGGCAGGGAATGGGACTGAGGTCACAGGGCGATGGGGAAAGGGCAGGGAATGGGACTGAGGACACAGGGCGATGGGGGAATGGGGAAAGGACAGGGAATGGGACTGAGGACACAGGGCGATGGGGGAATGGGGAAAGGAAAGGGAATGGGACTGAGGGCACAGGATGATGGGGGAATGGGGAAAGGGCAGGGAATGGGACTGAGGACACGGGGGAATGGGGAAAGGGCAGGGAATGGGACTGAGGACACAGGGCGATGGGGGAATGGGTAAAGGGCAGGGAATGGGACTGAGGGCACAGGGTGATGGGGGAATGGGATAAGAGTAGGGAATGGGACTGAGGACACAGGGCGATGGGGGAATGGGGAAAGGGCAGGGAATGGGACTGAGGACACAGGCCGATGGGGGAATGGGGAAAGGGCAGGGAATGGGACTGAGGACACAGGGCGATGGGGGAATGGGGAAAGGGCAGGGAATGGGACTGAGGACACGGCGATGGGTGACTGGGGAAAGGGCAGGGAATGGGACTGAGGACACAGGGCGATGGGGGAATGGGGAAAGGGCAGGGAATGGGACTGAGGACACAGGGCGATGGGGGAATGGGGAAAGGGCAGGGAATGGGACTGAGGACACAGGGCGATGGGGGAATGGGGAAAGGACAGGGAATGGGACTGAGGACACAGGGCGATGGGGGAATGGGGAAAGGGCAGAGAATGGGACTGAGGGCACAGGGCGATGGGGGAATGGGGAAAGGGCAGGGAATGGGACTGAGGACACAGGGTAATGGGGGAATGGGGAAAGGACAGGGAATGGGACTGAGGACACGGCGTTGGGGGAATGGGGAAAGGGCAGGGAATGTGACTGGGGACACAGGGCGATGGGGGAATGGGGAAAGGACAGGGAATAGGACTGAGGACACAGGGAGATGGGGGAATGGGGAAAGGGCAGGGAATGGGACTGAGGACACGGCGATGGGGGAATGGGACTGAGGAGACAGGGCGATGGGGGAATGGGGAAAGGACAGGGAATGGGACTGAGGATACAGGGTGATGGGGAATGGGGTAAGGACAGGGAATGGGACTGAGGACACAGGGCGATGGGGGAATGGGGAAAGGACAGGGAATGGGACTGAGGACACAGGGAGATGGGGGAATGGGGAAAGGGCAGGGAATGGGACTGAGGACACGGCGATGGGGGAATGGGACTGAGGAGACAGGGCGATGGGGGAATGGGGAAAGGACAGGGAATGGGACTGAGGATACAGGGTGATGGGGAATGGGGTAAGGACAGGGAATGGGACTGAGGACACAGGGCGATGGGGGAATGGGGAAAGGACAGGGAATGGGACTGAGGACACAGGGAGATGGGGGAATGGGGAAAGGACAGGGAATGGGACTGAGGACACAGGGCGATGGGGGAATGGGGAAAGGGCAGGGAATGGGACTGAGGACACAGGGCGATGGGGGAATGGGGAAAGGGCAGGGAATGGGACTGAGGACACAGGGTGATGGGGGAATGGGGAAAGGGCAGTGAATGGGACTGAGGACACAGGGCGATGGGTGAATGGGGGAAGGGCAGAGAATGGGACTGAGGACACAGGGAGAATGGGGAAAGGGCAGGGAATGGGACTGAGGACACAGGGCGATGGGGGAATGGGGAAAGGGCAGGGAATGGGACTGAGGACACAGGGCGATGGGGGAATGGGGAAAAGACAGGGAATGGGACTGAGGACACAGGGCGATGGGGGAATGGGGAAAGGACAGGGAATGGGACTGAGGACACAGGGCGATGGGGGAATGGGGAAAGGACAGGGAATGGGACTGAGGACACAGGGTGATGGGGAATGGGGAAAGGACAGGGAATGGGACTGAGGACACAGGGTGATGGGGGGAATGGGGAAAGGGCAGGGAATTGGACTGAGGGCACAGGGCAATGGGGAAAGGGCAGGGAATGGGACTGAGGACACAGGGCGATGGGGGAATGGGGAAACGGCAGGGAATGGGACTGAGGACACAGGGCAATGGGGGAATGGGGAAAGGGCAGGGAATGGGAGTGAGGGCACAGGGCGATGGGGGAATGGGGAAAGGGCAGGGAATGGGACTGAGGACACAGGGCGATGGGGGAATGGGGAAAGGGCAGGGAATGGGACTGAGGACACAGGGCGATGGGGGAATGGGGAAAGGGCAGGGAATGGGACTGAGGACACAGGGCGATGGGGGAATGGGGAAAGGACAGGGAATGGGACTGAGGACAGAGGGCGATGGGGGAATGGGGAAAGGGCAGGGAATGGGACTGAGGACACAGGGCGATGGGGAAAGGGGAAAGGGCAGGGAATGGGATTGAGGACAGAGGGCGATGGGGGAATGGGGAAAGGGCAGGGAATGGGACTGAGGACACAGGGCGATGGGGGAAAGGGCAGGGAATGGGACTGAGGACACAGGGTGATGGGGGAATGGGGAAAGGGCAGGGAATGGGGAAAGGGCAGGGAATGGGACTGAGGACACAGGGCGATGGGGAAAGGGCAGGGAATGGGACTGAGGACACAGGGTGATGGGGGAATGGGGAAAGGGCAGGGAATGGGACTGAGGACACAGGACGATGGGGGAATGGGGAAAGGGCAGGAAATGGGACTGAGGACACGGCGATGGGGGAATGGGGAAAGGGCAGGGAATGGGACTGAGGACACAGGGCGATGGGGGAATGGGGAAAGGGCAGGGAATGGGACTGAGGACACAGGGCGATGGGGAAAGGGCAGGGAATGGGACTGAGGACACAGGGCGATGGGGGAATGGGGAAAGGGCAGGGAATGGGACTGCGGACACAGGGCGATGGGGGAATGGGGAAAGGAGAGGGAATGGGACTGAGGACACAGGGTGATGGGGGAATGGGGAAAGGGCAGGGAATGGGACTGAGGACACAGGGCGATGGGGGAATGGGGAAAGGGCAGGGAATGGGACTGAGGACACAGGGCGATGGGGGAATGGGGAAAGGGCAGGGAATGGGACTGAGGACACAGGGCGATGGAGAAAGGGCAGGGAATGGGACTAAGGACACAGGGCGATGGGGGAATGGGGAAAGGACAGGGAATGGGACTGAGGACACAGGGCGATGGGGGAATGGGGAAAGGACAGGGAATGGGACTGAGGACACAGGGTGATGGGTAATGGGGAAAGGACAGGGAATGGGACTGAGGACACAGGGTGATGGGGGGAATGGGGAAAGGGCAGGGAATTGGACTGAGGACACAGGGCAATGGGTGAATGGGGGAAGGGCAGAGAATGGGACTGAGGACACAGGGCGATGGGGGAATGGGGAAAGGGCAGGGAATGGGACTGAGGACACAGGGCGATGGGGGAATGGGGAAAGGGCAGGGAATGGGACTGAGGACACAGGGCGATGGGTGAATGGGGGAAGGGCAGAGAATGGGACTGAGGACACAGGGTGATGGGGGAATGGGGAAAGGGCAGGGAATGGGACTGAGGACACAGGGCGATGGGGGAATGGGGAAAGGGCAGGGAATGGGACTGAGGACACAGGGCGATGGGGGAATGGGGAAAGGACAGGGAATGGGACTGAGGACACAGGGCGATGGGGGAATGGGGAAAGGGCAGGGAATGGGACTGAGGACACAGGGCGATGGGGGAATGGGGAAAGGACAGGGAATGGGACCGAGGACACAGGGCGATGGGGGAATGGGGAAAGGACAGGGAATGGGACCGAGGACACAGGGCGATGGGGGAATGGGGAAAGGACAGGGAATGGGACCGAGGACACAGGGTGATGGGGGAATGGGGAAAGGGCAGGGAATGGGACTGAGGTCACAGGGCGATGGGGAAAGGGCAGGGAATGGGACTGAGGACACAGGGCGATGGGGGAATGGGGAAAGGACAGGGAATGGGACTGAGGACACAGGGCGATGGGGGAATGGGGAAAGGAAAGGGAATGGGACTGAGGGCACAGGATGATGGGGGAATGGGGAAAGGGCAGGGAATGGGACTGAGGACACGGGGGAATGGGGAAAGGGCAGGGAATGGGACTGAGGACACAGGGCGATGGGGGAATGGGTAAAAGGCAGGGAATGGGACTGAGGGCACAGGGTGATGGGGGAATGGGATAAGAGTAGGGAATGGGACTGAGGACACAGGGCGATGGGGGAATGGGGAAAGGGCAGGGAATGGGACTGAGGACACAGGCCGATGGGGGAATGGGGAAAGGGCAGGGAATGGGACTGAGGACACAGGGCGATGGGGGAATGGGGAAAGGGCAGGGAATGGGACTGAGGACACGGCGATGGGTGACTGGGGAAAGGGCAGGGAATGGGACTGAGGACACAGGGCGATGGGGGAATGGGGAAAGGGCAGGGAATGGGACTGAGGACACAGGGCGATGGGGGAATGGGGAAAGGGCAGGGAATGGGACTGAGGACACAGGGCGATGGGGGAATGGGGAAAGGACAGGGAATGGGACTGAGGACACAGGGCGATGGGGGAATGGGGAAAGGGCAGAGAATGGGACTGAGGGCACAGGGCGATGGGGGAATGGGGAAAGGGCAGGGAATGGGACTGAGGACACAGGGTAATGGGGGAATGGGGAAAGGACAGGGAATGGGACTGAGGACACGGCGTTGGGGGAATGGGGAAAGGGCAGGGAATGTGACTGGGGACACAGGGCGATGGGGGAATGGGGAAAGGACAGGGAATAGGACTGAGGACACAGGGAGATGGGGGAATGGGGAAAGGGCAGGGAATGGGACTGAGGACACGGCGATGGGGGAATGGGGAAAGGGCAGGGAATGGGACTGAGGACACAGGGCGATGGGGGAATGGGGAAAGGACAGGGAATGGGACTGAGGATACAGGGTGATGGGGAATGGGGTAAGGACAGGGAATGGGACTGAGGACACAGGGCGATGGGGGAATGGGGAAAGGACAGGGAATGGGACTGAGGACACAGGGCGATGGGGGAATGGGGAAAGGACAGGGAATGGGACTGAGGACACAGGGAGATGGGGGAATGGGGAAAGGACAGGGAATGGGACCGAGGACACAGGGCGATGGGGGAATGGGGAAAGGACAGGGAATGGGACCGAGGACACAGGGTGATGGGGGAATGGGGAAAGGGCAGGGAATGGGACTGAGGACACAGGGCGATGGGGGAATGGGGAAAGGGCAGGGAATGGGACTGAGGTCACAGGGCGATGGGGAAAGGGCAGGGAATGGGACTGAGGACACAGGGCGATGGGGGAATGGGGAAAGGACAGGGAATGGGACTGAGGACACAGGGCGATGGGGGAATGGGGAAAGGAAAGGGAATGGGACTGAGGGCACAGGATGATGGGGGAATGGGGAAAGGGCAGGGAATGGGACTGAGGACACGGGGGAATGGGGAAAGGGCAGGGAATGGGACTGAGGACACAGGGCGATGGGGGAATGGGTAAAGGGCAGGGAATGGGACTGAGGGCACAGGGTGATGGGGGAATGGGATAAGAGTAGGGAATGGGACTGAGGACACAGGGCGATGGGGGAATGGGGAAAGGGCAGGGAATGGGACTGAGGACACAGGCCGATGGGGGAATGGGGAAAGGGCAGGGAATGGGACTGAGGACACAGGGCGATGGGGGAATGGGGAAAGGGCAGGGAATGGGACTGAGGACACGGCGATGGGTGACTGGGGAAAGGGCAGGGAATGGGACTGAGGACACAGGGCGATGGGGGAATGGGGAAAGGGCAGGGAATGGGACTGAGGACACAGGGCGATGGGGGAATGGGGAAAGGGCAGGGAATGGGACTGAGGACACAGGGCGATGGGGGAATGGGGAAAGGACAGGGAATGGGACTGAGGACACAGGGCGATGGGGGAATGGGGAAAGGGCAGAGAATGGGACTGAGCGCACAGGGCGATGGGGGAATGGGGAAAGGGCAGGGAATGGGACTGAGGACACAGGGTAATGGGGGAATGGGGAAAGGACAGGGAATGGGACTGAGGACACGGCGTTGGGGGAATGGGGAAAGGGCAGGGAATGTGACTGGGGACACAGGGCGATGGGGGAATGGGGAAAGGACAGGGAATAGGACTGAGGACACAGGGAGATGGGGGAATGGGGAAAGGGCAGGGAATGGGACTGAGGACACGGCGATGGGGGAATGGGACTGAGGAGACAGGGCGATGGGGGAATGGGGAAAGGACAGGGAATGGGACTGAGGATACAGGGTGATGGGGAATGGGGTAAGGACAGGGAATGGGACTGAGGACACAGGGCGATGGGGGAATGGGGAAAGGACAGGGAATGGGACTGAGGACACGGAGATGGGGGAATGGGGAAAGGGCAGGGAATGGGACTGAGGACACGGCGATGGGGGAATGGGACTGAGGAGACAGGGCGATGGGGGAATGGGGAAAGGACAGGGAATGGGACTGAGGATACAGGGTGATGGGGAATGGGGTAAGGACAGGGAATGGGACTGAGGACACAGGGCGATGGGGGAATGGGGAAAGGACAGGGAATGGGACTGAGGACACAGGGAGATGGGGGAATGGGGAAAGGACAGGGAATGGGACTGAGGACACAGGGCGATGGGGGAATGGGGAAAGGGCAGGGAATGGGACTGAGGACACAGGGCGATGGGGGAATGGGGAAAGGGCAGGGAATGGGACTGAGGACACAGGGTGATGGGGGAATGGGGAAAGGGCAGTGAATGGGACTGAGGACACAGGGCGATGGGTGAATGGGGGAAGGGCAGAGAATGGGACTGAGGACACGGAGAATGGGGAAAGGGCAGGGAATGGGACTGAGGACACAGGGCGATGGGGGAATGGGGAAAGGGCAGGGAATGGGGCTGAGGACACAGGGCGATGGGGGAATGGGGAAAGGACAGGGAATGGGACTGAGGACACAGGGTGATGGGGGGAATGGGGAAAGGGCAGGGAATTGGACTGAGGACACAGGGCAATGGGGAAAGGGCAGGGAATGGGACTGAGGACACAGGGCGATGGGGGAATGGGGAAACGGCAGGGAATGGGACTGAGGACACAGGGCAATGGGGGAATGGGGAAAGGGCAGGGAATGGGAGTGAGGGCACAGGGCGATGGGGGAATGGGGAAAGGGCAGGGAATGGGACTGAGGACACAGGGCGATGGGGGAATGGGGAAAGGGCAGGGAATGGGACTGAGGACACAGGGCGATGGGGGAATGGGGAAAGGGCAGGGAATGGGACTGAGGACACAGGGCGATGGGGGAATGGGGAAAGGACAGGGAATGGGACTGAGGACAGAGGGCGATGGGGGAATGGGGAAAGGGCAGGGAATGGGACTGAGGACACAGGGCGATGGGGAAAGGGGAAAGGGCAGGGAATGGGATTGAGGACAGAGGGCGATGGGGGAATGGGGAAAGGGCAGGGAATGGGACTGAGGACACAGGGCGATGGGGGAAAGGGCAGGGAATGGGACTGAGGACACAGGGTGATGGGGGAATGGGGAAAGGGCAGGGAATGGGACTGAGGACACAGGGCGATGGGGAAAGGGCAGGGAATGGGACTGAGGACACAGGGTGATGGGGGAATGGGGAAAGGGCAGGGAATGGGACTGAGGACACAGGACGATGGGGGAATGGGGAAAGGGCAGGAAATGGGACTGAGGACACGGCGATGGGGGAATGGGGAAAGGGCAGGGAATGGGACTGAGGACACAGGGCGATGGGGGAATGGGGAAAGGGCAGGGAATGGGACTGAGGACACAGGGCGATGGGGAAAGGGCAGGGAATGGGACTGAGGACACAGGGCGATGGGGGAATGGGGAAAGGGCAGGGAATGGGACTGCGGACACAGGGCGATGGGGGAATGGGGAAAGGAGAGGGAATGGGACTGAGGACACAGGGTGATGGGGGAATGGGGAAAGGGCAGGGAATGGGACTGAGGACACAGGGCGATGGGGGAATGGGGAAAGGGCAGGGAATGGGACTGAGGACACAGGGCGATGGGGGAATGGGGAAAGGGCAGGGAATGGGACTGAGGACACAGGGCGATGGGGAAAGGGCAGGGAATGGGACTAAGGACACAGGGCGATGGGGGAATGGGGAAAGGACAGGGAATGGGACTGAGGACACAGGGCGATGGGGGAATGGGGAAAGGACAGGGAATGGGACTGAGGACACAGGGTGATGGGTAATGGGGAAAGGACAGGGAATGGGACTGAGGACACAGGGTGATGGGGGGAATGGGGAAAGGGCAGGGAATTGGACTGAGGACACAGGGCAATGGGGAAAGGGCAGGGAATGGGACTGAGGACACAGGGCGATGGGAGAATGGGGAAAGGGCAGGGAATGGGACTGAGGACACAGGGCGATGGGTGAATGGGGAAAGGGCAGGGAATGGGACTGAGGACACAGGGCGATGGGGGAAAGGGCTGGGACTGAGGACACAGGGCGATGGGGGAAAGGACTGGGAATGGGACTGAGGACACAGGAAAATGGGGAAAGGGCAGGGACTGGGACTGAGGACACAGGGCGATGGGGAAAGGGCAGGGAATGGGACTGAGGACACGACGATGGGGGAATGGGGAAAGGGCAGGGAATGGGACTGAGGACACAGGGTAATGGGGGAATGGGGAAAGGACAGGGAATGGGACTGAGGACACGGCGTTGGGGGAATGGGGAAAGGGCAGGGAATGTGACTGGGGACACAGGGCGATGGGGGAATGGGGAAAGGACAGGGAATAGGACTGAGGACACAGGGAGATGGGGGAATGGGGAAAGGGCAGGGAATGGGACTGAGGACACGGCGATGGGGGAATGGGACTGAGGAGACAGGGCGATGGGGGAATGGGGAAAGGACAGGGAATGGGACTGAGGATACAGGGTGATGGGGAATGGGGAAAGGGCAGGGAATGGGACTGAGGACACAGGGTAATGGGTGAATGGGGAAAGGGCAGGGAATGGGACTGAGGACACAGGGTGATGGGGGAATGGGGAAAGGGCAGGGAATGGGACTGAGGACACAGGGCGATGGAGGAAAGGGCAGGGAATGGGACTGAGGACACAGGGCGATGGGGGAATGGGGCAAGGGCAGGGAATGGGACTGAGGACACAGGGCGATTGGGGGAATGGGGAAAGGACAGGGAATGGGACTGAGGACACAGGGCGATGGGGAAAGGGCAGGGAATGGGACTGAGGACACAGGGTGATGCGGGAATGGGGAAAGGGCAGGGAATGGGGAAAGGGCAGGGAATGGGACTGAGGACACAGGGCGATGGGGAAAGGGCAGGGAATGGGACTGAGGACACAGGGTGATGGGGGAATGGGGAAAGGGCAGGGAATGGGACTGAGGACACGACGATGGGGGAATGGGGAAAGGGCAGGGAATGGGACTGAGTACACAGGGCGATGGGGGAATGGGGAAAGGGCAGGGAATGGGACTGAGGACACAGGGCGATTGGGGGAATGGGGAAAGGACAGGGAATGGGACTGAGGACACAGGGCGATGGGGGAATGGGGAAAGGGCAGAGAATGGGACTGAGGGCACAGGGCGATGGGGGAATGGGGAAAGGGCAGGGAATGGGACTGAGGACACAGTGCGATGGGGGAATGGGGAAAGGACAGGGAATGGGAATGAGGACACTGGGCGATGGGTGAATGGGGAAAGGGCAGGGAATGGGACTGAGGACACAGGGCGATGGGGGAAAGGGCTGGGACTGAGGACACAGGGCGATGGGGGAAAGGACTGGGAATGGGACTGAGGACACAGGAAAATGGGGAAAGGGCAGGGACTGGGACTGAGGACACAGGGCGATGGGGAAAGGGCAGGGAATGGGACTGAGGACACGACGATGGGGGAATGGGGAAAGGGCAGGGAATGGGACTGAGTACACAGGGCGATGGGGGAATGGGGAAAAGGCAGGGAATGGGACTGAGGACACAGGGTAATGGGGGAATGGGGAAAGGACAGGGAATGGGACTGAGGACACGGCGTTGGGGGAATGGGGAAAGGGCAGGGAATGTGACTGGGGACACAGGGCGATGGGGGAATGGGGAAAGGACAGGGAATAGGACTGAGGACACAGGGAGATGGGGGAATGGGGAAAGGGCAGGGAATGGGACTGAGGACACGGCGATGGGGGAATGGGACTGAGGAGACAGGGCGATGGGGGAATGGGGAAAGGACAGGGAATGGGACTGAGGATACAGGGTGATGGGGAATGGGGAAAGGGCAGGGAATGGGACTGAGGACACAGGGTAATGGGTGAATGGGGAAAGGGCAGGGAATGGGACTGAGGACACAGGGTGATGGGGGAAAGGGCAGGGAATGGGACTGAGGACACAGGGCGATGGGGGAATGGGGAAAGGGCAGGGAATGGGACTGAGGACACAGGGCGATGGGGGAATGGGGAAAGGGCAGGGAATGGGACTGAGGACACAGGGCGATGGAGGAAAGGGCAGGGAATGGGACTGAGGACACAGGGCGATGGGGGAATGGGGAAAGGGCAGGGAATGGGACTGAGGACACAGGGCGATGGGGAAAGGGGAAAGGGCAGGGAATGGGATTGAGGACAGAGGGCGATGGGGGAATGGGGAAAGGGCAGGGAATGGGACTGAGGACACAGGGCGATGGGGAAAGGGCAGGGAATGGGACTGAGGACACAGGGTGATGGGGGAATGGGGAAAGGGCAGGGAATGGGGAAAGGGCAGGGAATGGGACTGAGGACACAGGGCGATGGGGAAAGGGCAGGGAATGGGACTGAGGACACAGGGTGATGGGGGAATGGGGAAAGGGCAGGGAATGGGACTGAGGACACAGGACGATGGGGGAATGGGGAAAGGGCAGGAAATGGGACTGAGGACACGGCGATGGGGGAATGGGGAAAGGGCAGGGAATGGGACTGAGGACACAGGGCGATGGGGGAATGGGGAAAGGGCAGGGAATGGGACTGAGGACACAGGGCGATGGGGAAAGGGCAGGGAATGGGACTGAGGACACAGGGCGATGGGGGAATGGGGAAAGGGCAGGGAATGGGACTGCGGACACAGGGCGATGGGGGAATGGGGCAAGGGCAGGGAATGGGACTGAGGACACAGGGCGATGGGGGAATGGGGAAAGGAGAGGGAATGGGACTGAGGAGACAGGGTGATGGGGGAATGGGGAAAGGGCAGGGAATGGGACTGAGGACACAGGGCGATGGGGGAATGGGGAAAGGGCAGGGAATGGGACTGAGGACACAGGGCGATGGGGGAATGGGGAAAGGGCAGGGAATGGGACTGAGGACACAGGGCGATGGGGGAATGGGGAAAGGGCAGGGAATGGGACTGAGGACACAGGGCGATGGGGGAATGGGGAAAGGACAGGGAATGGGACTGAGGACACAGGGTGATGGGTAATGGGGAAAGGACAGGGAATGGGACTGAGGACACAGGGTGATGGGGGGAATGGGGAAAGGGCAGGGAATTGGACTGAGGACACAGGGCAATGGGGAAAGGGCAGGGAATGGGACTGAGGACACAGGGCGATGGGAGAATGGGGAAAGGGCAGGGAATGGGACTGAGGACACAGGGCGATGGGGAAAGGGCAGGGAATGGGATTGAGGACACAGGGCGATGGGGGAATGGGGGAAGGGCAGGGAATGGGACTGAGGACACAGGGCGATGGGGAAAGGGCAGGGAATGGGACTGAGGACACAGGGTGATGGGGGAATGGGGAAAGGGCAGGGAATGGCGAAAGGGCAGGGAATGGGACTGAGGACACAGGGCGATGTGGAATGGGGAAAGGGCAGGGAATGGGACTGAGGACACAGGGTGATGGGGGAATGGGGAAAGGGCAGGGAATGGGACTGAGGACACAGGACGATGGGGGAATGGGGAAAGGGCAGGAAATGGGACTGAGGACACGGCGATGGGGGAATGGGGAAAGGACAGGGAATGGGACTGAGGACACAGGGCGATGGGGGAATGGGGAAAGGGCAGGGAATGGGACTGAGGACACAGGGCGATGGGGAAAGGGCAGGGAATGGGACTGAGGACACAGGGCGATGGGGGAATGGGGAAAGGGCAGGGAATGGGACTGAGGACAGTGGGGGAATGGGGAAAGGGCAGGGAATGGGACTGAGGGCACAGGGCGATGGGGGAATGGGGAAAGGACTGGGACTGAGGACACAGGGCGATGGGGGAAAGGACTGGGAATGGGACTGAGGACACAGGAAGATGGGGAATGGGGAAAGGGCAGGGACTGGGACTGAGGACACAGGGCGATGGGGAAAGGGCAGGGAATGGGACTGAGGACACGACGATGGGGGAATGGGGAAAGGGCAGGGAATGGGACTGAGTACACAGGGCGATGGGGGAATGGGGAAAGGGCAGGGAATGGGACTGAGGAGACAGGGCGATTGGGGGAATGGGGAAAGGACAGGGAATGGGACTGAGGACACAGGGCGATGGGGGAATGGGGAAAGGACAGGGAATGGGACTGAGGACACAGGGCGATTGGGGGAATGGGGAATGTGCAGGGAATGGGACTGAGGACACAGGGCGATGGGGGAATGGGGTAAGGACAGGGAATGGGACTGAGGACACAGGGCGATGGGGGAATGGGGAAAGGACAGGGAATGGGACTGAGGACACAGGGCGATGGGGGAATGGGGAAAGGACAGGGAATGGGACTGAGGACACAGGGAGATGGGGGAATGGGGAAAGGACAGGGAATGGGGCTGAGGACACAGGGCGATGGGGGAATGGGGAAAGGGCAGGGAATGGGACTGAGGACACAGGGCGATGGGGGAATGGGGAAAGGGCAGGGAATGGGACTGAGGACACAGGGTGATGGGGGAATGGGGAAAGGGCAGTGAATGGGACTGAGGACACAGGGCGATGGGTGAATGGGGGAAGGGCAGAGAATGGGACTGAGGACACAGGGAGAATGGGGAAAGGGCAGGGAATGGGACTGAGGACACAGGGCGATGGGGGAATGGGGAAAGGGCAGGGAATGGGACTGAGGACACAGGGCGATGGGGGAATGGGGAAAGGACAGGGAATGGGACTGAGGACACAGGGCGATGGGGGAATGGGGAAAGGACAGGGAATGGGACTGAGGACACAGGGCGATGGGGGAATGGGGAAAGGACAGGGAATGGGACTGAGGACACAGGGGAATGGGGAAAGGACAGGGAATGGGACTGAGGACACAGGGTGATGGGGGGAATGGGGAAAGGGCAGGGAATTGGATTGAGGACACAGGGCAATGGGGAAAGGGCAGGGAATGGGACTGAGGACACAGGGCAATGGGGGAATGGTGAAAGGGCAGGGAATGGGAGTGAGGGCACAGGGCGATGGGGGAATGGGGAAAGGGCAGGGAATGGGACTGAGGACACAGGGCGATGGGGGAATGGGGAAAGGGCAGGGAATGGGACTGAGGACACAGGGCGATGGGGGAATGGGGAAAGGGCAGGGAATGGGACTGAGGACACAGGGCGATGGGGGAATGGGGAAAGGACAGGGAATGGGACTGAGGACAGAGGGCGATGGGGGAATGGGGAAAGGGCAGGGAATGGGACTGAGGACACAGGGCGATGGGGAAAGGGGAAAGGGCAGGGAATGGGATTGAGGACAGAGGGCGATGGGGGAATGGGGCAAGGGCAGGGAATGGGACTGAGGACACAGGGCGATGGGGAAAGGGCAGGGAATGGGACTGAGGACACAGGGTGATGGGGGAATGGGGAAAGGGCAGGGAATGGGGAAAGGGCAGGGAATGGGACTGAGGACACAGGGCGATGGGGAAAGGGCAGGGAATGGGACTGAGGACACAGGGTGATGGGGGAATGGGGAAAGGGCAGGGAATGGGACTGAGGACACAGGACGATGGGGGAATGGGGAAAGGGCAGGAAATGGGACTGAGGACACGGCGATGGGGGAATGGGGAAAGGGCAGGGAATGGGACTGAGGACACAGGGCGATGGGGGAATGGGGAAAGGGCAGGGAATGGGACTGAGGACACAGGGCGATGGGGAAAGGGCAGGGAATGGGACTGAGGACACAGGGCGATGGGGAAAGGGCAGGGAATGGGACTGCGGACACAGGGCGATGGGGGAATGGGGCAAGGGCAGGGAATGGGACTGAGGACACAGGGCGATGGGGGAATGGGGAAAGGGCAGGGAATGGGACTGAGGACACAGGGCAATGGGGGAATGGGGAAAGGGCAGGGAATGGGACTGAGGACACAGGGCGATGGGGGAATGGGGAAAGGGCAGGGAATGGGACTAAGGACACAGGGTGATGGGGGAATGGGGAAAGGGCAGGGAATGGGACTGAGGACACAGGGCGATGGGGGAATGGGGAAAGGGCAGGGAATGGGACTGAGGACACAGGGCAATGGGGGAATGGGGAAAGGGCAGGGAATGGGACTGAGGACACAGGGCGATGGGGGAATGGGGAAAGGGCAGGGAATGGGACTAAGGACACAGGGCGATGGGGGAATGGGGAAAGGACAGGGAATGGGACTGAGGACACAGGGTGATGGGTAATGGGGAAAGGACAGGGAATGGGACTGAGGACACAGGGTGATGGGGGGAATGGGGAAAGGGCAGGGAATTGGACTGAGGACACAGGGCAATGGGGAAAGGGCAGGGAATGGGACTGAGGACACAGGGCGATGGGAGAATGGGGAAAGGGCAGGGAATGGGACTGAGGACACAGGGCGATGGGTGAATGGGGAAAGGGCAGGGAATGGGACTGAGGACACAGGGCGATGGGGGAAAGGGCTGGGACTGAGGACACAGGGCGATGGGGGACAGGACTGGGAATGGGACTGAGGACACAGGAAAATGGGGAAAGGGCAGGGACTGGGACTGAGGACACAGGGCGATGGGGAAAGGACTGGGAATGGGACTGAGGACACAGGAAAATGGGGAAAGGGCAGGGACTGGGACTGAGGACACAGGGTAATGGGGGAATGGGGAAAGGACAGGGAATGGGACTGAGGACACGGCGTTGGGGGAATGGGGAAAGGACAGGGAATAGGACTGAGGACACAGGGAGATGGGGGAATGGGGAAAGGGCAGGGAATGGGACTGAGGACACGGCGATGGGGGAATGGGACTGAGGAGACAGGGCGATGGGGGAATGGGGAAAGGACAGGGAATGGGACTGAGGATACAGGGTGATGGGGAATGGGGAAAGGGCAGGGAATGGGACTGAGGACACAGGGTAATGGGTGAATGGGGAAAGGGCAGGGAATGGGACTGAGGACACAGGGTGATGGGGGAATGGGGAAAGGGCAGGGAATGGGACTGAGGACACAGGGCGATGGGGGAATGGGGAAAGGGCAGGGAATGGGACTGAGGACACAGGGCGATGGGGGAATGGGGAAAGGGCAGGGAATGGGACTGAGGACACAGGGCGATGGAGGAAAGGGCAGGGAATGGGACTGAGGACACAGGGCGATGGGGGAATGGGGAAAGGGCAGGGAATGGGACTGAGGACACAGGGCGATGGGGAAAGGGGAAAGGGCAGGGAATGGGATTGAGGACAGAGGGCGATGGGGGAATGGGGAAAGGGCAAGGAATGGGACTGAGGACACAGGGCGATGGGGAAAGGGCAGGGAATGGGACTGAGGACACAGGGTGATGGGGGAATGGGGAAAGGGCAGGGAATGGGACTGAGGACACAGGACGATGGGGGAATGGGGAAAGGGCAGGAAATGGGACTGAGGACACAGGGTAATGGGTGAATGGGGAAAGGGCAGGGAATGGGACTGAGGACACAGGGTGATGGGGGAATGGGGAAAGGGCAGGGAATGGGACTGAGGACACAGGGCGATGGGGGAATGGGGAAAGGGCAGGGAATGGGACTGAGGACACAGGGCGATGGGGGAATGGGGAAAGGGCAGGGAATGGGACTGAGGACACAGGGCGATGGAGGAAAGGGCAGGGAATGGGACTGAGGACACAGGGCGATGGGGGAATGGGGAAAGGGCAGGGAATGGGACTGAGGACACAGGGCGATGGGGAAAGGGGAAAGGGCAGGGAATGGGATTGAGGACAGAGGGCGATGGGGGAATGGGGAAAGGGCAAGGAATGGGACTGAGGACACAGGGCGATGGGGAAAGGGCAGGGAATGGGACTGAGGACACAGGGTGATGGGGGAATGGGGAAAGGGCAGGGAATGGGACTGAGGACACAGGACGATGGGGGAATGGGGAAAGGGCAGGAAATGGGACTGAGGACACGGCGATGGGGGAATGGGGAAAGGGCAGGGAATGGGACTGAGGACACAGGGCGATGGGGGAATGGGGAAAGGGCAGGGAATGGGACTGAGGACACAGGGCGATGGGGAAAGGGCAGGGAATGGGACTGCGGACACAGGGCGATGGGGGAATGGGGCAAGGGCAGGGAATGGGACTGAGGACACAGGGCGATGGGGGAATGGGGAAAGGAGAGGGAATGGGACTGAGGACACAGGGTGATGGGGGAATGGGGAAAGGGCAGGGAATGCGACTGAGGACACAGGGCGATGGGGGAATGGGGAAAGGGCAGGGAATGGGACTGAGGACACAGGGCGATGGGGGAATGGGGAAAGGGCAGGGAATGGGACTGAGGACACAGGGCGATGGGGGAATGGGGCAAGGGCAGGGAATGGGACTAAGGACACAGGGCGATGGGGGAATGGGGAAAGGACAGGGAATGGGACTGAGGACACAGCGCGATGGGGGAATGGGGAAAGGACAGGGAATGGGACTGAGGACACAGGGTGATGGGTAATGGGGAAAGGACAGGGAATGGGACTGAGGACACAGGGTGATGGGGGGAATGGGGAAAGGGCAGGGAATTGGACTGAGGACACAGGGCAATGGGGAAAGGGCAGGGAATGGGACTGAGGACACAGGGCGATGGGAGAATGGGGAAAGGGCAGGGAATGGGACTGAGGACACAGGGCGATGGGGAAAGGGCAGGGAATGGGATTGAGGACACAGGGCGATGGGGGAATGGGGAAAGGGCAGGGAATGGGACTGAGGACACAGGGCGATGGGGAAAGGGCAGGGAATGGGACTGAGGACACAGGGTGATGGGGGAATGGGGAAAGGGCAGGGAATGGCGAAAGGGCAGGGAATGGGACTGAGGACACAGGGCGATGTGGAATGGGGAAAGGGCAGGAAATGGGACTGAGGACACGGCGATGGGGGAATGGGGAAAGGACAGGGAATGGGACTGAGGACACAGGGCGATGGGGGAATGGGGAAAGGGCAGGGAATGGGACTGAGGACACAGGGCGATGGGGAAAGGGCAGGGAATGGGACTGAGGACACAGGGCGATGGGGGAATGGGGAAAGGGCAGGGAATGGGACTGAGGACAGTGGGCGATGGGGGAATGGGGAAAGGGCAGGGAATGGGACTGAGGGCACAGGGCGATGGGGGAATGGGGAAAGGACTGGGACTGAGGACACAGGGCGATGGGGGAAAGGACTGGGAATGGGACTGAGGACACAGGAAGATGGGGAATGGGGAAAGGGCAGTGAATGGGACTGAGGACACAGGGCGATGGGTGAATGGGGGAAGGGCAGAGAATGGGACTGAGGACACAGGGAGAATGGGGAAAGGGCAGGGAATGGGACTGAGGACACAGGGCGATGGGGGAATGGGGAAAGGGCAGGGAATGGGACTGAGGACACAGGGCGATGGGGGAATGGGGAAAGGACAGGGAATGGGACTGAGGACACAGGGCGATGGGGGAATGGGGAAAGGACAGGGAATGGGACTGAGGACACAGGGCGATGGGGGAATGGGGAAAGGACAGGGAATGGGACTGAGGACACAGGGTGATGGGGAATGGGGAAAGGACAGGGAATGGGACTGAGGACACAGGGTGATGGGGGGAATGGGGAAAGGGCAGGGAATTGGACTGAGGACACAGGGCAATGGGGAAAGGGCAGGGAATGGGACTGAGGACACAGGGCGATGGGGGAATGGGGAAACGGCAGGGAATGGGACTGAGGACACAGGGCAATGGGGGAATGGGGAAAGGGCAGGGAATGGGAGTGAGGGCACAGGCCGATGGGGGAATGGGGAAAGGGCAGGGAATGGGACTGAGGACACAGGGCGATGGGGGAATGGGGAAAGGGCAGGGAATGGGACTGAGGACACAGGGCGATGGGGGAATGGGGAAAGGGCAGGGAATGGGACTGAGGACACAGGGCGATGGGGGAATGGGGAAAGGACAGGGAATGGGACTGAGGACAGAGGGCGATGGGGGAATGGGGAAAGGGCAGGGAATGGGACTGAGGACACAGGGCGATGGGGAAAGGGGAAAGGGCAGGGAATGGGATTGAGGACAGAGGGCGATGGGGGAATGGGGAAAGGGCAGGGAATGGGACTGAGGACACAGGGCGATGGGGAAAGGGCAGGGAATGGGACTGAGGACACAGGGTGATGGGGGAATGGGGAAAGGGCAGGGAATGGGGAAAGGGCAGGGAATGGGACTGAGGACACAGGGTGATGGGGGAATGGGGAAAGGGCAGGGAATGGGACTGAGGACACAGGACGATGGGGGAATGGGGAAAGGGCAGGAAATGGGACTGAGGACACGGCGATGGGGGAATGGGGAAAGGGCAGGGAATGGGACTGAGGACACAGGGCGATGGGGGAATGGGGAAAGGGCAGGGAATGGGACTGAGGACACAGGGCGATGGGGAAAGGGCAGGGAATGGGACTGAGGACACAGGGCGATGGGGGAATGGGGAAAGGGCAGGGAATGGGACTGCGGACACAGGGCGATGGGGGAATGGGGCAAGGGCAGGGAATGGGACTGAGGACACAGGGCGATGGGGGAATGGGGAAAGGAGAGGGAATGGGACTGAGGACACAGGGTGATGGGGGAATGGGGAAAGGGCAGGGAATGGGACTGAGGACACAGGGCGATGGGGGAATGGGGAAAGGGCAGGGAATGGGACTGAGGACACAGGGCGATGGGGGAATGGGGAAAGGGCAGGGAATGGGACTGAGGACACAGGGCGATGGGGGAATGGGGAAAGGGCAGGGAATGGGACTAAGGACACAGGGCGATGGGGGAATGGGGAAAGGACAGGGAATGGGACTGAGGACACAGGGCGATGGGGGAATGGGGAAAGGACAGGGAATGGGACTGAGGACACAGGGTGATGGGTAATGGGGAAAGGACAGGGAATGGGACTGAGGACACAGGGTGATGGGGGGAATGGGGAAAGGGCAGGGAATTGGACTGAGGACACAGGGCAATGGGGAAAGGGCAGGGAATGGGACTGAGGACACAGGGCGATGGGAGAATGGGGAAAGGGCAGGGAATGGGACTGAGGACACAGGGCGATGGGGAAAGGGCAGGGAATGGGCTTGAGGACACAGGGCGATGGGGGAATGGGGAAAGGGCAGGGAATGGGACTGAGGACACAGGGCGATGGGGAAAGGGCAGGGAATGGGACTGAGGACACAGGGTGATGGGGGAATGGGGAAAGGGCAGGGAATGGCGAAAGGGCAGGGAATGGGACTGAGGACACAGGGCGATGTGGAATGGGGAAAGGGCAGGGAATGGGACTGAGGACACAGGGTGATGGGGGAATGGGGAAAGGGCAGGGAATGGGACTGAGGACACAGGACGATGGGGAAAGGGCAGGAAATGGGACTGAGGACACGGCGATGGGGGAATGGGGAAAGGACAGGGAATGGGACTGAGGACACAGGGCGATGGGGGAATGGGGAAAGGGCAGGGAATGGGACTGAGGACACAGGGCGATGGGGAAAGGGCAGGGAATGGGACTGAGGACACAGGGCGATGGGGGAATGGGGAAAGGGCAGGGAATGGGACTGAGGACAGTGGGCGATGGGGGAATGGGGAAAGGGCAGGGAATGGGACTGAGGACACAGGGCGATGGGGGAATGGGGAAAGGACTGGGACTGAGGACACAGGGCGATGGGGGAAAGGACTGGGAATGGGACTGAGGACACAGGATGATGGGGAATGGGGAAAGGGCAGGGACTGGGACTGAGGACACAGGGCGATGGGGAAAGGGCAGGGAATGGGACTGAGGACACGACGATGGGGGAATGGGGAAAGGGCAGGGAATGGGACTGAGTACACAGGGCGATGGGGGAATGGGGAAAGGGCAGGGAATGGGACTGAGGACACAGGGCGATTGGGGGAATGGGGAAAGGACAGGGAATGGGACTGAGGACACAGGACGATGGGGGAATGGGGAAAGGACAGGGAATGGGACTGAGGACACAGGGCGATTGGGGGAATGGGGGAAAGGACTGGGAATGGGACTGAGGACACAGGATGATGGGGAATGGGGAAAGGGCAGGGACTGGGACTGAGGACACAGGGCGATGGGGAAAGGGCAGGGAATGGGACTGAGGACACGACGATGGGGGAATGGGGAAAGGGCAGGGAATGGGACTGAGTACACAGGGCGATGGGGGAATGGGGAAAGGGCAGGGAATGGGACTGAGGACACAGGGCGATTGGGGGAATGGGGAAAGGACAGGGAATGGGACTGAGGACACAGGACGATGGGGAAAGGACAGGGAATGGGACTGAGGACACAGGGCGATTGGGGGAATGGGACTGAGGACACAGGGCGATGGGGGAATGGGGTAAGGACAGGGAATGGGACTGAGGACACAGGGCGATGGGGGAATGGGGAAAGGACAGGGAATGGGACTGAGGACACAGGGCGATGGGGGAATGGGGAAAGGACAGGGAATGGGACTGAGGACACAGGGAGATGGGGGAATGGGGAAAGGACAGGGAATGGGACTGAGGACACAGGGCGATGGGGGAATGGGGAAAGGGCAGGGAATGGGACTGAGGACACAGGGTGATGGGGGAATGGGGAAAGGGCAGTGAATGGGACTGAGGACACAGGGCGATGGGTGAATGGGGGAAGGGCAGAGAATGGGACTGAGGACACAGGGCGATGGGAGAATGGGGAAAGGGCAGGGAATGGGACTGAGGACACAGGGCGATGGGGGAATGGGGAAAGGGCAGGGAATGGGACTGAGGACACAGGGCGATGGGGGAATGGGGAAAGGACAGGGAATGGGACTGAGGACACAGGGGGAATGGGGAAAGGACAGGGAATGGGACTGAGGACACAGGGCGATGGGGGAATGGGGAAAGGACAGGGAATGGGACTGAGGACACGGTGATGGGGAATGGGGAAAGGACAGGGAATGGGACTGAGGACACAGGGTGATGGGGGGAATGGGGAAAGGGCAGGGAATTGGACTGAGGACACAGGGCAATGGGGAAAGGGCAGGGAATGGGACTGAGGACACAGGGCGATGGGGGAATGGGGAAACGGCAGGGAATGGGACTGAGGACACAGGGCAATGGGGGAATGGGGAAAGGGCAGGGAATGGGAGTGAGGGCACAGGGCGATGGGGGAATGGGGAAAGGGCAGGGAATCGGACTGAGGACACAGGGCGATGGGGGAATGGGGAAAGGGCAGGGAATGGGACTGAGGACACAGGGCGATGGGGGAATGGGGAAAGGGCAGGGAATGGGACTGAGGACACAGGGCGATGGGGGAATGGGGAAAGGACAGGGAATGGGACTGAGGACAGAGGGCGATGGGGGAATGGGGAAAGGGCAGGGAATGGGACTGAGGACACAGGGCGATGGGGGAATGGGGAAAGGGCAGGGAATGGGACTGAGGACACAGGGCGATGGGGAAAGGGCAGGGAATGGGACTGAGGGGTGAGGGGCGATGGGGGAATGGGGAAAGGGCAGGGAATGGGACTGAGGACACAGGGCGATGGGGGAATGGGGAAAGGGCAGGGAATGGGACTGAGGACACGGCGATGGCGGAATGGGGAAAGGGCAGGGAATGGGACTGAGGACACAGGGCGGTGGGGGAATGGGGAAAGGGCAGGGAATGGGACTGAGGACACAGGGCGATGGAGGAAAGGGCAGGGAATGGGACTGAGGACACAGGGCGATGGGGGAATGGGGAAAGGGCAGGGAATGGGACTGAGGACACAGGGCGATGGGGAAAGGGGAAAGGGCAGGGAATGGGATTGAGGACACAGGGCGATGGGGGAATGGGGAAAGGGCAGGGAATTGGACTGAGGACACAGGGCGATGGGGAAAGGGCAGGGAATGGGACTGAGGACACAGGGTGATGGGGGAATGGGGAAAGGGCAGGGAATGGGGAAAGGGCAGGGAATGGGACTGAGGACACAGGGCGATGTGGAATGGGGAAAGGGCAGGGAATGGGACTGAGGACACAGGGTGATGGGGGAATGGGGAAAGGGCAGGGAATGGGACTGAGGACACAGGACGATGGGGGAATGGGGAAAGGGCAGGAAATGGGACTGAGGACACGGCGATGGGGGAATGGGGAAAGGGCAGGGAATGGGACTGAGGACACAGGGCGATGGGGGAATGGGGAAAGGGCAGGGAATGGGACTGAGGACACAGGGCGATGGGGAAAGGGCAGGGAATGGGACTGAGGACACAGGGCGATGGGGGAATGGGGAAAGGGCAGGGAATGGGACTGAGGACAGTGGGCGATGCGGGAATGGGGAAAGGGCAGGGAATGGGACTGAGGACACAGGGCGATGGGGGAATGGGGAAAGGACTGGGACTGAGGACACAGGGCGATGGGGGAAAGGACTGGGAATGGGACTGAGGACACAGGATGATGGGGAATGGGGAAAGGGCAGGGACTGGGACTGAGGACACAGGGCGATGGGGAAAGGGCAGGGAATGGGACTGAGGACACGACGATGGGGGAATGGGGAAAGGGCAGGGAATGGGACTGAGTACACAGGGCGATGGGGGAATGGGGAAAGGGCAGGGAATGGGACTGAGGACACAGGGCGATTGGGGGAATGGGGAAAGGACAGGGAATGGGACTGAGGACACAGGGCGATGGGGGAATGGGGAAAGGACAGGGAATGGGACTGAGGACACAGGGCGATGAGGGAATGGGGAAAGGACAGGGAATGGGACTGAGGACACAGGGCGATTGGGGGAATGGGGAATGTGCAGGGAATGGGACTGAGGACACGGGGCGATGGGGGAATGGGGTAAGGACAGGGAATGGGACTGAGCACACAGGGCGATGGGGGAATGGGGAAAGGGCAGGGAATGGGACTGAGGACACAGGGCGATGGGGGAATGGGGAAAGGACAGGGAATGGGACTGAGGACACAGGGTGATGGGGGAATGGGGAAAGGGCAGGGAATGGGACTGAGGACACAGGGCGATGGGGAAAGGGGAAAGGGCAGGGAATGGGATTGAGGACAGAGGGCGATGGGGGAATGGGGAAAGGGCAGGGAATGGGACTGAGGACACAGGGCGATGGGGAAAGGGCAGGGAATGGGACTGAGGACACAGGGTGATGGGGGAATGGGGAAAGGGCAGGGAATGGGGAAAGGGCAGGGAATGGGACTGAGGACACAGGGTGATGGGGGAATGGGGAAAGGGCAGGGAATGGGACTGAGGACACAGGACGATGGGGGAATGGGGAAAGGGCAGGAAATGGGACTGAGGACACGGCGATGGGGGAATGGGGAAAGGGCAGGGAATGGGACTGAGGACACAGGGCGATGGGGGAATGGGGAAAGGGCAGGGAATGGGACTGAGGACACAGGGCGATGGGGAAAGGGCAGGGAATGGGACTGAGGACACAGGGCGATGGGGGAATGGGGAAAGGGCAGGGAATGGGACTGCGGACACAGGGCGATGGGGGAATGGGGCAAGGGCAGGGAATGGGACTGAGGACACAGGGCGATGGGGGAATGGGGAAAGGAGAGGGAATGGGACTGAGGACACAGGGTGATGGGGGAATGGGGAAAGGGCAGGGAATGGGACTGAGGACACAGGGCGATGGGGGAATGGGGAAAGGGCAGGGAATGGGACTGAGGACACAGGGCGATGGGGGAATGGGGAAAGGGCAGGGAATGGGACTGAGGACACAGGGCGATGGGGGAATGGGGAAAGGGCAGGGAATGGGACTAAGGACACAGGGCGATGGGGGAATGGGGAAAGGACAGGGAATGGGACTGAGGACACAGGGCGATGGGGGAATGGGGAAAGGACAGGGAATGGGACTGAGGACACAGGGTGATGGGTAATGGGGAAAGGACAGGGAATGGGACTGAGGACACAGGGTGATGGGGGGAATGGGGAAAGGGCAGGGAATTGGACTGAGGACACAGGGCAATGGGGAAAGGGCAGGGAATGGGACTGAGGACACAGGGCGATGGGAGAATGGGGAAAGGGCAGGGAATGGGACTGAGGACACAGGGCGATGGGGAAAGGGCAGGGAATGGGCTTGAGGACACAGGGCGATGGGGGAATGGGGAAAGGGCAGGGAATGGGACTGAGGACACAGGGCGATGGGGAAAGGGCAGGGAATGGGACTGAGGACACAGGGTGATGGGGGAATGGGGAAAGGGCAGGGAATGGCGAAAGGGCAGGGAATGGGACTGAGGACACAGGGCGATGTGGAATGGGGAAAGGGCAGGGAATGGGACTGAGGACACAGGGTGATGGGGGAATGGGGAAAGGGCAGGGAATGGGACTGAGGACACAGGACGATGGGGAAAGGGCAGGAAATGGGACTGAGGACACGGCGATGGGGGAATGGGGAAAGGACAGGGAATGGGACTGAGGACACAGGGCGATGGGGGAATGGGGAAAGGGCAGGGAATGGGACTGAGGACACAGGGCGATGGGGAAAGGGCAGGGAATGGGACTGAGGACACAGGGCGATGGGGGAATGGGGAAAGGGCAGGGAATGGGACTGAGGACAGTGGGCGATGGGGGAATGGGGAAAGGGCAGGGAATGGGACTGAGGACACAGGGCGATGGGGGAATGGGGAAAGGACTGGGACTGAGGACACAGGGCGATGGGGGAAAGGACTGGGAATGGGACTGAGGACACAGGATGATGGGGAATGGGGAAAGGGCAGGGACTGGGACTGAGGACACAGGGCGATGGGGAAAGGGCAGGGAATGGGACTGAGGACACGACGATGGGGGAATGGGGAAAGGGCAGGGAATGGGACTGAGTACACAGGGCGATGGGGGAATGGGGAAAGGGCAGGGAATGGGACTGAGGACACAGGGCGATTGGGGGAATGGGGAAAGGACAGGGAATGGGACTGAGGACACAGGACGATGGGGAAAGGACAGGGAATGGGACTGAGGACACAGGGCGATTGGGGGAATGGGACTGAGGACACAGGGCGATGGGGGAATGGGGTAAGGACAGGGAATGGGACTGAGGACACAGGGCGATGGGGGAATGGGGAAAGGACAGGGAATGGGACTGAGGACACAGGGCGATGGGGGAATGGGGAAAGGACAGGGAATGGGACTGAGGACACAGGGAGATGGGGGAATGGGGAAAGGACAGGGAATGGGACTGAGGACACAGGGCGATGGGGGAATGGGGAAAGGGCAGGGAATGGGACTGAGGACACAGGGTGATGGGGGAATGGGGAAAGGGCAGTGAATGGGACTGAGGACACAGGGCGATGGGTGAATGGGGGAAGGGCAGAGAATGGGACTGAGGACACAGGGCGATGGGAGAATGGGGAAAGGGCAGGGAATGGGACTGAGGACACAGGGCGATGGGGGAATGGGGAAAGGGCAGGGAATGGGACTGAGGACACAGGGCGATGGGGGAATGGGGAAAGGACAGGGAATGGGACTGAGGACACGGGGAATGGGGAAAGGACAGGGAATGGGACTGAGGACACAGGGCGATGGGGGAATGGGGAAAGGACAGGGAATGGGACTGAGGACACGGTGATGGGGAATGGGGAAAGGACAGGGAATGGGACTGAGGACACAGGGTGATGGGGGGAATGGGGAAAGGGCAGGGAATTGGACTGAGGACACAGGGCAATGGGGAAAGGGCAGGGAATGGGACTGAGGACACAGGGCGATGGGGGAATGGGGAAACGGCAGGGAATGGGACTGAGGACACAGGGCAATGGGGGAATGGGGAAAGGGCAGGGAATGGGAGTGAGGGCACAGGGCGATGGGGGAATGGGGAAAGGGCAGGGAATCGGACTGAGGACACAGGGCGATGGGGGAATGGGGAAAGGGCAGGGAATGGGACTGAGGACACAGGGCGATGGGGGAATGGGGAAAGGGCAGGGAATGGGACTGAGGACACAGGGCGATGGGGGAATGGGGAAAGGACAGGGAATGGGACTGAGGACAGAGGGCGATGGGGGAATGGGGAAAGGGCAGGGAATGGGACTGAGGACACAGGGCGATGGGGGAATGGGGAAAGGGCAGGGAATGGGACTGAGGACACAGGGCGATGGGGGAATGGGGAAAGGGCAGGGAATGGGACTGAGGGGTGAGGGGCGATGGGGGAATGGGGAAAGGGCAGGGAATGGGACTGAGGACACAGGGCGATGGGGGAATGGGGAAAGGGCAGGGAATGGGACTGAGGACACGGCGATGGCGGAATGGGGAAAGGGCAGGGAATGGGACTGAGGACACAGGGCGGTGGGGGAATGGGGAAAGGGCAGGGAATGGGACTGAGGACACAGGGCGATGGAGGAAAGGGCAGGGAATGGGACTGAGGACACAGGGCGATGGGGGAATGGGGAAAGGGCAGGGAATGGGACTGAGGACACAGGGCGATGGGGAAAGGGGAAAGGGCAGGGAATGGGATTGAGGACACAGGGCGATGGGGGAATGGGGAAAGGGCAGGGAATGGGACTGAGGACACAGGGCGATGGGGAAAGGGCAGGGAATGGGACTGAGGACACAGGGTGATGGGGGAATGGGGAAAGGGCAGGGAATGGGGAAAGGGCAGGGAATGGGACTGAGGACACAGGGCGATGTGGAATGGGGAAAGGGCAGGGAATGGGACTGAGGACACAGGGTGATGGGGGAATGGGGAAAGGGCAGGGAATGGGACTGAGGACACAGGACGATGGGGGAATGGGGAAAGGGCAGGAAATGGGACTGAGGACACGGCGATGGGGGAATGGGGAAAGGGCAGGGAATGGGACTGAGGACACAGGGCGATGGGGGAATGGGGAAAGGGCAGGGAATGGGACTGAGGACACAGGGCGATGGGGAAAGGGCAGGGAATGGGACTGAGGACACAGGGCGATGGGGGAATGGGGAAAGGGCAGGGAATGGGACTGAGGACAGTGGGCGATGCGGGAATGGGGAAAGGGCAGGGAATGGGACTGAGGACACAGGGCGATGGGGGAATGGGGAAAGGACTGGGACTGAGGACACAGGGCGATGGGGGAAAGGACTGGGAATGGGACTGAGGACACAGGATGATGGGGAATGGGGAAAGGGCAGGGACTGGGACTGAGGACACAGGGCGATGGGGAAAGGGCAGGGAATGGGACTGAGGACACGACGATGGGGGAATGGGGAAAGGGCAGGGAATGGGACTGAGTACACAGGGCGATGGGGGAATGGGGAAAGGGCAGGGAATGGGACTGAGGACACAGGGCGATTGGGGGAATGGGGAAAGGACAGGGAATGGGACTGAGGACACAGGGCGATGGGGGAATGGGGAAAGGACAGGGAATGGGACTGAGGACACAGGGCGATGAGGGAATGGGGAAAGGACAGGGAATGGGACTGAGGACACAGGGCGATTGGGGGAATGGGGAATGTGCAGGGAATGGGACTGAGGACACGGGGCGATGGGGGAATGGGGTAAGGACAGGGAATGGGACTGAGCACACAGGGCGATGGGGGAATGGGGAAAGGGCAGGGAATGGGACTGAGGACACAGGGCGATGGGGGAATGGGGAAAGGACAGGGAATGGGACTGAGGACACAGGGTGATGGGGGAATGGGGAAAGGGCAGGGAATGGGACTGAGGACACAGGGCGATGGGGAAAGGGGAAAGGGCAGGGAATGGGATTGAGGACAGAGGGCGATGGGGGAATGGGGAAAGGGCAGGGAATGGGACTGAGGACACAGGGCGATGGGGAAAGGGCAGGGAATGGGACTGAGGACACAGGGTGATGGGGGAATGGGGAAAGGGCAGGGAATGGGGAAAGGGCAGGGAATGGGACTGAGGACACAGGGTGATGGGGGAATGGGGAAAGGGCAGGGAATGGGACTGAGGACACAGGACGATGGGGGAATGGGGAAAGGGCAGGAAATGGGACTGAGGACACGGCGATGGGGAAAGGGCAGGGAATGGGACTGAGGACACAGGGCGATGGGGGAATGGGGAAAGGGCAGGGAATGGGACTGAGGACACAGGGCGATGGGGAAAGGGCAGGGAATGGGACTGAGGACACAGGGCGATGGGGGAATGGGGAAAGGGCAGGGAATGGGACTGCGGACACAGGGCGATGGGGGAATGGGGCAAGGGCAGGGAATGGGACTGAGGACACAGGGCGATGGGGGAATGGGGAAAGGAGAGGGAATGGGACTGAGGACACAGGGTGATGGGGGAATGGGGAAAGGGCAGGGAATGGGACTGAGGACACAGGGCGATGGGGGAATGGGGAAAGGGCAGGGAATGGGACTGAGGACACAGGGCGATGGGGGAATGGGGAAAGGGCAGGGAATGGGACTGAGGACACAGGGCGATGGGGGAATGGGGAAAGGGCAGGGAATGGGACTAAGGACACAGGGCGATGGGGGAATGGGGAAAGGACAGGGAATGGGACTGAGGACACAGGGCGATGGGGGAATGGGGAAAGGACAGGGAATGGGACTGAGGACACCGGGTGATGGGTAATGGGGAAAGGACAGGGAATGGGACTGAGGACACAGGGTGATGGGGGGAATGGGGAAAGGGCAGGGAATTGGACTGAGGACACAGGGCAATGGGGAAAGGGCAGGGAATGGGACTGAGGACACAGGGCGATGGGAGAATGGGGAAAGGGCAGGGAATGGGACTGAGGACACAGGGCGATGGGGAAAGGGCAGGGAATGGGCTTGAGGACACAGGGCGATGGGGGAATGGGGAAAGGGCAGGGAATGGGACTGAGGACACAGGGCGATGGGGAAAGGGCAGGGAATGGGACTGAGGACACAGGGTGATGGGGGAATGGGGAAAGGGCAGGGAATGGCGAAAGGGCAGGGAATGGGACTGAGGACACAGGGCGATGTGGAATGGGGAAAGGGCAGGGAATGGGACTGAGGACACAGGGTGATGGGGGAATGGGGAAAGGGCAGGGAATGGGACTGAGGACACAGGACGATGGGGAAAGGGCAGGAAATGGGACTGAGGACACGGCGATGGGGGAATGGGGAAAGGACAGGGAATGGGACTGAGGACACAGGGCGATGGGGGAATGGGGAAAGGGCAGGGAATGGGACTGAGGACACAGGGCGATGGGGAAAGGGCAGGGAATGGGACTGAGGACACAGGGCGATGGGGGAATGGGGAAAGGGCAGGGAATGGGACTGAGGACAGTGGGCGATGGGGGAATGGGGAAAGGGCAGGGAATGGGACTGAGGACACAGGGCGATGGGGGAATGGGGAAAGGACTGGGACTGAGGACACAGGGCGATGGGGGAAAGGACTGGGAATGGGACTGAGGACACAGGATGATGGGGAATGGGGAAAGGGCAGGGACTGGGACTGAGGACACAGGGCGATGGGGAAAGGGCAGGGAATGGGACTGAGGACACGACGATGGGGGAATGGGGAAAGGGCAGGGAATGGGACTGAGTACACAGGGCGATGGGGGAATGGGGAAAGGGCAGGGAATGGGACTGAGGACACAGGGCGATTGGGGGAATGGGGAAAGGACAGGGAATGGGACTGAGGACACAGGACGATGGGGGAATGGGGAAAGGACAGGGAATGGGACTGAGGACACAGGGCGATTGGGGGAATGGGGGAAAGGACTGGGAATGGGACTGAGGACACAGGATGATGGGGAATGGGGAAAGGGCAGGGACTGGGACTGAGGACACAGGGCGATGGGGAAAGGGCAGGGAATGGGACTGAGGACACGACGATGGGGGAATGGGGAAAGGGCAGGGAATGGGACTGAGTACACAGGGCGATGGGGGAATGGGGAAAGGGCAGGGAATGGGACTGAGGACACAGGGCGATTGGGGGAATGGGGAAAGGACAGGGAATGGGACTGAGGACACAGGACGATGGGGAAAGGACAGGGAATGGGACTGAGGACACAGGGCGATTGGGGGAATGGGACTGAGGACACAGGGCGATGGGGGAATGGGGTAAGGACAGGGAATGGGACTGAGGACACAGGGCGATGGGGGAATGGGGAAAGGACAGGGAATGGGACTGAGGACACAGGGCGATGGGGGAATGGGGAAAGGACAGGGAATGGGACTGAGGACACAGGGAGATGGGGGAATGGGGAAAGGACAGGGAATGGGACTGAGGACACAGGGCGATGGGGGAATGGGGAAAGGGCAGGGAATGGGACTGAGGACACAGGGTGATGGGGGAATGGGGAAAGGGCAGTGAATGGGACTGAGGACACAGGGCGATGGGTGAATGGGGGAAGGGCAGAGAATGGGACTGAGGACACAGGGCGATGGGAGAATGGGGAAAGGGCAGGGAATGGGACTGAGGACACAGGGCGATGGGGGAATGGGGAAAGGGCAGGGAATGGGACTGAGGACACAGGGCGATGGGGGAATGGGGAAAGGACAGGGAATGGGACTGAGGACACAGGGGGAATGGGGAAAGGACAGGGAATGGGACTGAGGACACAGGGCGATGGGGGAATGGGGAAAGGACAGGGAATGGGACTGAGGACACGGTGATGGGGAATGGGGAAAGGACAGGGAATGGGACTGAGGACACAGGGTGATGGGGGGAATGGGGAAAGGGCAGGGAATTGGACTGAGGACACAGGGGCAATGGGGAAAGGGCAGGGAATGGGACTGAGGACACAGGGCGATGGGGGAATGGGGAAACGGCAGGGAATGGGACTGAGGACACAGGGCAATGGGGGAATGGGGAAAGGGCCGGGAATGGGAGTGAGGGCACAGGGCGATGGGGGAATGGGGAAAGGGCAGGGAATCGGACTGAGGACACAGGGCGATGGGGAATGGGGAAAGGGCAGGGAATGGGACTGAGGACACAGGGCGATGGGGGAATGGGGAAAGGGCAGGGAATGGGACTGAGGACACAGGGCGATGGGGGAATGGGAAAGGACAGGGAATGGGACTGAGGACAGAGGGCGATGGGGGAATGGGGAAAGGGCAGGGAATGGGACTGAGGACACAGGGGCGATGGGGGAATGGGGAAAGGGCAGGGAATGGGACTGAGGACACAGGGCGATGGGGGAATGGCGAAAGGGCAGGGAATGGGACTGAGGGGTGAGGGGCGATGGGGGAATGGGAAAGGGCAGGGAATGGGACTGAGGACACAGGGCGATGGGGGAATGGGGAAAGGGCAGGGAATGGGACTGAGGACACGGCGATGGCGGAATGGGGAAAGGGCAGGGAATGGGACTGAGGACACAGGGCGGTGGGGGAATGGGAAAGGGCAGGGAATGGGACTGAGGACACAGGGCGATGGAGGAAAGGGCAGGGAATGGACTGAGGACACAGGGCGATGGGGGAATGGGGAAAGGGCAGGGAATGGGACTGAGGACACAGGGCGATGGGGAAAGGGGAAAGGGCAGGGAATGGGATTGAGGACACAGGGCGATGGGGGAATGGGGAAAGGGCAGGGAATGGGACTGAGGACACAGGGCGATGGGGAAAGGGCAGGGAATGGGACTGAGGACACAGGGTGATGGGGGAATGGGGAAAGGGCAGGGAATGGGGAAAGGGGCAGGGAATGGGACTGAGGACACAGGGCGATGTGGAATGGGGAAAGGGCAGGGAATGGGACTGAGGACACAGGGTGATGGGGGAATGGGGAAAGGGCAGGGAATGGGACTGAGGACACAGGACGATGGGGGAATGGGGAAAGGGCAGGAAATGGGACTGAGGACACGGCGATGGGGGAATGGGGAAAGGGCAGGGAATGGGACTGAGGACACAGGGCGATGGGGGAATGGGGAAAGGGCAGGGAATGGGACTGAGGACACAGGGCGATGGGGGAAAGGGCAGGGAATGGGACTGAGGACACAGGGCGATGGGGGAATGGGGAAAGGGCAGGGAATGGGACTGAGGACAGTGGGCGATGCGGGAATGGGGAAAGGGCAGGGAATGGGACTGAGGACACAGGGCGATGGGGGAATGGGGAAAGGACTGGGACTGAGGACACAGGGCGATGGGGGAAAGGACTGGAATGGGACTGAGGACACAGGATGATGGGGAATGGGGAAAGGGCAGGGACTGGACTGAGGACACAGGGCGATGGGGAAAGGGCAGGGAATGGGACTGAGGACACGACGATGGGGGAATGGGGAAAGGGCAGGGAATGGGACTGAGTACACAGGGCGATGGGGGAATGGGGGAAAGGGCAGGGAATGGGACTGAGGACACAGGGCGATTGGGGGAATGGGGAAAGGACAGGGAATGGGACTGAGGACACAGGGCGATGGGGGGAATGGGGAAAGGACAGGGAATGGGACTGAGGACACAGGGCGATGAGGGAATGGGGAAAGGACGGAATGGGACTGAGGACACAGGGCGATTGGGGGAATGGGGAATGTGCAGGGAATGGGACTGAGGACACGGGGCGATGGGGGAATGGGGTAAGGACAGGGAATGGGACTGAGCACACAGGGCGATGGGGGAATGGGGAAAGGGCAGGGAATGGGACTGAGGACACAGGGCGATGGGGGAATGGGGAAAGGACAGGGAATGGGACTGAGGACACAGGGTGATGGGGGAATGGGGAAAGGACAGGGAATGGGACTGAGGACACAGGGCCATGGGGGAATGGGGAAAGGGTAGGGAATGGGACTGAGGACACAGGGCGATGGGGGAATGGGGAAAGGGCAGGGAATGGGACTGAGGACACAGGGTGATGGGGGAATGGGGAAAGGGCAGGGAATGGGACTGAGGACACAGGGCGATGGGTGAATGGGGGAAGGGCAGAGAATGGGACTGAGGACACAGGGCGATGGGGGAATGGGGAAAGGGCAGGGAATGGGACTGAGGACACAGGGCGATGGGGGAATGGGGAAAGGGCAGGGAATGGGACTGAGGACACAGGGCGATGGGGGAATGGGGAAAGGACAGGGAATGGGACTGAGGACACAGGGCGATGGGGGAATGGGGAAAGGGCAGGGAATGGGACTGAGGACACAGGGCGATGGGGGAATGGGGAAAGGACAGGGAATGGGACCGAGGACACAGGGCGATGGGGGAATGGGGAAAGGACAGGGAATGGGACCGAGGACACAGGGCGATGGGGGAATGGGGAAAGGACAGGGAATGGGACCGAGGACACAGGGTGATGGGGGAATGGGGAAAGGGCAGGGAATGGGACTGAGGACACAGGGCGATGGGGGAATGGGGAAAGGGCAGGGAATGGGACTGAGGTCACAGGGCGATGGGGAAAGGGCAGGGAATGGGACTGAGGACACAGGGCGATGGGGGAATGGGGAAAGGACAGGGAATGGGACTGAGGACACAGGGCGATGGGGGAATGGGGAAAGGAAAGGGAATGGGACTGAGGGCACAGGATGATGGGGGAATGGGGAAAGGGCAGGGAATGGGACTGAGGACACAGGGCGATGGGGGAATGGGTAAAGGGCAGGGAATGGGACTGAGGGCACAGGGTGATGGGGGAATGGGATAAGAGTAGGGAATGGGACTGAGGGCACAGGGTGATGGGGGAATGGGATAAGAGTAGGGAATGGGACTGAGGACACAGGGCGATGGGGGAATGGGGAAAGGGCAGGGAATGGGACTGAGGACACAGGGCGATGGGGGAATGGGGAAAGGGCAGGGAATGGGACTGAGGACACGGCGATGGGTGACTGGGGAAAGGGCAGGGAATGGGACTGAGGACACAGGGCGATGGGGGAATGGGGAAAGGGCAGGGAATGGGACTGAGGACACAGGGCGATGGGGGAATGGGGAAAGGGCAGGGAATGGGACTGAGGACACAGGGCGATGGGGGAATGGGGAAAGGACAGGGAATGGGACTGAGGACACAGGGCGATGGGGGAATGGGGAAAGGGCAGAGAATGGGACTGAGGGCACAGGGCGATGGGGGAATGGGGAAAGGGCAGGGAATGGGAATGAGGACACTGGGCGATGGGTGAATGGGGAAAGGGCAGGGAATGGGACTGAGGACACAGGGCGATGGGGGAAAGGGCTGGGACTGAGGACACAGGGCGATGGGGGAAAGGACTGGGAATGGGACTGAGGACACAGGATAATGGGGAAAGGGCAGGGACTGGGACTGAGGACACAGGGCGATGGGGAAAGGGCAGGGAATGGGACTGAGGACACGACGATGGGGGAATGGGGAAAGGGCAGGGAATGGGACTGAGTACACAGGGCGATGGGGGAATGGGGAAAAGGCAGGGAATGGGACTGAGGACACAGGGTAATGGGGGAATGGGGAAGGACAGGGAATGGGACTGAGGACACGGCGTTGGGGGAATGGGGAAAGGGCAGGGAATGTGACTGGGGACACAGGGCGATGGGGGAATGGGGAAAGGACAGGGAATAGGACTGAGGACACAGGGAGATGGGGGAATGGGGAAAGGGCAGGGAATGGGACTGAGGACACGGCGATGGGGGAATGGGACTGAGGACACAGGGCGATGGGGGAATGGGGAAAGGACAGGGAATGGGACTGAGGACACAGGGTGATGGGGAATGGGGAAAGGGCAGGGAATGGGACTGAGGACACAGGGTAATGGGTGAATGGGGAAAGGGCAGGGAATGGGACTGAGGACACAGGGTGATGGGGGAATGGGGAAAGGGCAGGGAATGGGACTGAGGACACAGGGCGATGGGGGAATGGGGAAAGGGCAGGGACTGAGGACACAGGGCGATGGGGGAATGGGGAAAGGGCAGGGAATGGGACTCAGGACACAGGGCGATGGGGGAATGGGGAAAGGGCAGGGAATGGGACTGAGGACACAGGGCGATGGGGAATGGGGAAAGGGCAGGGAATGGGACTCAGGACACAGGGCGATGGGGGAATGGGGAAAGGGCAGGGAATGGGACTGAGGACACAGGGCGATGGGGGAATGGGGAAAGGGCAGGGAATGGGACTGAGGACACAGGGCGATGGGGGAATGGGGAAAGGGCAGGGAATGGGACTGAGGACACAGGGCGATGGGGAAAGGGGAAAGGGCAGGGAATGGGATTGAGGACACAGGGCGATGGGGGAATGGGGAAAGGGCAGGGAATGGGACTGAGGACACAGGGCGATGGGGAAAGGGCAGGGAATGGGACTGAGGACACAGGGTGATGGGGGAATGGGGAAAGGGCAGGGAATGGGACTGAGGACACAGGGCGATGTGGAATGGGGAAAGGGCAGGGAATGGGACTGAGGACACAGGGTGATGGGGGAATGGGGAAAGGGCAGAGAATGGGACTGAGGACACAGGACGATGGGGGAATGGGGAAAGGGCAGGAAATGGGACTGAGGACACGGCGATGGGGGAATGGGGAAAAGGCAGGGAATGGGACTGAGGACACAGGGCGATGGGGGAATGGGGAAAGGGCAGGGAATGGGACTGAGGACACAGGGCGATGGGGAAAGGGCAGGGAATGGGACTGAGGACACAGGGCGATGGGGGAATGGGGAAAGGGCAGGGAATGGGACTGAGGACACAGGGCGATGGGGGAATGGGGAAAGGGCAGGGAATGGGACTGAGGACACAGGGCGATGGGGGAATGGGGAAAGGGCAGGGAATGGGACTTAGGACACAGGGTGATGGGGGAATGGGGAAAGGGCAGGGAATGGGACGGAGGA
Organism: Somniosus microcephalus; assembly: GCF_052327205.1. NCBI lineage: Eukaryota > Metazoa > Chordata > Chondrichthyes > Squaliformes > Somniosidae > Somniosus > Somniosus microcephalus. Next base: position 79,456,910 of record NW_028225179.1, read on the forward strand.
CACAGGGCGATGGGGGAATGGGGAAAGGGCATGGAATGGGACTTAGGACACAGGGTGATGGGGGAATGGGGAAAGGGCAGGGAATGGGACGGAGGACACAGGGTGATGGGGGAATGGGCAAAGGGCATGGAATGGGACTGAGGACACAGGGCGATGGGGGAAAGGGCAGGGAATGGGACTGAGGACACAGGGCGATGGGGGAATGGGGAAAGGGCAGGGAATGGGACTGAGGACACAGGGCGATGGGGGAATGGGGAAAGGGCAGGGAATGGGACTGAGGACTCAGGGTGATGGGGGAATGGGGAAAGGGCAGGGAATGGGACTAAGGACACAGGGCGATGAGGGAATGGGGAAAGGACAGGGAATTGGACTGAGGAAACAGGGCGATGGGGGAATGGGGAAAGGGCAGGGAATGGGACTGAGGACACAGGGCGATGGGGGAATGGGGAAAGGGCAGGGAATGGGACTCAGGACACAGGGCGATGGGGAAAGGGGAAAGGGCAGGGAATGGGATTGAGGACACAGGGCGATGGGGGAATGGGGAAAAGGCAGGGAATGGGACTGAGGACACGGCGATGGCGGAATGGGGAAAGGGCAGGGAATGGGACTGAGGACACAGGGCGATGGGGGAATGGGGAAAGGGCAGGGAATGGGACTGAGGACACAGGGCGATGGAGGAAAGGGCAGGGAATGGGACTGAGGACACAGGGCGATGGGGGAATGGGGAAAGGGCAGGGAATGGGACTGAGGACAGAGGGCGATGGGGGAATGGGGAAAGGGCAGGGAATGGGACTGAGGACACAGGGCGATGGGGAAAGGGCAGGGAATGGGACTGAGGACACAGGGCGATGGGGGAATGGGGAAAGGGCAGGGAATGGGACTGAGGACACGGCGATGGCGGAATGGGGAAAGGGCAGGGAATGGGACTGAGGACACAGGGCGATGGGGGAATGGGGAAAGGGCAGGGAATGGGACTGAGGACACAGGGCGATGGAGGAAAGGGCAGGGAATGGGACTGAGGACACAGGGCGATGGGGGAATGGGGAAAGGGCAGGGAATGGGACTGAGGACACAGGGCGATGGGGAAAGGGGAAAGGGCAGGGAATGGGATTGAGGACAGAGGGCGATGGGGGAATGGGGAAAGGGCAGGGAATGGGACTGAGGACACAGGGCGATGGGGAAAGGGCAGGGAATGGGACTGAGGACACAGGGTGATGGGGGAATGGGGAAAGGGCAGGGAATGGGGAAAGGGCAGGGAATGGGACTGAGGACACAGGGCGATGGGGAAAGGGCAGGGAATGGGACTGAGGACACAGGGTGATGGGGGAATGGGGAAAGGGCAGGGAATGGGACTGAGGACACAGGACGATGGGGGAATGGGGAAAGGGCAGGAAATGGGACTGAGGACACGGCGATGGGGGAATGGGGAAAGGGCAGGGAATGGGACTGAGGACACAGGGCGATGGGGGAATGGGGAAAGGGCAGGGAATGGGACTGAGGACACAGGGCGATGGGGAAAGGGCAGGGAATGGGACTGAGGACACAGGGCGATGGGGGAATGGGGAAAGGGCAGGGAATGGGACTGCGGACACAGGGCGATGGGGGAATGGGGCAAGGGCAGGGAATGGGACTGAGGACACAGGGCGATGGGGGAATGGGGAAAGGAGAGGGAATGGGACTGAGGACACAGGGTGATGGGGGAATGGGGAAAGGGCAGGGAATGGGACTGAGGACACAGGGCGATGGGGGAATGGGGAAAGGGCAGGGAATGGGACTTGGGACACGGCGATGGGGAAAGGGCAGGGAATGGGACTGAGGACACAGGGCGATGGGGGAATGGGGAAAGGGCAGGGAATGGGACTGAGGACAGTGGGCGATGGGGGAATGGGGAAAGGGCAGGGAATGGGACTGAGGACACAGGGTGATGGGGGGAATGGGGAAAGGGCAGGGAATTGGACTGAGGACACAGGGCAATGGGGGAATGGGGAAAGGGCAGGGAATGGGACTGAGGACACAGGGCGATGGGGGAATGGGGAAAGGACAGGGAATGGGACTGAGGACACAGGGCGATGGGGGAATGGGGAAAGGACAGGGAATGGGACTGAGGACACAGGGTGATGGGGGGAATGGGGAAAGGGCAGGGAATTGGACTGAGGACACAGGGCAATGGGGGAATGGGGAAAGGACAGGGAATGGGACTGAGGACACAGGGTGATGGGGGAATGGGGAAAGGACAGGGAATGGGACTGAGGACACAGGGCCATGGGGGAATGGGGAAAGGGCAGGGAATGGGACTGAGGACACAGGGCGATGCGGGAATGGGGAAAGGGCAGGGAATGGGACTGAGGACACAGGGTGATGGGGGAATGGGGAAAGGGCAGGGAATGGGACTGAGGACACAGGGCGATGGTTGAATGGGGGAAGGGCAGAGAATGGGACTGAGGACACAGGGCGATGGGGGAATGGGGAAAGGGCAGGGAATGGGACTGAGGACACAGGGCGATGGGGGAATGGGGAAAGGGCAGGGAATGGGACTGAGGACACAGGGCGATGGGGGAATGGGGAAAGGACAGGGAATGGGACTGAGGACACAGGGCGATGGGGGAATGGGGAAAGGGCAGGGAATGGGACTGAGGACACAGGGCGATGCGGGAATGGGGAAAGGACAGGGAATGGGACCGAGGACACAGGGCGATGGGGGAATGGGGAAAGGACAGGGAATGGGACCGAGGACACAGGGCGATGGGGGAATGGGGAAAGGACAGGGAATGGGACCGAGGACACAGGGTGATGGGGGAATGGGGAAAGGGCAGGGAATGGGACTGAGGACACAGGGCGATGGGGGAATGGGGAAAGGGCAGGGAATGGGACTGAGGACACAGGGCGATGGGTGAATGGGGGAAGGGCAGAGAATGGGACTGAGGACACAGGGCGATGGGGGAATGGGGAAAGGGCAGGGAATGGGACTGAGGACACAGGGCGATGGGTGAATGGGGAAAGGGCAGGGAATGGGACTGAGGACACAGGGCGATGGGTGAATGGGGAAAGGGCAGGGAATGGGACTGAGGACACAGGGCGATGGGGGAATGGGGAAAGGGCAGGGAATGGGACTGAGGACACAGGGCGATGGGGGAATGGGGAAAGGGCAGGGAATGGGACTGAGGACACAGGGCGATGGGGGAATGGGGAAAGGACAGGGAATGGGACTGAGGACACAGGGTGATGGGGGAATGGGGAAAGGGCAGGGACTGGGACTGAGGACACAGGGCGATGGGGGAATGGGGAAAGGGCAGGGAATGGGACTGAGGACACAGGGCGATGGGGGAATGGGGAAAGGACAGGGAATGGGACCGAGGACACAGGGCGATGGGGGAATGGGGAAAGGACAGGGAATGGGACCGAGGACACAGGGCGATGGGGGAATGGGGAAAGGACAGGGAATGGGACCGAGGACACAGGGTGATGGGGGAATGGGGAAAGGGCAGGGAATGGGACTGAGGACACAGGGCGATGGGGGAATGGGGAAAGGGCAGGGAATGGGACTGAGGTCACAGGGCGATGGGGGAATGGGGAAAGGGCAGGGAATGGGACTGAGGACACAGGGCGATGGGGGAATGGGGAAAGGGCAGGGAATGGGACTGAGGACACAGGGCGCTGGGGGAATGGGGAAAGGGCAGGGAATGGGACTGAGGACACAGGGCGATGGGGGAATGGGGAAAGGGCAGGGAATGGGACTGAGGGGTGAGGGGCGATGGGGGAATGGGGAAAGGGCAGGGAATGGGACTGAGGACACAGGGCGATGGGGGAATGGGGAAAGGGCAGGGAATGGGACTGAGGACACGGCGATGGCGGAATGGGGAAAGGGCAGGGAATGGGACTGAGGACACAGGGCGGTGGGGGAATGGGGAAAGGGCAGGGAATGGGACTGAGGACACAGGGCGATGGAGGAAAGGGCAGGGAATGGGACTGAGGACACAGGGCGATGGGGGAATGGGGAAAGGGCAGGGAATGGGACTGAGGACACAGGGCGATGGGGAAAGGGGAAAGGGCAGGGAATGGGATTGAGGACACAGGGCGATGGGGGAATGGGGAAAGGGCAGGGAATGGGACTGAGGACACAGGGCGATGGGGAAAGGGCAGGGAATGGGACTGAGGACACAGGGTGATGGGGGAATGGGGAAAGGGCAGGGAATGGGGAAAGGGCAGGGAATGGGACTGAGGACACAGGGCGATGTGGAATGGGGAAAGGGCAGGGAATGGGACTGAGGACACAGGGTGATGGGGGAATGGGGAAAGGGCAGGGAATGGGACTGAGGACACAGGACGATGGGGGAATGGGGAAAGGGCAGGAAATGGGACTGAGGACACGGCGATGGGGGAATGGGGAAAGGGCAGGGAATGGGACTGAGGACACAGGGCGATGGGGAAAGGGCAGGGAATGGGACTGAGGACACAGGGCGATGGGGAAAGGGCAGGGAATGGGACTGAGGACACAGGGCGATGGGGGAATGGGGAAAGGGCAGGGAATGGGACTGAGGACAGTGGGCGATGGGGGAATGGGGAAAGGGCAGGGAATGGGACTGAGGACACAGGGCGATGGGAGAATGGGGAAAGGACTGGGACTGAGGACACAGGGCGATGGGGGAAAGGACTGGGAATGGGACTGAGGACACAGGATGATGGGGAATGGGGAAAGGGCAGGGACTGGGACTGAGGACACAGGGCGATGGGGAAAGGGCAGGGAATGGGACTGAGGACACGACGATGGGGGAATGGGGAAAGGGCAGGGAATGGGACTGAGTACACAGGGCGATGGGGGAATGGGGAAAGGGCAGGGAATGGGACTGAGGACACAGGGCGATTGGGGGAATGGGGAAAGGACAGGGAATGGGACTGAGGACACAGGGCGATGGGGGAATGGGGAAAGGACAGGGAATGGGACTGAGGACACAGGGCGATGAGGGAATGGGGAAAGGACAGGGAATGGGACTGAGGACACAGGGCGATTGGGGGAATGGGGAATGTGCAGGGAATGGGACTGAGGACACGGGGCGATGGGGGAATGGGGTAAGGACAGGGAATGGGACTGAGGACACAGGGCGATGGGGGAATGGGGAAAGGGCAGGGAATGGGACTGAGGACACAGGGCGATGGGGGAATGGGGAAAGGACAGGGAATGGGACTGAGGACACAGGGTGATGGGGGAATGGGGAAAGGACAGGGAATGGGACTGAGGACACAGGGCCATGGGAGAATGGGGAAAGGGCAGGGAATGGGACTGAGGACACAGGGCGATGGGGGAATGGGGAAAGGGCAGGGAATGGGACTGAGGACACAGGGTGATGGGGGAATGGGGAAAGGGCAGGGAATGGGACTGAGGACACAGGGCGATGGGTGAATGGGGGAAGGGCAGAGAATGGGACTGAGGACACAGGGCGATGGGGGAATGGGGAAAGGGCAGGGAATGGGACTGAGGACACAGGGCGATGGGGGAATGGGGAAAGGGCAGGGAATGGGACTGAGGACACAGGGCGATGGGGGAATGGGGAAAGGACAGGGAATGGGACTGAGGACACAGGGCGATGGGGGAATGGGGAAAGGGCAGGGAATGGGACTGAGGACACAGGGCGATGGGGGAATGGGGAAAGGACAGGGAATGGGACCGAGGACACAGGGCGATGGGGGAATGGGGAAAGGACAGGGAATGGGACCGAGGACACAGGGCGATGGGGGAATGGGGAAAGGACAGGGAATGGGACCGAGGACACAGGGTGATGGGGGAATGGGGAAAGGGCAGGGAATGGGACTGAGGACACAGGGCGATGGGGGAATGGGGAAAGGGCAGGGAATGGGACTGAGGTCACAGGGCGATGGGGAAAGGGCAGGGAATGGGACTGAGGACACAGGGCGATGGGGGAATGGGGAAAGGACAGGGAATGGGACTGAGGACACAGGGCGATGGGGGAATGGGGAAAGGAAAGGGAATGGGACTGAGGGCACAGGATGATGGGGGAATGGGGAAAGGGCAGGGAATGGGACTGAGGACACGGGGGAATGGGGAAAGGGCAGGGAATGGGACTGAGGACACAGGGCGATGGGGGAATGGGTAAAGGGCAGGGAATGGGACTGAGGGCACAGGGTGATGGGGGAATGGGATAAGAGTAGGGAATGGGACTGAGGACACAGGGCGATGGGGGAATGGGGAAAGGGCAGGGAATGGGACTGAGGACACAGGGCGATGGGGGAATGGGGAAAGGGCAGGGAATGGGACTGAGGACACAGGGCGATGGGGGAATGGGGAAAGGGCAGGGAATGGGACTGAGGACACGGCGATGGGTGACTGGGGAAAGGGCAGGGAATGGGACTGAGGACACAGGGCGATGGGGGAATGGGGAAAGGGCAGGGAATGGGACTGAGGACACAGGGCGATGGGGGAATGGGGAAAGGGCAGGGAATGGGACTGAGGACACAGGGCGATGGGGGAATGGGGAAAGGGCAGGGAATGGGACTGAGGACACAGGGCGATGGGGGAATGGGGAAAGGGCAGGGAATGGGACTGAGGACACAGGGCGATGGGGGAATGGGGAAAGGACAGGGAATGGGACTGAGGACACAGGGCGATGGGGGAATGGGGAAAGGGCAGAGAATGGGACTGAGGGCACAGGGCGATGGGGGAATGGGGAAAGGGCAGGGAATGGGAATGAGGACACTGGGCGATGGGTGAATGGGGAAAGGGCAGGGAATGGGACTGAGGACACAGGGCGATGGGGGAAAGGGCTGGGACTGAGGACACAGGGCGATGGGGGAAAGGACTGGGAATGGGACTGAGGACACAGGATAATGGGGAAAGGGCAGGGACTGGGACTGAGGACACAGGGCGATGGGGAAAGGGCAGGGAATGGGACTGAGGACACGACGATGGGGGAATGGGGAAAGGGCAGGGAATGGGACTGAGTACACAGGGCGATGGGGGAATGGGGAAAAGGCAGGGAATGGGACTGAGGACACAGGGTAATGGGGGAATGGGGAAAGGACAGGGAATGGGACTGAGGACACGGCGTTGGGGAATGGGGAAAGGGCAGGGAATGTGACTGGGGACACAGGGCGATGGGGGAATGGGGAAAGGACAGGGAATAGGACTGAGGACACAGGGAGATGGGGGAATGGGGAAAGGGCAGGGAATGGGACTGAGGACACGGCGATGGGGGAATGGGACTGAGGACACAGGGCGATGGGGGAATGGGGAAAGGACAGGGAATGGGACTGAGGACACAGGGTGATGGGGAATGGGGAAAGGGCAGGGAATGGGACTGAGGACACAGGGTAATGGGTGAATGGGGAAAGGGCAGGGAATGGGACTGAGGACACAGGGTGATGGGGGAATGGGGAAAGGGCAGGGAATGGGACTGAGGACACAGGGCGATGGGGGAATGGGGAAAGGAAAGGGAATGGGACTAAGGGCACAGGATGATGGGGGAATGGGGAAAGGGCAGGGAATGGGACTGAGGACACGGGGGAATGGGGAAAGGGCAGGGAATGGGACTGAGGACACAGGGCGATGGGGGAATGGGTAAAGGGCAGGGAATGGGACTGAGGGCACAGGGTGATGGGGGAATGGGATAAGAGTAGGGAATGGGACTGAGGACACAGGGCGATGGGGGAATGGGGAAAGGGCAGAGAATGGGACTGAGGGCACAGGGCGATGGGGGAATGGGGAAAGGGCAGGGAATGGGAATGAGGACACTGGGCGATGGGTGAATGGGGAAAGGGCAGGGAATGGGACTGAGGACACAGGGCGATGGGGGAAAGGGCTGGGACTGAGGACACAGGGCGATGGGGGAAAGGACTGGGAATGGGACTGAGGACACAGGATAATGGGGAAAGGGCAGGGACTGGGACTGAGGACACAGGGCGATGGGGAAAGGGCAGGGAATGGGACTGAGGACACGACGATGGGGGAATGGGGAAAGGGCAGGGAATGGGACTGAGTACACAGGGCGATGGGGGAATGGGGAAAGGGCAGGGAATGGGACTGAGGACACAGGGCGATGGGGGAAAGGACTGGGAATGGGACTGAGGACACAGGGCGATGGGGGAATGGGGAAAGGGCAGGGAATGGGACTGAGGACACAGGGCGATGGGGAAAGGGCAGGGAATGGGACTGAGGACACAGGGTGATGGGGGAATGGGGAAAGGGCAGGGAATGGGACTGAGGACACAGGGCGATGGGGGAATGGGGAAAGGGCAGGGAATGGGACTGAGGACACAGGGCGATGGGGAAAGGGCAGGGAATGGGACTGAGGACACAGGACGATGGGGGAATGGGGAAAGGGCAGGAAATGGGACTGAGGACACGGCGATGGGGGAATGGGGAAAAGGCAGGGAATGGGACTGAGGACACAGGGCGATGGGGGAATGGGGAAAGGGCAGGGAATGGGACTGAGGACACAGGGCGATGGGGAAAGGGCAGGGAATGGGACTGAGGACACAGGGCGATGGGGGAATGGGGAAAGGGCAGGGAATGGGACTGAGGACACAGGGCGATGGGGGAATGGGGAAAGGGCAGGGAATGGGACTTAGGACACAGGGTGATGGGGGAATGGGGAAAGGGCAGGGAATGGGACGGAGGACACAGGGCGATGGGGGAATGGGGAAAGGGCAGGGAATGGGACTTAGGACACAGGGTGATGGGGGAATGGGGAAAGGGCAGGGAATGGGATGGAGGACACAGGGTGATGGGGGAATGGGCAAAGGGCATGGAATGGGACTGAGGACACAGGGCGATGGGGGAAAGGGCAGGGAATGGGACTGAGGACACAGGGCGATGGGGGAATGGGGAAAGGGCAGGGAATGGGACTGAGGACACAGGGCGATGGGGGAATGGGGAAAGGGCAGGGAATGGGACTGAGGACTCAGGGTGATGGGGGAATGGGGAAAGGGCAGGGTAAGTAACTGAGGACAGAGGGCGATGGGGGAATGGGGAAAGGGGAGGGAATGGGACTGAGGACACAGGACGATGGGTGACTGGGGAAAGGGCAGGGAATGGGACTGAGGACACAGGGTGATGGGGGAATGGGGAAAGGGCAGGGAATGGGACTAAGGACACAGGGCGATGAGGGAATGGGGAAAGGACAGGGAATTGGACTGAGGAAACAGGGCGATGGGGGAATGGGGAAAGGGCAGGGAATGGGACTGAGGACACAGGGCGATGGGGGAATGGGGAAAGGGCAGGGAATGGGACTCAGGACACAGGGCGATGGGGAAAGGGGAAAGGGCAGGGAATGGGATTGAGGACACAGGGCGATGGGGGAATGGGGAAAAGGCAGGGAATGGGACTGAGGACACGGCGATGGCGGAATGGGGAAAGGGCAGGGAATGGGACTGAGGACACAGGGCGATGGGGGAATGGGGAAAGGGCAGGGAATGGGACTGAGGACACAGGGCGATGGAGGAAAGGGCAGGGAATGGGACTGAGGACACAGGGCGATGGGGGAATGGGGAAAGGGCAGGGAATGGGACTGAGGACAGAGGGCGATGGGGGAATGGGGAAAGGGCAGGGAATGGGACTGAGGACACAGGGCGATGGGGAAAGGGCAGGGAATGGGACTGAGGACACAGGGTGATGGGGGAATGGGGAAAGGGCAGGGAATGGGGAAAGGGCAGGGAATGGGACTGAGGACACAGGGCGATGGGGAAAGGGCAGGGAATGGGACTGAGGACACAGGGCGATGGGGGAATGGGGAAAGGGCAGGGAATGGGACTGAGGACACGGCGATGGCGGAATGGGGAAAGGGCAGGGAATGGGACTGAGGACACAGGGCGATGGGGGAATGGGGAAAGGGCAGGGAATGGGACTGAGGACACAGGGCGATGGAGGAAAGGGCAGGGAATGGGACTGAGGACACAGGGCGATGGGGGAATGGGGAAAGGGCAGGGAATGGGACTGAGGACACAGGGCGATGGGGAAAGGGGAAAGGGCAGGGAATGGGATTGAGGACAGAGGGCGATGGGGGAATGGGGAAAGGGCAGGGAATGGGACTGAGGACACAGGGCGATGGGGAAAGGGCAGGGAATGGGACTGAGGACACAGGGTGATGGGGGAATGGGGAAAGGGCAGGGAATGGGGAAAGGGCAGGGAATGGGACTGAGGACACAGGGCGATGGGGAAAGGGCAGGGAATGGGACTGAGGACACAGGGTGATGGGGGAATGGGGAAAGGGCAGGGAATGGGACTGAGGACACAGGACGATGGGGGAATGGGGAAAGGGCAGGAAATGGGACTGAGGACACGGCGATGGGGGAATGGGGAAAGGGCAGGGAATGGGACTGAGGACACAGGGCGATGGGGGAATGGGGAAAGGGCAGGGAATGGGACTGAGGACACAGGGCGATGGGGAAAGGGAAGGGAATGGGACTGAGGACACAGGGCGATGGGGGAATGGGGAAAGGGCAGGGAATGGGACTGCGGACACAGGGCGATGGGGGAATGGGGCAAGGGCAGGGAATGGGACTGAGGACACAGGGCGATGGGGGAATGGGGAAAGGAGAGGGAATGGGACTGAGGACACAGGGTGATGGGGGAATGGGGAAAGGGCAGGGAATGGGACTTAGGACACAGGGCGATGGGGAAAGGGCAGGGAATGGGACTGAGGACACAGGACGATGGGGGAATGGGGAAAGGGCAGGAAATGGGACTGAGGACACGGCGATGGGGGAATGGGGAAAGGGCAGGGAATGGGACTGAGGACACAGGGCGATGGGGGAATGGGGAAAGGGCAGGGAATGGGACTGAGGACACAGGGCGATGGGGAAAGGGCAGGGAATGGGACTGAGGACACAGGGCGATGGGGGAATGGGGAAAGGGCAGGGAATGGGACTGCGGACACAGGGCGATGGGGGAATGGGGCAAGGGCAGGGAATGGGACTGAGGACACAGGGCGATGGGGGAATGGGGAAAGGAGAGGGAATGGGACTGAGGACACAGGGTGATGGGGGAATGGGGAAAGGGCAGGGAATGGGACTTAGGACACAGGGCGATGGGGAAAGGGCAGGGAATGGGACTGAGGACACAGGGCGATGGGGGAATGGGGAAAGGGCAGGGAATGGGACTGAGGACAGTGGGCGATGGGGGAATGGGGAAAGGGCAGGGAATGGGACTGAGGACACAGGGTGATGGGGGGAATGGGGAAAGGGCAGGGAATTGGACTGAGGACACAGGGCAATGGGGGAATGGGGAAAGGGCAGGGAATGGGACTGAGGACACAGGGCGATGGGGGAATGGGGAAAGGACAGGGAATGGGACTGAGGACACAGGGCGATGGGGGAATGGGGAAAGGACAGGGAATGGGACTGAGGACACAGGGCGATGGGGGAATGGGGAAAGGGCAGGGAATGGGACTGAGGACACAGGGCGATGGGGGAATGGGGAAAGGACAGGGAATGGGACTGAGGACACAGGGTGATGGGGGAATGGGGAAAGGACAGGGAATGGGACTGAGGACACAGGGCCATGGGGGAATGGGGAAAGGGCAGGGAATGGGACTGAGGACACAGGGCGATGCGGGAATGGGGAAAGGGCAGGGAATGGGACTGAGGACACAGGGCGATGGGTGAATGGGGGAAAGGGCAGGAATGGGACTGAGGACACAGGGCGATGGGGGAATGGGGAAAGGGCAGGGAATGGGACTGAGGACACAGGGCGATGGGGGAATGGGGAAAGGGCAGGGAATGGGACTGAGGACACAGGGCGATGGGGGAATGGGGAAAGGGACAGGGAATGGGACTGAGGACACAGGGCGATGGGGGAATGGGGAAAGGGCAGGGAATGGGACTGAGGACACAGGGCGATGGGGGAATGGGGAAAGGACAGGGAATGGGACCGAGGACACAGGGCGATGGGGAATGGGGAAAGGACAGGGAATGGGACCTGAGGACACAGGGCGATGGGGGAATGGGGAAAGGACAGCGAATGGGACTGAGGACACAGGGCGATGGGGAATGGGCGAAAGGGCAGGGAATGGGACTGAGGTCACAGGGCGATGGGGAAAGGGCAGGGAATGGGACTGAGGACACAGGGCGATGGGGGAATGGGGAAAGGACAGGGAATGGGACTGAGGACACAGGGCGATGGGGGAATGGGAAAGGACAGGGAATGGGACTGAGGGCACAGGCTGATGGGGGAATGGGGAAAGGGCAGGGAATGGGACTGAGGACACGGGGGAATGGGGAAAGGGCAGGGAATGGGACTGAGGACACAGGGCGATGGCGGAATGGGTAAAGGCAGGGAATGGGACTGAGGGCACAGGGTGATGGGGGAATGGGATAAGAGTAGGGAATGGGACTGAGGACACAGGGCGATGGGGGAATGGGGAAAGGGCAGGGAATGGGACCTGAGGACACAGGGCGATGGGGGAAAGGGCAGGGAATGGGACTGAGGACACAGGGCGATGGGGGAATGGGGAAAGGGCAGGGAATGGGACTGAGGACACGGCGATGGGTGACTGGGGAAAGGGCAGGGAATGGGACTGAGGACACAGGGCGATGGGGGAATGGGGAAAGGGCAGGGAATGGGACTGAGGACACAGGGCGATGGGGGAATGGGGAAAGGGCAGGGAATGGGACTGAGGACACAGGGCGATGGGGGAATGGGGAAAGGACAGGGAATGGGACTGAGGACACAGGGCGATGGGGGAATGGGGAAAGGGCAGAGAATGGGACTGAGGGCACAGGGCGATGGGGGAATGGGGAAAGGGCAGGGAATGGGAATGAGGACACTGGGCGATGGGTGAATGGGGAAAGGGCAGGGAATGGGACTGAGGACACAGGGCGATGGGGGAAAGGGCTGGGACTGAGGACACAGGGCGATGGGGGAAAGGACTGGGAATGGGACTGAGGACACAGGATAATGGGGAAAGGGCAGGGACTGGGACTGAGGACACAGGGCGATGGGGAAAGGGCAGGGAATGGGACTGAGGACACGACGATGGGGGAATGGGGAAAGGGCAGGGAATGGGACTGAGTACACAGGGCGATTGGGGGAATGGGGAAAAGGCAGGGAATGGGACTGAGGACACAGGGTAATGGGGGAATGGGGAAAGGACAGGGAATGGGACTGAGGACACGGCGTTGGGGGAATGGGGAAAGGGCAGGGAATGTGACTGGGGACACAGGGCGATGGGGGAATGGGGAAAGGACAGGGAATAGGACTGAGGACACAGGGAGATGGGGGAATGGGGAAAGGGCAGGGAATGGGACTGAGGACACGGCGATGGGGGAATGGGACTGAGGACACAGGGCGATGGGGGAATGGGGAAAGGACAGCGAATGGGACTGAGGACACAGGGTAATGGGTGAATGGGGGAAAGGGCAGGGAATGGGACTGAGGACACAGGGTGATGGGGGAATGGGGAAAGGGCAGGGAATGGGACTGAGGACACAGGGCGATGGGGGAATGGGGAAAGGGCAGGGAATGGGACTGAGGACACAGGGCGATGGGGGAATGGGGAAAGGGCAGGGAATGGGACTCAGGACACAGGGCGATGGGGGAATGGGGAAAGGGCAGGGAATGGGACTGAGGACACAGGGCGATGGGGGAATGGGGAAAGGGCAGGGAATGGGACTCAGGACACAGGGCGATGGGGGAATGGGGAAAGGGCAGGGAATGGGACTGAGGACACAGGGCGATGGGGGAATGGGGAAAGGGCAGGGAATGGGACTGAGGACACAGGGCGATGGGGAAAGGGGAAAGGGCAGGGAATGGGATTGAGGACACAGGGCGATGGGGGAATGGGGAAAGGGCAGGGAATGGGACTGAGGACACAGGGCGATGGGGAAAGGGCAGGGAATGGGACTGAGGACACAGGGTGATGGGGGAATGGGGAAAGGGCAGGGAATGGGACTGAGGACACAGGGCGATGTGGAATGGGGAAAGGGCAGGGAATGGGACTGAGGACACAGGGTGATGGGGGAATGGGGAAAGGGCAGAGAATGGGACTGAGGACACAGGACGATGGGGGAATGGGGAAAGGGCAGGAAATGGGACTGAGGACACGGCGATGGGGGAATGGGGAAAAGGCAGGGAATGGGACTGAGGACACAGGGCGATGGGGGAATGGGGAAAGGGCAGGGAATGGGACTGAGGACACAGGGCGATGGGGAAAGGGCAGGGAATGGGACTGAGGACACAGGGCGATGGGGGAATGGGGAAAGGGCAGGGAATGGGACTGAGGACACAGGGCGATGGGGGAATGGGGAAAGGGCAGGGAATGGGACTGAGGACACAGGGCGATGGGGGAATGGGGAAAGGGCAGGGAATGGGACTTAGGACACAGGGTGATGGGGGAATGGGGAAAGGGCAGGGAATGGGACGGAGGACACAGGGCGATGGGGGAATGGGGAAAGGGCAGGGAATGGGACTTAGGACACAGGGTGATGGGGGAATGGGGAAAGGGCAGGGAATGGGACGGAGGACACAGGGTGATGGGGGAATGGGCAAAGGGCATGGAATGGGATTGAGGACACAGGGCGATGGGGGAAAGGGCAGGGAATGGGACTGAGGACACAGGGCGATGGGGGAATGGGGAAAGGGCAGGGAATGGGACTGAGGACACAGGGCGATGGGGGAATGGGGAAAGGGCAGGGAATGGGACTGAGGACTCAGGGTGATGGGGGAATGGGGAAAGGGCAGGGAAAGTAACTGAGGACAGAGGGCGATGGGGGAATGGGGAAAGGGGAGGGAATGGGACTGAGGACACAGGACGATGGGTGACTGGGGAAAGGGCAGGGAATGGGACTGAGGACACAGGGTGATGGGGGAATGGGGAAAGGGCAGGGAATGGGACTAAGGACACAGGGCGATGAGGGAATGGGGAAAGGACAGGGAATTGGACTGAGGAAACAGGGCGATGGGGGATTGGGGAAAGGGCAGGGAATGGGACTGAGGACACAGGGCGATGGGGGAATGGGGAAAGGGCAGGGAATGGGACTCAGGACACAGGGCGATGGGGAAAGGGGAAAGGGCAGGGAATGGGATTGAGGACACAGGGCGATGGGGGAATGGGGAAAAGGCAGGGAATGGGACTGAGGACACGGCGATGGCGGAATGGGGAAAGGGCAGGGAATGGGACTGAGGACACAGGGCGATGGGGGAATGGGGAAAGGGCAGGGAATGGGACTGAGGACACAGGGCGATGGAGGAAAGGGCAGGGAATGGGACTGAGGACACAGGGCGATGGGGGAATGGGGAAAGGGCAGGGAATGGGACTGAGGACACAGGGCGATGGGGAAAGGGGAAAGGGCAGGGAATGGGATTGAGGACAGAGGGCGATGGGGGAATGGGGAAAGGGCAGGGAATGGGACTGAGGACACAGGGCGATGGGGAAAGGGCAGGGAATGGGACTGAGGACACAGGGTGATGGGGGAATGGGGAAAGGGCAGGGAATGGGGAAAGGGCAGGGAATGGGACTGAGGACACAGGGCGATGGGGAAAGGGCAGGGAATGGGACTGAGGACACAGGGTGATGGGGGAATGGGGAAAGGGCAGGGAATGGGACTGAGGACACAGGACGATGGGGGAATGGGGAAAGGGCAGGAAATGGGACTGAGGACACGGCGATGGGGGAATGGGGAAAGGGCAGGGAATGGGACTGAGGACACAGGGCGATGGGGGAATGGGGAAAGGGCAGGGAATGGGACTGAGGACACAGGGCGATGGGGAAAGGGCAGGGAATGGGACTGAGGACACAGGACGATGGGGGAATGGGGAAAGGGCAGGGAATGGGACTGCGGACACAGGGCGATGGGGGAATGGGGCAAGGGCAGGGAATGGGACTGAGGACACAGGGCGATGGGGGAATGGGGAAAGGAGAGGGAATGGGACTGAGGACACAGGGTGATGGGGGAATGGGGAAAGGGCAGGGAATGGGACTGAGGACACAGGGCGATGGGGGAATGGGGAAAGGGCAGGGAATGGGACTGAGGACACAGGGCGATGGGGGAATGGGGAAAGGGCAGGGAATGGGACTGAGGACAGTGGGCGATGGGGGAATGGGGAAAGGGCAGGGAATGGGACTGAGGACACAGGGTGATGGGGGGAATGGGGAAAGGGCAGGGAATTGGACTGAGGACACAGGGGAATGGGGAAAGGGCAGGGAATGGGACTGAGGACACAGGGCGATGGGGGAATGGGGAAAGGACAGGGAATGGGACTGAGGACACAGGGCGATGGGGGAATGGGGAAAGGACAGGGAATGGGACTGAGGACACAGGGCGATGGGGGAATGGGGAAAGGACAGGGAATGGGACTGAGGACACAGGGTGATGGGGGGAATGGGGAAAGGGCAGGGAATTGGACTGAGGACACAGGGCAATGGGGAAAGGGCAGGGAATGGGACTGAGGACACAGGGCGATGGGGGAATGGGGAAAGGACAGGGAATGGGACTGAGGACACAGGGTGATGGGGGGAATGGGGAAAGGGCAGGGAATTGGACTGAGGACACAGGGCAATGGGGAAAGGGCAGGGAATGGGACTGAGGACACAGGGCGATGGGGGAATGGGGAAACGGCAGGGAATGGGACTGAGGACACAGGGCAATGGGGGAATGGGGAAAGGGCAGGGAATGGGAGTGAGGGCACAGGGCGATGGGGGAATGGGGAAAGGGCAGGGAATGGGACTGAGGACACAGGGCGATGGGGGAATGGGGAAAGGGCAGGGAATGGGACTGAGGACACAGGGCGATGGGGGAATGGGGAAAGGGCAGGGAATGGGACTGAGGACACAGGGCGATGGGGGAATGGGGAAAGGACAGGGAATGGGACAGAGGGCGATGGGGGAATGGGGAAAGGGCAGGGAATGGGACTGAGGACACAGGGCGATGGGGGAATGGGGAAAGGGCAGGGAATGGGACTGAGGACACAGGGCGATGGGGGAATGGGGAAAGGGCAGGGAATGGGACTGAGGGGTGAGGGGCGATGGGGGAATGGGGAATGGGACTGAGGACACAGGGCGATGGGGGAATGGGGAAAGGGCAGGGAATGGGACTGAGGACACGGCGATGGCGGAATGGGGAAAGGGCAGGGAATGGGACTGAGGACACAGGGCGGTGGGGGAATGGGGAAAGGGCAGGGAATGGGACTGAGGACACAGGGCGATGGAGGAAAGGGCAGGGAATGGGACTGAGGACACAGGGCGATGGGGGAATGGGGAAAGGGCAGGGAATGTGACTGAGGACACAGGGCGATGGGGAAAGGGGAAAGGGCAGGGAATGGGATTGAGGACACAGGGCGATGGGGGAATGGGGAAAGGGCAGGGAATGGGACTAAGGACACAGGGCGATGAGGGAATGGGGAAAGGACAGGGAATTGGACTGAGGAAACAGGGCGATGGGGGAATGGGGAAAGGGCAGGGAATGGGACTGAGGACACAGGGTGATGGGGGAATGGGGAAAGGGCAGGGAATGGGACTAAGGACACAGGGCGATGAGGGAATGGGGAAAGGACAGGGAATTGGACTGAGGAAACAGGGCGATGGGGGAATGGGGAAAGGGCAGGGAATGGGACTGAGGGCACAGGGCGATGGGGGAATGGGGAAAGGGCAGGGAATGGGACTCAGGACACAGGGCGATGGGGAAAGGGGAAAGGGCAGGGAATGGGATTGAGGACACAGGGCGATGGGGGAATGGGGAAAAGGCAGGGAATGGGACTGAGGACACGGCGATGGCGGAATGGGGAAAGGGCAGGGAATGGGACTGAGGACACAGGGCGATGGGGGAATGGGGAAAGGGCAGGGAATGGGACTGAGGACACAGGGCGATGGAGGAAAGGGCAGGGAATGGGACTGAGGACACAGGGCGATGGGGGAATGGGGAAAGGGCAGGGAATGGGACTGAGGACACAGGGCGATGGGGAAAGGGGAAAGGGCAGGGAATGGGATTGAGGACAGAGGGCGATGGGGGAATGGGGAAAGGGCAGGGAATGGGACTGAGGACACAGGGCGATGGGGAAAGGGCAGGGAATGGGACTGAGGACACAGGGTGATGGGGAAAGGGCAGGGAATGGGGAAAGGGCAGGGAATGGGGAAAGGGCAGGGAATGGGACTGAGGACACAGGGCGATGGGGAAAGGGCAGGGAATGGGACTGAGGACACAGGGTGATGGGGGAATGGGGAAAGGGCAGGGAATGGGACTGAGGACACAGGACGATGGGGGAATGGGGAAAGGGCAGGAAATGGGACTGAGGACACGGCGATGGGGGAATGGGGAAAGGGCAGGGAATGGGACTGAGGACACAGGGCGATGGGGGAATGGGGAAAGGGCAGGGAATGGGACTGAGGACACAGGGCGATGGGGAAAGGGCAGGGAATGGGACTGAGGACACAGGGCGATGGGGGAATGGGGCAAGGGCAGGGAATGGGACTGAGGACACAGGGCGATGGGGGAATGGGGAAAGGAGAGGGAATGGGACTGAGGACACAGGGCGATGGGGGAATGGGGAAAGGGCAGGGAATGGGACTGAGGACAGTGGGCGATGGGGGAATGGGGAAAGGGCAGGGAATGGGACTGAGGACACAGGGTGATGGGGGGAATGGGGAAAGGGCAGGGAATTGGACTGAGGACACAGGGCAATGGGGGAATGGGGAAAGGGCAGGGAATGGGACTGAGGACACAGGGCGATGGGGGAATGGGGAAAGGACAGGGAATTGGACTGAGGACACAGGGCGATGGGGGAATGGGGAAAGGACAGGGAATGGGACTGAGGACACAGGGCGATGGGGGAATGGGGAAAGGACAGGGAATGGGACTGAGGACACAGGGTGATGGGGGGAATGGGGAAAGGGCAGGGAATTGGACTGAGGACACAGGGCAATGGGGAAAGGGCAGGGAATGGGACTGAGGACACAGGGCGATGGGGAAAGGACAGGGAATGGGACTGAGGACACAGGGTGATGGGGGGAATGGGGAAAGGGCAGGGAATTGGACTGAGGACACAGGGCAATGGGGAAAGGGCAGGGAATGGGACTGAGGACACAGGGCGATGGGGGAATGGGGAAACGGCAGGGAATGGGACTGAGGACACAGGGCAATGGGGGAATGGGGAAAAGGCAGTGAATGGGAGTGAGGGCACAGGGCGATGGGGGAATGGGGAAAGGGCAGGGAATGGGACTGAGGACACAGGGCGATGGGGGAATGGGGAAAGGGCAGGGAATGGGACTGAGGACACAGGGCGATGGGGAAAGGGCAGGGAATGGGACTGAGGACACAGGGCGATGGGGGAATGGGGAAAGGACAGGGAATGGGACTGAGGACAGAGGGCGATGGGGGAATGGGGAAAGGGCAGGGAATGGGACTGAGGACACAGGGCGATGGGGGAATGGGGAAAGGGCAGGGAATGGGACTGAGGACACAGGGCGATGGGGGAATGGGGAAAGGGCAGGGAATGGGACTGAGGGGTGAGGGGCGATGGGGGAATGGGGAATGGGACTGAGGACACAGGGCGATGGGGGAATGGGGAAAGGGCAGGGAATGGGACTGAGGACACGGCGATGGCGGAATGGGGAAAGGGCAGGGAATGGGACTGAGGACACAGGGCGGTGGGGGAATGGGGAAAGGGCAGGGAATGGGACTGAGGACACAGGGCGATGGAGGAAAGGGCAGGGAATGGGACTGAGGACACAGGGCGATGGGGGAATGGGGAAAGGGCAGGGAATGTGACTGAGGACACAGGGCGATGGGGAAAGGGGAAAGGGCAGGGAATGGGATTGAGGACACAGGGCGATGGGGGAATGGGGAAAGGGCAGGGAATGGGACTGAGGACACAGGGCGATGGGGAAAGGGCAGGGAATGGGACTGAGGACACAGGGTGATGGGGGAATGGGGAAAGGGCAGGGAATGGGGAAAGGGCAGGGAATGGGACTGAGGACACAGGGCGATGTGGAATGGGGAAAGGGCAGGGAATGGGACTGAGGACACAGGGTGATGGGGGAATGGGGAAAGGGCAGGGAATGGGACTGAGGACACAGGACGATGGGGGAATGGGGAAAGGGCAGGAAATGGGACTGAGGACACGGCGATGGGGGAATGGGGAATGGGCAGGGAATGGGACTGAGGACACAGGGCGATGGGGGAATGGGGAAAGGGCAGGGAATGGGACTGAGGACACAGGGCGATGGGGAAACGGCAGGGAATGGGACTGAGGACACAGGGCGATGGGGGAATGGGGAAAGGGCAGGGAATGGGACTGAGGACAGTGGGCGATGGGGGAATGGGGAAAGGGCAGGGAATGGGACTGAGGACACAGGGCGATGGGGGAATGGGGAAAGGACTGGGACTGAGGACACAGGGCGATGGGGGAAAGGACTGGGAATGGGACTGAGGACACAGGATGATGGGGAATGGGGAAAGGGCAGGGACTGGGACTGAGGACAAAGGGCGATGGGGAAAGGGCAGGGAATGGGACTGAGGACACGACGATGGGGGAATGGGGAAAGGGCAGGGAATGGGACTGAGTACACAGGGCGATGGGGGAATGGGGAAAGGGCAGGGAATGGGACTGAGGACACAGGGCGATTGGGGGAATGGGGAAAGGGCAGGGAATGGGACTGAGGACACAGGGCGATTGGGGGAATGGGGAAAGGACAGGGAATGGGACTGAGGACACAGGGCGATGGGGGAATGGGGAAAGGACAGGGAATGGGACTGAGGACACAGGGCGATGAGGGAATGGGGAAAGGACAGGGAATGGGACTGAGGACACAGGGCGATTGGGGGAATGGTGAATGTGCAGGGAATGGGACTGAGGACACAGGGCGATGGGGGAATGGGGTAAGGACAGGGAATGGGACTGAGGACACAGGGCGATGGGGGAATGGGGAAAGGGCAGGGAATGGGACTCAGGACACAGGGCGATGGGGAAAGGGCAGGGAATGGGACTGAGGACACAGGGCGATGGGGGAATGGGGAAAGGGCAGGAAATGGGACTGAGGACACAGGGCGATGGGGGAATGGGGTAAGGGCAGGGAATGGGACTGAGGACACAGGGCGATGGGGGAATGGGGAAAGGGCAGGAAATGGGACTGAGGACAGTGGGCGATGGGGGAATGGGGTAAGGGCAGGGAATGGGACTGAGGACACAGGGCGATGGGGAAAGGGGAAAGGGCAGGGAATGGGATTGAGGACACAGGGCGATGGGGGAATGGGGAAAGGGCAGGAAATGGGACTGAGGACACAGGGCGATGGGGAAAGGGCAGGGAATGGGACTGAGGACACAGGGTGATGGGGGAATGGGGAAAGGGCAGGGAATGGGACTGAGGACACAGGGCGATGTGGAATGGGGAAAGGGCAGGGAATGGGACTGAGGACACAGGGTGATGGGGGAATGGGGAAAGGGCAGAGAATGGGACTGAGGACACAGGACGATGGGGGAATGGGGAAAGGGCAGGAAATGGGACTGAGGACACAGGGCGATGGGGGGAATGGGGAAAAGGCAGGGAATGGGACTGAGGACACAGGGCGATGGGGGAATGGGGAAAGGGCAGGGAATGGGACTGAGGACACAGGGCGATGGGTGAATGGGGGAAGGGCAGAGAATGGGACTGAGGACACAGGGCGATGGGGGAATGGGGAAAGGGCAGGGAATGGGACTGAGGACACAGGGCGATGGGGGAATGGGGAAAGGACAGGGAATGGGACCGAGGACACAGGGCGATGGGGGAATGGGGAAAGGACAGGGAATGGGACCGAGGACACAGGGCGATGGGGGAATGGGGAAAGGACAGGGAATGGGACCGAGGACACAGGGTGATGGGGGAATGGGGAAAGGGCAGGGAATGGGACTGAGGACACAGGGCGATGGGGGAATGGGGAAAGGGCAGGGAATGGGACTGAGGACACAGGGCGATGGGGGAATGGGGAAAGGACAGGGAATGGGACTGAGGACACAGGGCGATGGGGGAATGGGGAAAGGAAAGGGAATGGGACTGAGGGCACAGGATGATGGGGGAATGGGGAAAGGGCAGGGAATGGGACTGAGGACACGGGGGAATGGGGAAAGGGCAGGGAATGGGACTGAGGACACAGGGCGATGGGGGAATGGGTAAAGGGCAGGGAATGGGACTGAGGGCACAGGGTGATGGGGGAATGGGATAAGAGTAGGGAATGGGACTGAGGACACAGGGCGATGGGGGAATGGGGAAAGGGCAGGGAATGGGACTGAGGACACAGGGCGATGGGGGAATGGGGAAAGGGCAGGGAATGGGACTGAGGACACAGGGCGATGGGGGAATGGGGAAAGGGCAGGGAATGGGACTGAGGACACGGCGATGGGTGACTGGGGAAAGGGCAGGGAATGGGACTGAGGACACAGGGCGATGGGGGAATGGGGAAAGGGCAGGGAATGGGACTGAGGACACAGGGCGATGGGGGAATGGGGAAAGGGCAGGGAATGGGACTGAGGACACAGGGCGATGGGGGAATGGGGAAAGGACAGGGAATGGGACTGAGGACACAGGGCGATGGGGGAATGGGGAAAGGGCAGAGAATGGGACTGAGGGCACAGGGCGATGGGGGAATGGGGAAAGGGCAGGGAATGGGACTGAGGACACAGTGCGATGGGGGAATGGGGAAAGGACAGGGAATGGGAATGAGGACACTGGGCGATGGGTGAATGGGGAAAGGGCAGGGAATGGGACTGAGGACACAGGGCGATGGGGGAAAGGACTGGGAATGGGACTGAGGACACAGGATAATGGGGAAAGGGCAGGGACTGGGACTGAGGACACAGGGCGATGGGGAAAGGGCAGGGAATGGGACTGAGGACACGACGATGGGGGAATGGGGAAAGGGCAGGGAATGGGACTGAGTACACAGGGCGATGGGGGAATGGGGAAAAGGCAGGGAATGGGACTGAGGACACAGGGTAATGGGGGAATGGGGAAAGGACAGGGAATGGGACTGAGGACACGGCGTTGGGGGAATGGGGAAAGGGCAGGGAATGTGACTGGGGACACAGGGCGATGGGGGAATGGGGAAAGGACAGGGAATAGGACTGAGGACACAGGGAGATGGGGGAATGGGGAAAGGGCAGGGAATGGGACTGAGGACACGGCGATGGGGGAATGGGACTGAGGACACAGTCGATGGGGGAATGGGGAAAGGACAGGGAATGGGACTGAGGACACAGGGTGATGGGGAATGGGGAAAGGGCAGGGAATGGGACTGAGGACACAGGGTAATGGGTGAATGGGGAAAGGGCAGGGAATGGGACTGAGGACACAGGGTGATGGGGGAATGGGGAAAGGGCAGGGAATGGGACTGAGGACACAGGGCGATGGGGGAATGGGGAAAGGGCAGGGAATGGGACTGAGGACACAGGGCGATGGGGGAATGGGGAAAGGGCAGGGAATGGGGCTCAGGACACAGGGCGATGGGGAAAGGGCAGGGAATGGGACTGAGGACACAGGGCGATGGGGGAATGGGGAAAGGGCAGGGAATGGGACTGAGGACACAGGGCGATGGGGGAATGGGGTAAGGGCAGGGAATGGGACTGAGGACACAGGGCGATGGGGAAAGGGGAAAGGGCAGGGAATGGGATTGAGGACACAGGGCGATGGGGAAAGGGCAGGGAATGGGACTGAGGACACAGGGTGATGGGGGAATGGGGAAAGGGCAGGGAATGGGACTGAGGACACAGGGCGATGTGGAATGGGGAAAGGGCAGGGAATGGGACTGAGGACACAGGGTGATGGGGGAATGGGGAAAGGGCAGAGAATGGGACTGAGGACACAGGACGATGGGGGAATGGGGAAAGGGCAGGAAATGGGACTGAGGACACAGGGCGATGGGGGGAATGGGGAAAAGGCAGGGAATGGGACTGAGGACACAGGGCAATGGGGAAAGGGCAGGGAATGGGACTGAGGACACAGGGCGATGGGGAAAGGGCAGGGAATGGGACTGAGGACACAGGGCGATGGGGGAATGGGGAAAGGGCAGGGAATGGGACTGAGGACACAGGGCGATGGGGGAATGGGGAAAGGGCAGGGAATGGGACTGAGGACACAGGGCGATGGGGGAATGGGGAAAGGGCAGGGAATGGGACTTAGGACACAGGGTGATGGGGGAATGGGGAAAGGGCAGGGAATGGGACGGAGGACACAGGGCGATGGGGGAATGGGGAAAGGGCAGGGAATGGGACTTAGGACACAGGGTGATGGGGGAATGGGGAAAGGGCAGGGAATGGGACGGAGGACACAGGGTGATGGGGGAATGGGCAAAGGGCATGGAATGGGACTGAGGACACAGGGCGATGGGGGAAAGGGCAGGGAATGGGACTGAGGACACAGGGCGATGGGGGAATGGGGAAAGGACAGGGAATGGGAATGAGGACACTGGGCAATGGGGAAAGGGCAGGGAATGGGACTGAGGACACAGGGCGATGGGGGAAAGGGCTGGGACTGAGGACACAGGGCGATGGGGGAAAGGACTGGGAATGGGACTGAGGACACAGGATAATGGGGAAAGGGCAGGGACTGGGACTGAGGACACAGGGCGATGGGGAAAGGGCAGGGAATGGGACTGAGGACACAGGGCGATGGGGGAATGGGGAAAGGGCAGGGAATGGGACTGAGGACACAGGGCAATGGGGGAATGGGGTAAGGGCAGGGAATGGGACTGAGGACACAGGGCGATGGGGGAAAGGGCTGGGACTGAGGACAGAGGGCGATGGGGGAAAGGACTGGGAATGGGACTGAGGACACAGGATAATGGGGAAAGGGCAGGGACTGGGACTGAGGACACAGGGCGATGGGGAAAGGGCAGGGAATGGGACTGAGGACACGACGATGGGGGAATGGGGAAAGGGCAGGGAATGGGACTGAGTACACAGGGCGATGGGGGAATGGGGAAAGGGCAGGGAATGTGACTGGGGACACAGGGCGATGGGGGAATGGGGAAAGGACAGGGAATAGGACTGAGGACACAGGGAGATGGGGGAATGGGGAAAGGGCAGGGAATGGGACTGAGGACACGGCGATGGGGGAATGGGACTGAGGACACAGGGCGATGGGGGAATGGGGAAAGGACAGGGAATGGGACTGAGGACACAGGGTGATGGGGAATGGGGAAAGGGCAGGGAATGGGACTGAGGACACAGGGTAATGGGTGAATGGGGAAAGGGCAGGGAATGGGACTGAGGACACAGGGTGATGGGGGAATGGGGAAAGGGCAGGGAATGGGACTGAGGACACAGGGCGATGGGGGAATGGGGAAAGGGCAGGGAATGGGACTGAGGACACAGGGCGATGGGGGAATGGGGAAAGGGCAGGGAATGGGACTCAGGACACAGGGCGATGGGGGAATGGGGAAAGGGCAGGGAATGGGACTGAGGACACAGGGCGATGGGGGAATGGGGAAAGGGCAGGGAATGGGACTGAGGACACAGGGCGATGGGGGAATGGGGTAAGGGCAGGGAATGGGACTGAGGACACAGGGCGATGGGGAAAGGGGAAAGGGCAGGGAATGGGATTGAGGACACAGGGCGATGGGGGAATGGGGAAAGGGCAGGGAATGGGACTGAGGACACAGGGCGATGGGGAAAGGGCAGGGAATGGGACTGAGGACACAGGGCGATGTGGAATGGGGAAAGGGCAGAGAATGGGACTGAGGACACAGGACGATGGGGGAATGGGGAAAGGGCAGGAAATGGGACTGAGGACACAGGGCGATGGGGGAATGGGGAAAAGGCAGGGAATGGGACTGAGGACACAGGGCGATGGGGGAATGGGGAAAGGGCAGGGAATGGGACTGAGGACACAGGGCGATGGGGAAAGGGCAGGGAATGGGACTGAGGACACAGGGCGATGGGGGAATGGGGAAAGGGCAGGGAATGGGACTGAGGACACAGGGCGATGGGGGAATGGGGAAAGGGCAGGGAATGGGACTGAGGACACAGGGCGATGGGGGAATGGGGAAAGGGCAGGGAATGGGACTTAGGACACAGGGTGATGGGGGAATGGGGAAAGGGCAGGGAATGGGACGGAGGACACAGGGCGATGGGGGAATGGGGAAAGGGCAGGGAATGGGACTTAGGACACAGGGTGATGGGGGAATGGGGAAAGGGCAGGGAATGGGACTGAGGACACAGGGCGATGGGGAAAGGGCAGGGAATGGGACTGAGGACAGAGGTCGATGGGGGAATGGGGAAAGGGGAGGGAATGGGACTGAGGACACAGGACGATGGGTGACTGGGGAAAGGGCAGGGAATGGGACTGAGGACACAGGGTGATGGGGGAATGGGGAAAGGGCAGGGAATGGGACTAAGGACACAGGGCGATGAGGGAATGGGGAAAGGACAGGGAATTGGACTGAGGAAACAGGGCGATGGGGGAATGGGGAAAGGGCAGGGAATGGGACTGAGGAGACAGGGCGATGGGGGAATGGGGAAAGGGCAGGGAATGGGACTCAGGACACAGGGCGATGGGGAAAGGGGAAAGGGCAGGGAATGGGATTGAGGACACAGGGCGATGGGGGAATGGGGAAAGGACAGGGAATGGGACTGAGGACACAGGGCGATGGGGAAAGGGCAGGGAATGGGACTGAGGACACAGGGTGATGGGGGAATGGGGAAAAGGCAGGGAATGGGACTGAGGACACAGGGCGATGGGGGAATGGGGAAAGGGCAGGGAATGGGACTGAGGACAGAGGGCGATGGGGAAAGGGGAGGGAATGGGACTGAGGACACAGGACGATGGGTGACTGGGGAAAGGGCAGGGAATGGGACTGAGGACACAGGGCGATTGGGGGAAAGGGCAGGGAATGGGACTGAGGACACAGGGCGATGGGGGAATGGGGAAAGGGCAGGGAATGTGACTGAGGACACAGGGCGATGGGGGAATGGGGAAAGGGCAGGGAATGGGACTGAGGACTCAGGGTGATGGGGGAATGGGGAAAGGGCAGGGAATGGGACTCAGGACACAGGGCGATGGGGAAAGGGGAAAGGGCAGGGAATGGGATTGAGGACACGGCGATGGGGGAATGGGGAAAAGGCAGGGAATGGGACTGAGGACACGGCGATGGCGGAATGGGGAAAGGGCAGGGAATGGGACTGAGGACACAGGGCGATGGGGGAATGGGGAAAGGGCAGGGAATGGGACTGAGGACACAGGGCGATGGAGGAAAGGGCAGGGAATGGGACTGAGGACACAGGGCGATGGGGGAATGGGGAAAGGGCAGGGAATGGGACTGAGGACACAGGGCGATGGGGAAAGGGGAAAGGGCAGGGAATGGGATTGAGGACAGAGGACGATGGGGGAATGGGGAAAGGGCAGGGAATGGGACTGAGGACACAGGGCGATGGGGAAAGGGCAGGGAATGGGACTGAGGACACAGGGCGATGGGGGAATGGGGAAAGGGCAGGGAATGGGACTGAGGACGCAGGGCGATGGGGAAAGGTGAAAGGGCAGGGAATGGGATTGAGGGCAGAGGGCGATGGGGGAATGGGGAAAGGGCAGGGAATGGGACTGAGGACACAGGGCGATGGGGAAAGGGCAGGGAATGGGACTGAGGACACAGGGTGATGGGGGAATGGGGAAAGGGCAGGGAATGGGGAAAGGGCAGGGAATGGGACTGAGGACACAGGGCGATGGGGAAAGGGCAGGGAATGGGACTGAGGACACAGGGTGATGGGGGAATGGGGAAAGGGCAGGAAATGGGACTGAGGACACGGCGATGGGGGAATGGGGAAAGGGCAGGGAATGGGACTGAGGACACAGGGCGATGGGGGAATGGGGAAAGGGCAGGGAATGGGACTGAGGACACAGGGCGATGGGGAAAGGGCAGGGAATGGGACTGAGGACACAGGGCGATGGGGGAATGGGGAAAGGGCAGGGAATGGGACTGCGGACACAGGGCGATGGGGGAATGGGGCAAGGGCAGGGAATGGGACTGAGGACACAGGGCGATGGGGGAATGGGGAAAGGAGAGGGAATGGGACTGAGGACACAGGGTGATGGGGGAATGGGGAAAGGGCAGGGAATGGGACTGAGGACACAGGGCGATGGGGGAATGGGGAAAGGGCAGGGAATGGGACTGAGGACACAGGGCGATGGGGGAATGGGGAAAGGGCAGGGAATGGGACTGAGGACACAGGGCGATGGGGGAATGGGGAAAGGGCAGGGAATGGGAGTCAGGACACAGGGCGATGGGGGAATGGGGAAAGGACAGGGAATGGGACTGAGGACACAGGGCGATGGGGGAATGGGGAAAGGACAGGGAATGGGACTGAGGACACAGGGTGATGGGGAATGGGGAAAGGACAGGGAATGGGACTGAGGACACAGGGTGATGGGGGGAATGGGGAAAGGGCAGGGAATTGGACTGAGGACACAGGGCAATGGGGAAAGGGCAGGGAATGGGACTGAGGACACAGGGCGATGGGAGAATGGGGAAAGGGCAGGGAATGGGACTGAGGACACAGGGCGATGGGGAAAGGGCAGGGAATGGGACTGAGGACACAGGGTGATGGGGGAATGGGGAAAGGGCAGGGAATGGGGAAAGGGCAGGGAATGGGACTGAGGACACAGGGCGATGGGGAAAGGGCAGGGAATGGGACTGAGGACACAGGGCGATGGGGGAATGGGGCAAGGGCAGGGAATGGGACTGAGGACACAGGGCGATGGGGGAATGGGGCAAGGGCAGGGGATGGGACTGAGGACACAGGGCGATGGGGGAATGGGGAAAGGGCAGGGAATGGGACTGAGGACACGGCGATGGGGGAATGGGGAAAGGGCAGGGAATGGGACTTAGGACACAGGGTGATGGGGGAATGGGGAAAGGGCAGGGAATGGGACGGAGGACACAGGGCGATGGGGGAATGGGGAAAAGGCAGGGAATGGGACTGAGGACACAGGGCGATGGGGGAATGGGGAAAGGGCAGGGAATGGGACTGAGGACACAGGGCGATGGGGAAAGGGCAGGGAATGGGACTGAGGACACAGGGTGATGGGGGAATGGGCAAAGGGCATGGAATGGGACTGAGGACACAGGGCGATGGGGGAAAGGGCAGGGAATGGGACTGAGGACACAGGGCGATGGGGGAATGGGGAAAGGGGAGGGAATGGGACTGAGGACACAGGACGATGGGTGACTGGGGAAAGGGCAGGGAATGGGACTGAGGACACAGGGCGATGGGGGAAAGGGCAGGGAATGGGACTGAGGACACAGGGCGATGGGGGAATGGGGAAAGGGCAGGGAATGGGACTGAGGACACAGGGCGATGGGGGAATGGGGAAAGGGCAGGGAATGGGACTGAGGACTCAGGGTGATGGGGGAATGGGGAAAGGGCAGGGAAAGTAACTGAGGACAGAGGGCGATGGGGGAATGGGGAAAGGGGAGGGAATGGGACTGAGGACACAGGACGATGGGGGAATGGGGAAAGGGGAGGGAATGGGACTGAGGACACAGGACGATGGGGGAATGGGGAAAGGGCAGGGAATGGGACTAAGGACACAGGGCGATGAGGGAATGGGGAAAGGACAGGGAATTGGACTGACGAAACAGGGCGATGGGGGAATGGGGAAAGGGCAGGGAATGGGACTGAGGACACAGGGCGATGGGGGAATGGGGAAAGGGCAGGGAATGGGACTCAGGACACAGGGCGATGGGGAAAGGGGAAAGGGCAGGGAATGGGATTGAGGACACAGGGCGATGGGGGAATGGGGAAAAGGCAGGGAATGGGACTGCGGACACGGCGATGGCGGAATGGGGAAAGGGCAGGGAATGGGACTGAGGACACAGGGCGATGGGGGAATGGGGAAAGGGCAGGGAATGGGACTGAGGTCACAGGGCGATGGAGGAAAGGGCAGGGAATGGGACTGAGGACACAGGGCGATGGGGGAATGGGGAAAGGGCAGGGAATGGGACTGAGGACACAGGGCGATGGGGAAAGGGGAAAGGGCAGGGAATGGGATTGAGGACAGAGGGCGATGGGGGAATGGGGAAAGGGCAGGGAATGGGACTGAGGACACAGGGCGATGGGGAAAGGGCAGGGAATGGGACTGAGGACACAGGGTGATGGGGGAATGGGGAAAGGGCAGGGAATGGGGAAAGGGCAGGGAATGGGACTGAGGACACAGGGCGATGGGGAAAGGGCAGGGAATGGGACTGAGGACACAGGGCGATGGGGGAATGGGGAAAGGGCAGGGAATGGGACTGAGGACACGGCGATGGCGGAATGGGGAAAGGGCAGGGAATGGGACTGAGGACACAGGGCGATGGGGGAATGGGGAAAGGGCAGGGAATGGGACTGAGGACACAGGGCGATGGAGGAAAGGGCAGGGAATGGGACTGAGGACACAGGGCGATGGGGGAATGGGGAAAGGGCAGGGAATGGGACTGAGGACACAGGGCGATGGGGAAAGGGGAAAGGGCAGGGAATGGGATTGAGGACAGAGGGCGATGGGGGAATGGGGAAAGGGCAGGGAATGGGACTGAGGACACAGGGCGATGGGGAAAGGGCAGGGAATGGGACTGAGGACACAGGGTGATGGGGGAATGGGGAAAGGGCAGGGAATGGGGAAAGGGCAGGGAATGGGACTGAGGACACAGGGCGATGGGGAAAGGGCAGGGAATGGGACTGAGGACACAGGGTGATGGGGGAATGGGGAAAGGGCAGGGAATGGGACTGAGGACACAGGGCGATGGGGAAAGGGCAGGGAATGCGACTGAGGACACAGGGTGATGGGGGAATGGGGAAAGGGCAGGGAATGGGACTGAGGACACAGGACGATGTGGAATGGGGACAGGGCAGGGAATGGGACTGAGGACACAGGGTGATGGGGGAATGGGGAAAGGGCAGGGAATGGGACTGAGGACACAGGACGATGGGGGAATGGGGAAAGGGCAGGGAATGGGACTGAGGACACAGGGCGATGGGGGAATGGGGAAAGGGCAGGG
Source organism: Somniosus microcephalus (assembly GCF_052327205.1). Taxonomy (NCBI): domain Eukaryota; kingdom Metazoa; phylum Chordata; class Chondrichthyes; order Squaliformes; family Somniosidae; genus Somniosus; species Somniosus microcephalus. The sequence goes on from NW_028225179.1 coordinate 79,487,849, forward strand.
AATGGGACTGAGGACACAGGGCGATGGGGGAATGGGGAAAGGGCAGGGAATGGGACTGAGGACACAGGGCGATGGGGAAAGGGCAGGGAATGGGACTGCGGACACAGGGCGATGGGGAAAGGGCAGGGAATGGGACTGAGGACACAGGGCGATGGGGGAATGGGGAAAGGGCAGGGAATGGGACTGAGGACTCAGGGTGATGGGGGAATGGGGAAAGGGCAGGGAATGGGACTGAGGACACAGGGCGATGGGGAAAGGGCAGGGAATGGGACTGAGGACATGGCGATGGGTGAATGGGGAAAGGGCAGGGAATGGGAGTGAGGACACAGGGCCATGGGAAAGGGCAGGGAATGGGACTGAGGACACAGGACGATGGGGGAGTGGGGAAAGGGCAGGGAATGGGACTGAGGACACAGGACGATGGGGGAATGGGGAAAGGGCAGGGAATGGGACTCAGGACACAGGGCGATGGGGGAATGGGGAAAGGGCAGGGAATGGGACTGAGGACACAGGGCGATGGGGGAATGGGGAAAGGGCAGGGAATAGGACTGAGGACATGGCGATGGGGGAATGGGGAAAAGGCAGTGAATGGGACTGAGGACACAGGGTGATGGGGGAATGGGGAAAGGGCAGGGAATGGGACTGAGGACACAGGGCGATGGGGGAATGGGGAAAGGAGAAGGAATGGGACTGAGGACACAATGTGATGGGGAATGGGGAAAGGATAGGGAATGGGACTGAGGACACAGGGTGATGGGGGGAATGGGGAAAGGGCAGGGAATGGGACTGAGGACACAGGGCGATGGGGGAATGGGGAAAGGGCAGGGAATGGGACTGAGGACACAGGGCGATGGGGGAATGGGGAAAGGGCAGGGAATGGGACTGAGGACACAGGGCGACGGGGGAATGGGGAAAGGACAGGGAATGGGACTGAGGACATGGCGATGGGTGAATGGGGAAAGGGCAGGGAATGGGACTGAGGACACAGGGCAATGGGAAAGGGCAGGGAATGGGACTGAGGACACAGGACGATGGGGGAATGGGGAAAGGGCAGGGAATGGGACTGAGGACACAGGACGATGGGGGAAAGGGCAGGGAATGGGACTGAGGACACAGGACGATGCCGGAATGGGGAAAGGGCAGGGAATGGGACTGAGGACACAGGACGATGGGGGAATGGGGAAAGGGCAGGGAATGGGACTGAGGACACAAGACGATGGGGAAAGGGCAGGGAATGGGACTGAGGACACAGGGCGATGGGGGAATGGGGAAAGGGCAGGGAATAGGACTGAGGACATGGCGATGGGGGAATGGGGAAAAGGCAGTGAATGGGACTGAGGACACAGGGTGATGGGGGAATGGGGAAAGGGCAGGGAATGGGACTAAGGACACAGGGCGATGGGGGAATGGGGAAAGGACAGGGAATGGGACTGAGGACACAGGGCGATGGGGGAATGGGGAAAGGACAGGGAATGGGACTGAGGACACAGGGTGATGGGGAATGGGGAAAGGGCAGGGAATGGGACTGAGGACACAGGGTGATGGGGGGAATGGGGAAAGGGCAGGGAATGGGACTGAGGACACAGGGCGATGGGCGAATGGGGAAAGGACAGGGAATGGGACTGAGGACATGGCGATGCGTGGCTGGGGAAAGGGCAGGGAATGGCACTGAGGACACAGGGCAATGGGGAAAGGGTAGGGAATGGGACTGAGGACACAGGGTGATGGGGAATGGGGAAAGGGCAGGGAATGGGACTGAGGACACAGGGCGATGGGGGAATGGGGAAAGGGCAGGGAATGGGACTGAGGACACGGCGATGGGGGAAAGGGCAGGGAATGGGACTGAGGACACAGGGCGATGGGGGAATGGGGAAAGGGCAGGGAATGGGACTGAGGACACAGGGCGATGGGGGAATGGGCAAAGTGCAGGGAATGGGACTGAGGACACAGGGCGATGGGGGAATGGGGCAAGGGCAGGGAATGGGACTGAGGACACAGGGCGATGGGGAATGGGGAAAGGGCAGGGAATGGGACTGAGGACACAGGACGATGGGGGAATGGGGAAAGGGCAGGGAATGGGACTGAGGACACAGGACGATGGGGGAAAGGGCAGGGAATGGGACTGAGGACACAGGACGATGGGGGAATGGGGAAAGGGCAGGGAATGGGACTGAGGACACAGGGTGATGGGGGAATGGGGAAAGGGCAGGGAATGGGACTGAGGACACAGGGCGATGGGGAAAGGGCAGGGAATGGGACTGAGGACACAGGGCGATGGGGGAAAGGGCAGGGAATGGGACTGAGGACACAGTGAATGGGGGAATGGCTGCCTTTTAGCTCTGCAATTCTATGGTTCCGTGTGTCGTGATACAGTTTAGAAACAAAACATTTGAAATATTGTGCTCACTGTTGACTGTGCCTCCAGAGTAAGCATCCCGATGCGTCGCATGGTAAATAGCACGCTGTGTCAGATCATAGGCCTCCTGCACTGACAGATCATATTTATACCCGCTGTCTAGAACACCATACGCATAACTGCTGCCAGATCCAGTGGAAAACATGTCGCCAGAGAGCCTCAGTCCATTTGCATTCACATAGTAAAGGCCTGGACCCTGTAAAAGAAATGGAGAATCAACAGACTATCAGATTATTTTAAAGTCTGTAATACAAATGATCCCCTTGGTGTGAGCTCCTGAATCATCAGCTTATCGGGGCGATCTTAGTAATCACTTGCGCATAAGCTATCTTGCTCACTCACCACCCGAAGTTAAAAGTTACGGGCCCTGCACACGATGTGTCAGCCATTAACATTAATGTGTGAACAGTGTGCTGACGGTCTCAGTGTGTGTGTGAACAGTGTGCTGACGGTCCCAGGGTGTGTGAACAGTGTGCTGACGGTCCCAGTGTGTGTGAACAGTGTGCTGACGGTCGCAGTGTGTGTGAACAGTGTGCGGACGGTCCCAGTGTGTGAGAACAGTGTGCTGACGGTCCCAGTGTGTCTGAACAGTGTGCTGACGGTCCCAGTGTGTGTGAACAGTGTGCTGACGGTCCCAGTGTGTCTGAACAGTGTGCCGACGGTCCCAGTGTGTGTGCACAGTGTGCCGACGGTCCCAGTGTGTGTGAACAGTGTGCCGACGGTCCCAGTGTGCGTGAACTGTGTGCTGACGGTCCCAGTGAGTGTGTGAACAGTGTGCTGACGGTCCCAGTGTGTGTGAACAGTGTGCTGACGGTCCCAGTGTGTCTGAACAGTGTGCTGACGGTCCCAGTGTGTGTGAACAGTGTGCTGACGGTCCCAGTGTGTGTGAACAGTGTGCTGACGGTCCCAGTGTGTGTGAACAGTGTGCTGACGGTCCCAGTGTGTGTGAACAGTGTGCTGACGGTCCCAGTGTGTGTGAACAGTGTGCTGACGGTCCCAGTGTGTGTGAACAGTGTGCTGACGGTCCCAGTGTGTGTGAACAGTGTGCTGACTGTCCCAGTGTGTGTGAACAGTGTGCTGACGGTCCCAGTGTGTGTGAACAGTGTGCTGACGGTCCCAGTGTGTGTGAACAGTGTGCTGACGGTCCCAGTGTGTGTGAACAGTGTGCTGACGGTCCCAGGGTGTGTGAACAGTGTGCTGACGGTCCCAGTGTGTGTGAACAGTGTGCTGACGGTCCCAGTGTGTGTGAACAGTATGCTGACGGTCCCAGTGTGTGTGAACAGTGTGCTGACGGTCCCAGTGTGTGTGAACAGTGTGCTGACGGTCCCAGTGTGTGTGAACAGTGTGCTGACGGTCCCAGTGTGTGTGAACAGTGTGCTGAAGGTCCCAGTGTGTGTGAACAGTGTGCTGACTGTCCCAGTGTGTGTGAACAGTGTGCTGACGGTCCCAGTGTGTGTGAACAGTGTGCTGACGGTCACTGTGTGTGTGAACAGTGTGCTGACGGTCCCAGTGTGTGTGTGAACAGTGTGCCGATGGTCCCAGTGTGTGTGAACAGTGTGCTGACGGTCCCAGTGTGTGTGAACAGTGTGCTGACGGTCCCTGTGTGTGTGAACAGTGTGCTGACGGTCCCAGTGTGTGTGAACAGTGTGCTGACGGTCCCAGTGTGTGTGAACAGTGTGCTGACGGTCCCAGTGTGTGTGAACAGTGTGCTGACGGTCCCACTGTGTGTGTGAACAGTGTGCTGACGGTCCCTGTGTGTGTGAACAGTGTGCTGACGGTCCCAGTGTGTGTGAACAGTGTGCTGACGGTCCCAGTGTGTGTGGGAACAGTGTGCTGACGGTCCCTGTGTGTGTGAACAGTGTGCTGACGGTCCCAGTGTGTGTGAACAGTGTGCTGACGGTCCCTGTGTGTGTGAACAGTGTGCTGACGGTCCCTGTGTGTGTGAACAGTGTGCTGACGGTCCCAGTGTGTGTGAACAGTGTGCTGGCGGTCCCAGTGTGTGTGTGAACAGTGTGCTGACGGTCCCAGTGTGTGTGAACAGTGTGCTGACGGTCCCAGTGTGTGTGAACAGTGTGCTGACGGTCCCAGTGTGTGTGAACAGTGTGCTGACAGTCCCAGTGTGTGTGAACAGTGTGCTGACGGTCCCAGTGTGTGTGAACAGTGTGCTGACGGTCCCTGTGTGTGTGAACAGTGTGCGGACGGTCCCAGTGTGTGTGAACAGTGTGCTGACGGTCCCAGTGTGTGTGAACTGTGTGCTGACGGTCCCTGTGTGTGTGAACAGTGTGCTGACGGTCCCAGTGTGTGTGAACAGTGTGCTGACGGTCCCTGTGTGTGTGAACAGTGTGCTGGCGGTCCCAGTGTGTGTGAACAGTGTGCTGACGGTCCCAGTATGTGTGAACAGTGTGCTGACGGTCCCAGTGTGTGTGAACAGTGTGCTGACGGTCCCAGTGTGTGTGAACAGTGTGCTGACGGTCCCAGTGTGTGTGAACAGTGTGCTGACGGTCCCAGTGTGTGTGAACAGTGTGCTGACGGTCCCAGTGTGTGTGAACAGTGTGCTGACGGTCCCTGTGTGTGTGAACAGTGTGCGGACGGTCCCAGTGTGTGTGAACAGTGTGCTGACGGTCCCAGTGTGTGTGAACTGTGTGCTGACGGTCCCTGTGTGTGTGAACAGTGTGCTGACAGTCCCAGTGTGTGTGAACAGTGTGCTGACGGTCCCAGTGTGTGTGAACAGTGTGCTGGCGGTCCCAGTGTGTGTGAACAGTGTGCTGATGGACCCAGTGTGTGTGAACAGTGTGCTGACAGTCCCTGTGTGTGTGAACAGTGTGCGGACGGTCCCAGTGTGTGGGTGAACAGTGTACTGACGGACCCAGTGTGTGTGAACAGTGTGCTGACGGTCCCAGTGTGTGTGAACAGTGTGCTGACGGTCCCAGTGTGTGTGAACAGTGTGCTGACGGTCCCAGGGTGTGTGAACAGTGTGCTGACAGTCCCAGTGTGTGTGAACAGTGTGCTGACGGTCCCAGTGAGTGTGAACAGTGTGCTGACGGTCCCAGTGAGTGTGAACAGTGTGCTGACGGTCCCAGTGTGTGTGAACAGTGTGCTGACGGTCCCAGTGTGTGTGAACAGTGTGCTGACGGTCCCAGTGTGTGTGAACAGTGTGCTGACGGTCCCAGTGTGTGTGAACAGTGTGCTGACGGTCCCAGTGAGTGTGAACAGTGTGCTGACGGCCCCAGTGTGTGTGAACAGTGTGCTGACGGTCCCAGTGTGTGGGTGAACAGTGTGCTGACGGCCCCAGTGTGTGTGAACAGTGTGCTGACGGTCCCAGTGTGGGTGAACAGTGTGCTGACGGACCCAGTGTGTGTGAACAGTGTGCTGACGGTCCCAGTGAGTGTGAACAGTGTGCTGACGGCCCCAGTGTGTGTGAACAGTGTGCTGACGGTCCCAGTGCGTGTGTCTCTCTCGTCCCCCCCGTACCCTCTCTCTCGTCCCCCCCGTACCCTCTCTCTCGTCCCCCCCCGCACCCTCTCTCTCGTCCCCCCCGCACCCTCTCTCTCGTCCCCCCCGCACCCTCTCGTCCCCTCCGCACCCTCTCTCTCTTTCCCCCCCCGTCCCCTCTCTCTCTTCACCCCTCCGCACCTTAGCCCCCTGCACCCGCTTCCCTCTCTCTCGTCCCCCCCGCACCCTCTCTCTCTTCACCTGCCCCCCCCCGCACCCCCTCTCATCCCCCCAGCCTCTCGCCCTCCATCCCGTACCCTTGTCCCCCTCTCGCCCTCCCTCCCGTACCCTTGTCCCCCTCTTGCACCCTCTCGCCCTCCCTCCCGTACCCTTGTCCCCCTCTCGCCCTCCCTCCCGTACCCTTGTCCCCCTCTTGCACCCCCTCTCGCCCTCCCTCCCGTACCCTTGCCCCCCTCTTGCACCCTCTCTCGCCCTCCCTCCCGTACCCTTGTCCCCCTCTTGCACCCTCTCGCCCTCCCTCCCGTACCCTTGTCCCCCTCTTGCACCCCCTCCCTCCCGTACCCTTGTCCCCCTCTTGCATCCTCTCTCACCCTCCCTCCCGTACCCTTGTCCCCCTCTTGCACCCTCTCTCGCCCTCCCTCCCGTACCCTTGTCCCCCTCTTGCACCCCCTCTCGCCCTCCCTCCCGTACCCTTGTCCCCCTCTTGCCCTCCCTCCCGTACCCTTGTCCTCCTCTTGCACCGCCTCTCGCCCTCCCTCCCGTACCCTTGTCCCCCTCTTGCACCCTCTCTCGCCTTCCCTCTCGTACCCTTGTCCCCCTCTTGCACCCTCTCTCGCCCTCCCTCCCGTACCCTTGTCCCCCTCTTGCACCCTCTCTCGCCCTCCCTCCCGTACCCTTGTCCCCCTCTTGCACCCTCTCTCGCCCTCCCTCCCGTACCCTTGTCCCCCTCTTACACCCCCTCTCGCCCTCCCTCCCGTACCCTTGTCCCCCTCTTGCAACCTCTCTCGCCCTCCCTCCCGTACCCTTGTCCCCCTCTTGCCCTCCCTCCCGTACACTTGGCCCCCTCTTGCACCCCCTCTCGCCCTCCCTCCCGTACCCTTGTCCCCCTCTTGCACCCCCTCTCGCCCTCCCTCCCGTACCCTTGTCCCCCTCTTGCACCCTCTCTCGCCCTCCCTCCCGTACCCTTGTCCCCCTCTTGCACCCCCTCTCGCCCTCCCTCCCGTACCCTTGTCCCCCTCTTGCACCCTCTCTCGCCCTCCCTCCCGTACCCTTGTCCCCCTCTTGCACCCCCTCTCGCCCTCCCTCCCGTACCCTTGTCCCCCTCTTGCACCCCCTCTCGCCCTCCCTCCCGTACCCTTGTCCCCCTCTTGCACCCCCTCTCGCCCTCCCTCCCGTACCCTTGTCCCCCTCTCGCCCTCCCTCCCGTACCCTTGTCCCCCTCTTGCACCCCCTCTCGCCCTCCCTCCCGTACCCATGTCCCCCTCTTGCACCCCCTCTCGCCCTCCCTCCCATACCCTTGTCTCCCTCTTGCACCCTCTCTCGCCCTCCCTCCCGTACCCTTGTCTCCCTCTTGCACCCTCTCGCCCTCCCTCCCGTACCCTTGTCCCCCTCTTGCACCCCCCTCGCCCTCCCTCCCGTACCCTTGTCCCCCTCTTGCACCCTCTCTCGCCCTCCCTCCCGTACCCTTGTCACCCTCTTGCACCCCCTCTCGCCCTCCCTCTCGTACCCTTGTCCCCCTCTTGCACCCACTCTCGCCCTCCCTCCCGTACCCTTGTCCCCCTCTTGCACCCTCTCTCGCCCTCCCTCCCGTACCCTTGTCCCCCTCTTGCACCCCCTCTCGCCCTCCCTCCCGTACCCTTGTCCCCCTCTTGCACCCCCTCTCGCCCTGCCTCCCGTACCCTTGTTCCCCTCTTGCATCCTCTCTCGCCCTCCCTCCCGTACCCTTGTCCCCCCTTGCACCCTCTCCCGCCCTCCCTCCCGTACCCTTGTCCCCCTCTTGCACCCCCTCTCGCCCTCCCTCCCGTACCCTTGTCCCCCTCTTGCACCCCCTCTCGCCCTCCCTCCCGTACCCTTGTCCCCCTCTTGCACCCTCTCTCGCCTTCCCTCTCGTACCCTTGTCCCCCTCTTGCACCCTCTCTCGCCCTCCCTCCCGTACCCTTGTCCCCCTCTTGCACCCTCTCTCGCCCTCCCTCCCGTACCCTTGTCCCCCTCTTGCACCCCCTCTCGCCCTCCCTCCCGTACCCTTGTCCCCCTCTTGCCCTCCCTCCCGTACCCTTGTCCCCCTCTTGCACCCCCTCTCGCCCTCCCTCCCGTACCCTTGTCCCCCTCTTGCACCCCCTCTCGCCCTCCCTCCCGTACCCTTGTCCCCCTCTTGCACCTTCTCTCGCCCTCCCTCCCGTACCCTTGTCCCCCTCTTGCACCTTCTCTCGCCCTCCCTCCCGTACCCTTGTCCCCCTCTTGCACCCCCTCTCGCCCTCCCTCCCGTACCCTTGTCCCCCTCTTGCCCTCCCTCCCGTACCCTTGTCCCCCTCTTGCACCCCCTCTCGCCCTCCCTCCCGTACCCTTGTCCCCCTCTTACACCCCCTCTCGCCCTCCCTCCCGTACCCTTGTCCCCCTCTTGCACCCTCTCTCGCCTTCCCTCCCGTACCCTTGTCCCCCTCTTGCACCCCCTCTCGCCCTCCCTCCCGTACACTTGTCCCCCTCTTGCACCCCCTCTCGCCCTCCCTCCCGTACCCTTGTCCCCCTCTTGCACCCCCTCTCGCCCTCCCTCCCGTACCCTTGTCCCCCTCTTGCACCCTCTCTCGCCCTCCCTCCCGTACCCTTGTCCCCCTCTTGCACCCCCTCTCGCCCTCCCTCCCGTACCCTTGTCCCCCTCTTGCACCCCCTCTCGCCCTCCCTCCCTCCCGTACCCTTGTCCCCCTCTTGCACCCCCTCTCGCCCTCCCTCCCGTACCCTTGTCCCCCTCTTGCACCCTCTTGCCCTCCCTCCTGTACCCTTGTCCCCCTCTTGCACCCTCTTGCCCTCCCTCCTGTACCCTTGTCCCCCTCTTGCACCCTCTCTCGCCCTCCCTCCCGTACCCTTGTCCCCCTCTTGCACCCTCTCGCCCTCCCTCCCGTACCCTTGTCCCCCTCTTGCACCCTCTCTCGCCCTCCCTCCCGTACCCTTGTCCCCCTCTTGCACCCACTCTCGCCCTCCCTCCCGTACCCTTGTCCCCCTCTTGCACCCTCTCGCCCTCCCTCCCGTACCCTTGTCCCCCTCTTGCACCCCCTCTCGCCCTCCCTCCCGTACCCTTCTCCCCCTCTTGCACCCCCTCTCGCCCTCCCTCCCTTACTCTTGTCCCCCTCTTGCACCCCCTCTCGCCCTCCCTCCCGTACCCTTGTCCCCCTCTTGCAACCTCTCTCGCCCTCCCTCCCGTACACTTGTCCCCCTCTTGCACCCCCTCTCGCCCTCCCTCCCGTACCCTTGTCCCCCTCTTGCACCCCCTCTCGCCCTCCCTCCCGTACCCTTGTCCCCCCTTGCACCCCCTCTCGCCCTCCCTCCCGTACCCTTGTCCCCCTCTTGCACCCTCTCGCCCTCCCTCCCGTACCCTTGTCCCCCTCTTGCACCCTCTCTCGCCCTCCCTCCCGTACCCTTGTCCCCCTCTTGCATCCTCTCTCGCCCTCCCTCCCGTACCCTTGTCCCCCCTTGCACCCTCTCCCGCCCTCCCTCCCGTACCCTTGTCCCCCTCTTGCACCCCCTCTCGCCCTCCCTCCCGTACCCTTGTCCCCGTCTTGCACCCTCTCTCGCCTTCCCTCTCGTACCCTTGTCCCCCTCTTGCACCCTCTCTCGCCCTCCCTCCCGTACCCTTGTCCCCCTCTTGCACCCTCTCTCGCCCTCCCTCCCGTACCCTTGTCCCCTCTTGCACCCTCTCTCGCCCTCCCTCCCGTACCCTTGTCCCCCTCTCGCCCTCCCTCCCGTACCCTTGTCCCCCTCTTGCACCCCCTCTCGCCCTCCCTCCCGTACCCTTGTCCCCCTCTTGCACCCTCTCTCGCCCTCCCTCCCGTACCCTTGTCCCCCTCTCGCCCTCCCTCCCGTACCCTTGTCCCCCTCTTGCACTCCCTCTCACCCTCCCTCCGTACCCTTGTCCCCCTCTTGCACCCTCTCTCGCCCTCCCTCCCGTACCCTTGTCCCCCTCTTGCACCCTCTCTCGCCCTCCCTCCCGTACCCTTGTCCCCCTCTTGCACCCCCTCTCGCCCTCCCTCCCGTACCCTTGTACCCCTCTTGCACCCTCTTTCGCCCCCCCCGCACCCTTTTCCCCCTCGCACCCTCTCTTGCCACCCCGCTCCCTGCCCCCCTCGCTCCCTCTCTTGCCACCCCGCTCCCTGCCGCCCTCGCTCCTTTTCCCCCTCGCACCCTCTCTTGCCACCCCGCTCCCTGCCCCCCTCGCTCCCTCTCTTGCCACCCCACTCCCTGCTGCCCTCGCTCCTTGTCTCCCTTGCTCCCTCTCTTGCCACCCTGCTCCCTGCCCCCCTCGCTCCCTGCCCCCTGCCCCCCACACCCTGCCTCCTCACACACCTTTTTATCCCAGCCGCAGATCATGGTGCCCATCGACAGCCCCATGCCTTTATACTCAGAAACCATGTTAGCCAATAGCTTCGAGGCAGCAGACACTGAGATGCGTTCCTTGTTCCGTAATTTGTATATCCTATAAAATATAACCATCAGAAAATTCTTGCAAAACAAGGCAATGAAATGTACTGGAGACATTAATCTGATTTAATTGCTGCAAAGTAACTTTATATTTAATCATGAATTAATAATTAAAACAATTTAAAGTAGCAGTATCATTCTGTGCCTTGAACTCTATCATAGAGTCATAGAGTAATATAGCACGGATAGAGGCCCTTCGGCCCATCGTGTCCGCGCCGGCCATCAAGCCCTGTCTAATCTAATCCCATATTCCAGCATTTGGGCCGTTACCTTGTATGCTGTGGCATTTCAAGTGCACATCCAAATGCTTCTTAAATGTTGTGAGGGTTCCTGCCTCTACCACCCTCTCAGGCAGTGAGTTCCAGACTCCAACCACTCTCTGGGTGAAAAAGTTCTTTCTCAAATCCCCTCTAAACCTCCCGCCCTTTACCTTGAATCTATGCCCCCTAGTTATTGACCCCTCCACTAAGGGAAAAAGCTCCTCAGCATCCATCCTATCTATGCCCCTCATAATTTTGTACACCTCAATCATGTCCCCCCTCAGCCTCCTCTGCTCCAAGGAAAACAAACCCAATCTGCCCAGTCTCTCTTCATAGCTGAAGCGCTCCAGCCCTGGTAACATCCTGGTGAATCTCCTCTGCACCCTCTCTAACGCGATCACATCCTTCCTGTAGTGTGGCGACCAGAACTGCACACAGTATTCCAGCTGTGGCCTAACCAGTGTTTTATACAGCTCCATCATAACCTCCTTGCTCTTATATTCAATGCCTCAGCTAATGAAGGCAAGTATCCCATATGCCTTTTTTACCACCTTATCCACCTGTTCCGCCGCCTTCAGGGATCTGTGTACTTGCACACCCAGATCCCTCTGACCCTCCGTCTTGCCTAGGGTCTTTCCATTCATTGGGCTGAAAGTTCAGTAGGGTTAGCGCCCCATTTGAGGCGCTAGAGGGCCTAGCGCCGGAGTTATGGCCGGTTTGTAAATTCAGTGGGGCCCTGCCATCGGCGTTAGACCGGTTGCGCTGCGCCGGCACCGATGACGTCATCGGTGTGCGCAGCGTCCCGGTTGCCGTGGTGACGGGCCCCAACGCCGAAATTGAGTTGCGGCCGCCTCGCCCGTGGCAGCCGCAACTAACGATGTTTCAGCAGAGTCCTACGCGAGTTAGCGCTGGCGCATTAAGGTCGCGCGGCGGCCGGCCGCTTTCCCGCCGGCCGCCTGCCCGCACCTCCCTCCCCAGACTCCTCCACCCCCCCCTGCGGAACAGATGCGTCTGGCCTGCGAGCCCGGCACTTCTCCGAGGTGCCGGGCTCATTTTTTTCAAGATTTGAACGGCCAGCGGGCGGGTGCAGGCAGCTCCTCCTTAACTGAAGGAGGAGGCCTGCACTTCCCCAGCCTGCCGCACCGCATCGGGTGCCGCAGCGCCGGAATTGCGCCGCAATGCGGCAGTCAACGCCCATTTCGAGGCGCTGACACCCTCCTGTAGCGCCGGCAGCCGTTTGGGCGCGGCGCTACTGAATTTTTGGCGCGCGCAGGGGGACTCAGCGCCGGCGCTAAATTTCCGGCGCTAAAGCCCTGGCGCGGCGCCAACTGAATTTCTAGGCCATTGTGTATTCCTTTGCCTTGTTAGTCCCCCCAAAGTGCATCACCTCGCACTTTTCCGGGTTAAATTCCATTTGCCACTGTTCCGCCCATCTGACCAACCCATCTATATCATCCTGCAGACTGAGGCTACCCTCCTCGCTATTTACCACCCTACCAATTTTTGTATCATCCGCGAACTTACTGATCATACCCTTTACATTCATATCCAAGTCATTAATGTAGACCACAAACAGCAAGGGACCCAGCACCGATCCCTGTGGTACCCCACTGGCCACAGGCTTCCAGTCACAAAAACAACCTTCCACCATCACCCTCTGCCTTCTGCCACTAAGCCAGTTTTGTATCCAATGTGCCAAGGCACCCTGGATTCCATGGGCTCTTACCTTCTTGACCAGTCTCCTGTGCGGGACTTTATCGAAGGCCTTACTGAAATCCATGTATACCACATCCACTGCGTTACCCTCATCCACACACCTAGTCACCCCCTCAAAAAATTCAATCAAATTAGTCAGACATGATCTTCCCTTGACAAAGCCATGTTGACTATCCCTGATTAATCCTTGCCTCTCCAAGAGGAGACAAATTTTGTCCCTCAGGATTTTTTCCAATAATTTTCCTACCACTGATGTTAGGCTCACTGGCCTGTAGTTCCCCGGTTTTTCCCTACTACCCTTCTTGAATAATGGTACTACATTAGCGGTTCTCCAGTCCTCTGGCACATCCCCTGTGGCCAGAGAGGTCCTGAATATATGTGTTAGAGCCCCCGTAATCTCCTCCTTTGCCTCACACAGCAGCCTGGGATACATTTCATCCGGGCCTGGGGATTTATCCATTTTTAGGCCAGCTAAAACCGCCAATACCTCCTCCCTCTCGATGTTAATATGTTCGAGCATATCACAGTCCCCCCGCCCTATTTCTATGTCTACATCGTCCTTCTCCATAGTGAAAACAGATGCAAAAAATTCATTTAGAACCCCTCCTACATCTTCCGGCTCCACACACAGATTGCCACTTTTGTCCCTAATGGGCCCTATTTTTTCCCTAGTTATCCTCTTACCCTTAATATACTTATAAAACATCTTCGGATTTTCCTTTATTTTGCTCGCCAGTGTTATTTCATGGCCCCTCCTTGATCTCCTAATTTCTTTTTTAAGTATCCCCCTGCACTTTTTGTACTCCTCTTGGGCTTCCTCCGTCTTTAGCCTTTTGTATCTACCAAAAGCCCTCCTTTTTTTCCTAATCCATTCTCGTATATCCCCTGACATCCAAGGTTCCCTGTGGTTTTTGGAACCACCCTTGACCTTTACGGGAACATGTTGCCATTGTATGATCTCAATCTCCCTTCTGAAAGCCTCCCATTGCTCCGATGCGGATTTTCCTACAAGTAGCTGATCCCAGTCCATTTTGGCCAGATCCTGCCTTATCCTATTAAAATCGGCCTTCCCCCAATTTAGAACCTTTATTTCCGGCCCATCCCTGTCCTTTTCCATGACCACCTTAAATCTTACCATATTATGGTCACTATCACCAAAGTGCTCACCTACTAGCACTTTTTCCACTTGGCCGGCCACATTCCCTAGAATTAGGTCCAGTACCGCCCCCTCTCTTGTAGGACTTTCTACATGCTGGCTCAAAAAGCTCTCCTGGATGCACTTTAAGAATTCTACACCCTCTGAGCCTTTCACACTCTGACTATCCCAGTTAATATTGGGGAAGTTGAAATCCCCCATTATTATTACCCTATTATTTGCACATTTCTCTGAGATTTGCCTACATATCTGTTCCTCTATCTCCCCCTGACTGTTTGGAGGCCTATAGTACACTCCCAGCAAAGTGCTTGCCCCCTTTTTGTTTTTAAGCTCCACCCATATGGCCTCATTAGAGGACCCTGCTAATATATCATCCCTCCTTACTGCAGTAATTGACTCCTTAATTAATATTGCGACACCCCCTCCTCTTATACCTCCCCCTCTGTCTCGCCTGAAGATTCTATACCCCGGAATATTGAGCTGCCAGTCTTGCCCTTCCCTCAACCATGTCTCCGTGATAGCAACAATATCATACTCCCATGTGTTTATCAACACCTTCAGTTCATCCACCTTATTTGCAAGACTCCTTGCATTAAAATAGATGCCATCCAGCCTTGCCCTTATATATTTGCCCTGTCTACCAAGCTGACTTGTTTTTTTCTCTATAATTGGCAGCACATCCCCCCCTATTTCAGCTCCCCTCTGTATCCCATCCCCCTGCCATCATATTCCCCAATAATCGCAAGGTGCACCATGTTCTACTGATATTGTTCACCTGCACTGTTTGGCCAACATTCGCTCCCAGTAGACACAGTCCGCAGCACTGCCAGACATTGTACCCAGCAGGTAGGGGTTTATCTCAATCACCTTCTTAAATGCCTGGGTGCCTAAACAAAAGAGAACAATTATATTTTTATCATGCTATAGGTGCTGTGAATGACTATGCCTGTGTATGTGTGTCTGTGTGTGCGTGTCCATATGTGTGCATGTGCACGTGTGTGTTTGTGCGCGTCTCTGTGTACACGTGTCTGGGTGTGTGTGCGTACGTGACTGGGTGTGTGTGCATGTCTGTGTGTGTACATGTCTATGTGTGAGTGCATATGTGTGCATACCTGCGTGTGCGTGCGTACGTGTCTGTGCGTGCGCCTGTGTGTGCGTACGTGTCTGTCTGTGCGTACATGTCTGTACCTGAGTCTTTGCGTACATGTCCGTGTGCGTGTGCGCACGTGTCTGTGTGTGCATACCTGCGTGCGTATGTGTTTGTGCATGTGCCTGTGTGTGTACATGTCTGTACCTGTGTCTGTGCGTATGTGTGTGTGCGTACATGTCTGTGCGTGCACCTGCGTGCATGTCTGTGTGTTTACATGTCTGTACCTGTGTCTGTGTGTACATGTCTGTACCTGTGTCTGTGCGTACATGTCTGTCTGTGTGTGTGCGCGCATATGTGTCTGTGTGCATACCTGCGTGTACGTGTCTGTGCATGTGCCTGTGTGTTTGTGTGTGTGTACATATCTATACCTGTGTCTGTGCTTACATGTCTGTCTGTGTGCGCGAACGTGTCTGTATACGTGTCCGTGTGTTTCGTACATGTGTGTCTGTGCGTCTGTCTCTGTGTGTGTACGCAAATGTGTGCGCATCTATGGGGAAAGAGCAGGGGAGTGGGACTAATTGGATAGCTCTTTCAAAGAGCCAGCACAGAAATGATGGACCGAATGGCCTCCGTCTGTGCTGTACCATTCTATGATTTATGTGTGTACCTGTGTGTGTCATGTACGTGTGTCTCTGTGTCTATGGGGATGTGATATCTGTGCACGCATCAGTGTGGTATATTATCCTGCATGAAACCTAACATATTAGTTTAAGAGAATGTTTTTGAAAGCTGCTATATATTCCTTTGTTTGCCTTCTCAATCAGTCTTGTAATGGAAACATGGATAATTATTATATTCATAACTTGCTCACAAATGTGTAGATTATTTTAACTCCATAACTTGTGTAATGAAAGGAATGGAGCTGCTTGGTATTCAAATTTAGATTAATATCGATATTTACTTTACAGTTTTGGTAAAAAGAGACATTGTAATGTGGATAAATCTCCAGTGAGATTTTTAGTAATATGTTGTATATCTGAAGTGTCACTGTGCAGCCACGATACAGCAACAGAAAGCAAGGGAATGCCCACCTAGCTCAGACAGACATGGAATCATGATCCTAAGGTGTGGATTGTCAGCATTAATAGGTGTGCTTTTTAAATCTAACATGAAGGCTCCGTTTCACAATATTGTATATAGTTTTCTTATTGGAAGATATGCTAAAATGTCAAGTTCTGCAGTTCCTCAGTTAGAAATGGATGGGGATTCACACATCCCGCCCTGTGCCCTATAATGCCCCTCCTCTGGTGTGCCAGGATGGGGATTCACACATCCCGCCCTGTGCCCTATAATGCCCCTTCTCTGGTGTGCCAGGATGGGGATTCACACATCCCGCCCTGTGCCCTATAATGCCCCTCCTCTGGTGTGCCAGGATGGGGATTCACACACCCCGCCCTGTGCCCTATAACGCCCCTCCTCTGGTGTGCCAGGATGGGGATTCACACACCCCGCCCTGTGCCCTATAACGCCCCTCCTCTGGTGTGACAGGATGGGGATTCACACATCCCGCCCTGTGCCCTATAATGCCCCTCCTCTGGTGTGACAGGATGGGGATTCACACATCCCGCCCTGTGCCCTATAATGCCCCTCCTCTGGTGTGACAGGATGGGGATTCACACATCCCGCCCTGTGCCCTATAATGCCCCTCCTCTGGTGTGACAGGATGGGGATTCACACATCCCGCCCTGTGCCCTATAATGCCCCTCCTCTGGTGTGACAGGATGGGGATTCACACATCCCGCCCTGTGCCCTATAATGCCCCTCCTCTGGTGTGCCAGGATGCAGCGGGAAAAGTGAAAGGCATTTCTGTGGCACCTCCCTGACTATTAGAAAAGGCAAGGCGTGATTGGCCAATGAATCTCCGATGGGAGGGCTCAGCAAAACAAGTTTGTAAACCTCTGATCTAGATTATGTGCTCACGTCTGGAGTAGAGATTGAACCCACGATGCTCGGACTCAGAGGGGGAGTGTGCTACCATGGAGCCATGCTACAATTGACTACTTACTGATGTAGGAGCCTGATGCTCTGGAGTCCACGGCAACCATGACTCCATGTTTGAAACTTGAAAGCCATAGTGGTTGTTCCATGATGCATTTTGATCTGTACTCCTTCATCACCCTCAATGTACGGTTTAAGAAATTTCACTGGCTGTAAAAGGATTAACATTTTAAAGAAACATTTAGAGTCCGAGAGAGAATATATAGATAAACCATGCTCAGCTGTATTAATCAAACTGCACCACTCAAAAATACATCAAGGAATATTTTTAAAGCAAAATTTTTCTTTAAAAAAATGACATTCTAAAACGCTGCCCGATTGTGCTGGTTCATGGCAGATTTTACGGCGATATGCAATGAGTTTGATCGGAAACTTGAGGGAGAAAAAAATACTTTTCAAAACTCGTGGACTTTTGGCCACCCGGACCGCTGATTATGCCCAAAGCGGAGATCCCAGGCCAAAGTGCATTTGGTTTGAAACACACTTGTGCTCCATCTAATACAGGCACAATAAAGGAAAGGCCCCTTCTTACATAGCAACAGGAGGAGGCATTCAGCCCCTTGAGCCCACTCCGCCATTCAAATAGATCATGGCTGATCTGTATCTTACCTCCATCTACCCTTGGTTCTGAAACCCTTAATACCCTTATATAACAAAAATCTAGCAATCACTGTTTTGACATTTTCAATTGATCCCCATTTTCAACAGCCTTTTGGGGAGTGAGTTCCAGATTTCACTGCCCTTTGTGTGAAGAAGTGCTTCCTGACATCACCCCTGAACGGAGCTCTAATTTGAAGGTTCTGGGCTCTCCCACAAGAGGAAATAGTTTCTCTCGATCTACCCAATCAAATCCTTTGATCGTCTTGTCAGTGTCAGCTGTAGCTCAGTGGGGAGCACACTCGCCTAGAAACATAGAAACATGGAAGATAGGAGCAGGAGTCGGCCATTCGGCCCCTCGAGCCCGCTCCGCTATTCAATGAGATCATGGCTGATCATCCAAACTCAGTACCCTGTCCCTGCCTCTCTCGCCTAGAAACATAGAAGATAGGAGCAGGAGTAGGGCCATTCGGCCCCTCGAGCCTGCTCCGCCATTCAATGAGATGTGCGGGTTAGGTTGATTTGGCTATGTTAAATTGACCCTTAGTGTTAGGGGATTAAATACGTGGGGTTACAGGGATAGGGTGGGATATGTGTCGGTGCAGGCTCGATGGGCCGAAATGGCCTCTATCTGCACTGTGGGAATTCTGTGTATTCTGTGTATTCTGTGAGATCATGGCTGATCATCCAAATTCAGTAACCTGTCCCTGCCTCTCTCGCCTAGAAACATAGAAACATGGAAGATAGGAGCAGGAGTAGGCCATTCGGCCCCTCGAGCCTGCTCGCCATTCAATGTGATCATGGCTGATCATCCAAATTCAGTACCCTGTCCCTGCCTTCTCCCCATATCCCTTGATCCCCTTAGCCTTAAGAAATATATCCAATTCCTTCTTGAATATATTTAATGAATTGGCCTCAACGGCCTTCTGTGGTAGAGAATTCCACAGGTTCACCGCTCTCTGGGTGAAGAAATTCCTCCTCATCTCTGTCCTAAATGGCTTACCCCTTATCTTTAGACTGTGACCCCTGGTTCTGGACTCCCCTGCCATCGGGAACATCCTTCCAGCATCTAGTCTGTCTAGTCCTGTTAGAATTTTATAAGTTTCAATGAGATCCCCTCTCATTCTTCTAAACTCCAGCGAGTATAAGCCAAATCGACCCAATCTCTCCTCATACGTCATTCCTGCCATCCCAGGTATCAGCCTGGTGAATCTTCGCTGCACTCCTTCCATGGCAAGAACATCCTTCCTCAGATAAGGTGACCAAAACTGCACTCCGAGTCAGAAGGTTGTGGGTTCAAGTCTGTTTCTCTCTCCACTGATGCTGCCTGGCCTGCTGAGTGTTTCCAGCATTTTCTGTTATTTTACAAGCCTAGTCTATGCAGCCTGTCCTCGTAGTTGAACCCTTTTAGCCCCGGTATCATTCTGGTGAAACTGCGCTACCGCCCCCCTCCAGGGTCAATATATCCGTCTGTGGCAGATGGAGTTCAATGTGGGAAAGTGTGAGGCCAACTGCTGTGGACCTAAGAAAGATCGATCAGAGTATTTTCTAAATGGACACGCCACACTCAATTCAATTCAATTTCAATTCAAATCGCTTTATTGGCATGATAAGGTACATCTTATGTTGCCAAAGCATCAAAATACATTTATGGTTGAACACATAAACGCAGATCTATTCATACAGTGTATAAACAGATATATCCCTGAGTGTATAAATATACATTCGCATAATTTATATATACTCCTTTCTTAGGTTTACTGGTTGTCCCTCTGTTTATGGCAAGCTGTAACATAGTGTGCCGCTAGTGTTACACAGTTTCTCTCTTCCCCTAGTAGGTATGGGAGTTTTTGGTCGTCATTCAAATTTCTGAATTCAGGCCTCACACTCACAGCCCCGTCTCTCTCACACTCACAGCCCCCTCTCTCTCTCTCACACTCACAGCCCCCTCTCTCTCTCTCACACACTCACAGCCCCCCCTCTCTCTCTCTCACACACTCACAGCCCCCTCTCTCTCTCTCTCTCTCTCACTCACAGCCCCCTCTCTCTCTCTCTCACACTCACAGCCCCCTCTCTCGCTCTCTCACACTCACAGCCCCCTCTCTCTCTCACACTCACAGCCCCCTCTCTCTCTCACACACACTCACAGCCCCCTCTCTCTCTCTCTCTCACAGCCCCCTCTCTCTCTCTCTCACACTCACAGCCCCCTCTCTCGCTCTCTCTCTCACTCACAGCCCCCTCTCTCTCTCTCTCTCTCTCTCACAGCCCCCTCTCTCTCTCTCTCTCACACTCACAGCCCCCTCTCGCTCTCTCTCACACTCACAGCCCCCTCTCTCTCACTCACAGCTCCCCCTCTCTCTCTCTCTCTCACACTCACAGCCCCCTCTCTCTCTCACACACACACTCACAGCCCCCTCTCTCTCTCTCTCTCACACAGCCCCCTCTCTCTCTCTCTCTCTCTCTCTCACAGCCCCCTCTCTCTCTCTCTCTCACACTCACAGCCCCCTCTCGCTCTCTCTCACTCACAGCCCCCTCTCTCTCTCTCTCTCTCTCACACTCACAGCCCCCTCTCGCTCTCTCTCACTCACAGCCCCCTCTCTCTCTCTCTCTCTCACACTCACAGCCCCCTCTCTCTCTCTCTCTCACTCACAGCCCCCTCTCTCTCTCTCTCACACTCACAGCCCCCTCTCTCGCTCTCTCTCACTCACAGCCCCCTCTCTCTCTCTCACACTCACAGCCCCCTCTCTCTCTCTCTCTCTCTCTCACTCACAGCCCCCTCTCTCTCTCACACTCACAGCCCCCTCTCTCGCTCTCTCTCACTCACAGCCCCCCCTCTCTCTCTCTCACTCACAGCCCCCCCTCTCTCTCTCTCTCACACTCACAGCCCCGTCTCTCTCTCTCTCTCTCTCACAGCCCCCTCTCTCTCTCTCTCTCTCACACTCACAGCCCCCTCTCTCTCTCTCACAGCCCCCTCTCTCTCTCTCTCTCACACTCACAGCCCCCTCTCTCTCTCTTTCTCTCACTCACAGCCCCCTCTCTCTCACACTCACAGCCCCCTCTCTCTCTCTCTCTCCCACTCACAGCCCCCTCTCTCTCTCTCTCTCACAGCCCCCTCTCTCTCTCTCACACTCACAGCCCCCCTCTCTCTCTCACACTCACAGCCCCCTCTCTCTCTCTCTCACTCACAGCCCCCTCTCTCTCTCTCTCTCTCACACTCACAGCCCCCTCTCTCTCTCTCTCTCTCACTCACAGCCCCCTCTCTCTCTCTCACACTCACAGCCCCCTCTCTCTCTCACACTCACAGCCCCCTCTCTCTCTCTCTCTCACACTCACAGCCCCCTCTCTCTCTCTCTCTCACACTCACAGCCCCCTCTCTCTCTCTCTCTCTCTCACACTCACAGCCCCCTCTCTCTCTCTCAATTCAATTCAATTTCAATTCAAATGCTTTATTGGCATGAAAGTTTACAAGGAACCATATTGCCAAAGCTTACATAACAAAAAGTACAGTTTTCCAACATTCTGTAGGTGTCAAACAATTTTGACCTTCGTTGGGTACAGACAATATTAATTTAAACAGTCGTTGACCCTCGTTGGGTACATTCAGTATTAATTTTTAAACAGTCGTTGGGTACATTCGGTATTGATTTAAACATTCTTAATGTTTATATATGCTATGGGTGTGCTCGTTAGTCCCTCACTGTTCCTCAGGTTGTGACATGTTGTTACATATTGGGCACCAAGATATGGTCTGTCTCCTTCTCCCAGGGCTAATCTTAATTTTGACAGGTCATCCAATTCTTTGAAATCTGGGGTTGTTTGGCTGAGCTTGTCAAAATATATGTTTCTTGTTTTGTTGAATTTTTCGCATTTTAGGAGGAAGTGCATCTCTGTCTCAACCTCGCCGGCCAGACATTGATCACATATTCTATTCTCTCTAGGCTGCCAGGATTTCTTGTATCTTCCTTTTTCAATTGCCAGTTGGTGGTCGCTTAGTCTGTACCTGGTGAGGGTCTGTCTCTGTTTTGTGTCTCTGATGGTCGAGAGATAGTCTGCCAGTTTATATTCTCTTTTTAGGGCCCGGTAACATTCTAATCTGCTTTGGCTTTTGGTTATTTTGTTCCAATGTTCCAGGTAGGTTTCTTTGCATTGTTTAATGATTTGGTTCACTCGGATTGGTGTTTGGAGGGCAGTGTTGGTCTGGGACTGGTCAGGGTCCGGCTGAGTAGGAGTACTTAGTTTCAGTAGCAGCTGACTCAGGGGACTCATTTCTGGGTTCAGCTCTTGGGTCTGGAGGGCTTTAAAATGAAGGGTGTCTGGGGAACTAGATTTGAGGTGATTTAGAAAGTTTAGTGCTCGTTTTTGGATGTTTATTATCAGTGGGTATCTGCCTAGTTCGGCTCTACATGCATTTGTTGGTGTTTTCCTTTGGGTGCGAAGAATGCTTCGGCAAAATTCTGCATGTAGGGCTTCTATTGTGTGTTTTTCCCATTTAGTGTAGCTATGGTGATTAAGTGGGCCCCATACTTCACTACCGTACAGCGCAATGGGCAGGATTATGCTGTCAAATATTTTGAGCCAGATTTTGATTGGAATTTGGATGTTGTAGAATTTTCTTTTTATTGCATATAGGGCTCTTCGGGCTTTTTCTTTTAGTGCATTCACTGCTATGCTGAAGCTCCCTGATGCTGTGATGGTTAGACCAAGGTAAGTGTAGCTCATAGTGTGTCCTATGATGGTATCACTGAGAGTAAACTGGTATTTGTTTTCCTGACATCTGGGCCTTTTTTGAAAAATCATGATGTTGGTTTTCTTTAGATTTACTGTCAGGGCCCACAGCACACTCACAGCCCCCTCTCTCTCTCTCTCTCACACTCACAGCCCCCTCTCTCTCTCTCTCTCTCTCACACTCACAGCCCCCTCTCTCTCTCTCTCTCTCTCACTCACAGCCCCCTCTCTCTCTCTCACACTCACAGCCCCCTCTCTCTCTCTCTCACACTCACAGCCCCCTCCCTCTCTCTCTCACTCACAGCCCCCTCTCTCTCTCTCTCTCTCTCACACTCACAGCCCCCTCTCTCTCTCTCTCTCTCTCTCACTCACAGCCCCCTCTCTCTCTCTCACACTCACAGCCCCCTCTCTCTCTCTCTCACACTCACAGCCCCCTCCCTCTCTCTCTCTCTCTCTCTCACAGCCCCCTCTCTCTCTCTCACACACTCACAGCCCCCTCTCTCTCTCTCTCTCACACTCACAGCCCCCCCTCTCTCTCTCTCTCACACTCACAGCCCCCTCTCTCTCTCACACTCACAGCCCCCTCTCTCTCTCACACTCACAGCCCCCTCTCTCTCTCTCTCTCTCACTCACACTCACAGCCCCCCCTCTCTCTCTCTCACTCACAGCCCCCTCTCTCTCTCTCTCTCTCACACTCACAGCCCCCCCCTCTCTCTCTCTCACTCACAGCCCCCTCTCTCTCTCACACTCACAGCCCCCTCTCTCTCTCACTCACAGCCCCCTCTCTCTCTCTCTCTCTCTCTCTCACACTCACAGCCCCCCCTCTCTCTCTCTCTCACTCACAGCCCCCTCTCTCTCTCTCTCTCTCACACACTCACAGCCCCCCCTCTCTCTCTCTCTCTCACTCACAGCCCCCTCTCTCTCTCTCTCTCACACTCACAGCCCCCTCTCTCTCTCTCTCACACTCACAGCCCCCTCTCTCTCTCTCACACACTCACAGCTCCCCCTCTCTCTCTCTCACTCACAGCCCCCTCTCTCTCTCACACTCACAGCCCCCTCTCTCTCTCTCTCTCTCTCTCTCACTCACAGCCCTCTCTCTCTCTCTCTCTCACTCACAGCCCTCTCTCTCTCTCTCTCTCTCTCTCACTCACAGCTCCCCCTCTCTCTCTCTCTCTCACTCACAGCCCTCTCTCTCTCTCACTCACAGCCCTGTCTCTCTCTCTCACTCACTCACAGCCCTCTCTCTCTCTCTCTCTCTCTCTCTCACAGCCCCGTCTCTCTCTCACACTCACAGCCTCCTCTCTCTCTCTCACACTCACAGCCCCCTCTCTCTCTCTCTCACTCACAGCCCCCTCTCTCTCTCTCTCACTCACAGCCCCCTCTCTCTCTCTCTCACTCACAGCTCCCTCTCTCTCTCTCTCTCTCTCTCACAGCCCCCTCTCTCTCTCACACTCACAGCCCCGTCTCTCTCTCTCTCACACTCACAGCCCCCTCTCTCTCAGTTCAGTTCAAATGCTTTATTGGCATGAAAGTTTACAGAGAACCATATTGCCAAAGCTTACATAGCAAAAAGGTACAGTTTTCCAACATTCTGTAGGTGTCAATCGATTTGACATTTGTTGGGTATATACAATATTACTTTTAAACAATATTAATTTTAAACAGTCTTTCTACTTCATTTGGTACGTTCAATATTAATTTTAAACAGTCTTACTTTTAAACAGTCCTCAGGTTGTGACATGTTGTTACATATTTAGCCCCAAGGTATGGTCTGTCTCCTTCTCCTAGGACTAATCTCAATTTTGACAGATCATCCAATTCCTTGAAATCTGGGGTTGTTTGGCTTAGCTTGTTGAATAATATGTTTCTTGATGTGTTGAATTTTTCGCATTTTAGGAGGAAATGCATTTGTTTCAACCTCGCCAGCCAGACATTGATCGCATATTCTATTCTCTCTAGGCTGCCAGGATTTCTTGTATCTGCCTTTTTCAATTTCCAGTTGGTGGTCGCTTAGTCTGTACCTGGTGAGGGTCTGTCTCTGTTTTGTGTCTCTGATGGTCGTGAGGTAGTCTGCCAGTTTATATTCTCTATTTAGGGCCCGGTAACATTCTAATCTGCTTTGGTTTTCGGTTATTTTGTTCCAATGTTCCAGGTAGGTTTCTTTGCATTGTTTAATGATTTGGTTCACTCGGATTGGTGTTTGGACGGCTGTGTTGGTCTGGGGCTGGTCAGGGTCCGGCTGAGTACTTAGTTTCAGTAGCAGCTGACTCAGGGGACTCTTTTCTGGGTTTAGCTCTTGGGTCTGAAAGGCTTTGAAATGAAGGGTGTCTGGGGAGCTAGATTTGAGGTGATTTAGGAAGTTTAGTGCTCGTTTTTGGATGTTTATTATCAGTGGGTATCTGCCTAGTTCTGCTCTGCATGCATTTGTTGGCGTTTTTCTTTGGGTGCGAAGGATGCTTCGGCAGAATTCTGCATGTAGGGCTTCT
Source organism: Somniosus microcephalus (assembly GCF_052327205.1). Taxonomy (NCBI): domain Eukaryota; kingdom Metazoa; phylum Chordata; class Chondrichthyes; order Squaliformes; family Somniosidae; genus Somniosus; species Somniosus microcephalus. The sequence continues at coordinate 79,512,495 of NW_028225179.1, forward strand.
CTCTCTCTCTCTCTCTCTCTCTCTCTCACTCACAGCCCCCTCTCTCCAATTCCAATTTCCAATTCCAATTAAAATGCTTTATTGGCATGAAAGTTTACAGAGAACCATATTGCCAAAGCTTACATAGCAAAAAGGTACAGTTTTCCAACATTCTGTAGGTGTCAATCGATTTGACATTTGTTGGGTACATACAATATTACTTTTAAACAATATTAATTTTAAACAGTCTTTGTACTTCATTTGGTACGTTCAATATTAATTTTAAACAGTCTTAATTTTAAACAGTCCTCAGGTTGTGACATGTTGTTACATATTTGGCCCCAAGGTATGGTCTGTCTCCTTCTCCTAGGACTAATCTCAATTTTGACAGATCATCCAATTCCTTGAAATCTGGGGTTGTTTGGCTTAGCTTGTTGAATAATATGTTTCTTGATGTGTTGAATTTTTCGCATTTTAGGAGGAAATGCATTTCTGTTTCAACCTCGCCAGCCAGACATTGATCGCATATTCTATTCTCTCTAGGCTGCCAGGATTTCTTGTATCTGCCTTTTTCAATTTCCAGTTGGTGGTCGCTTAGTCTGTACCTGGTGAGGGTCTGTCTCTGTTTTGTGTCTCTGATGGTCGTGAGGTAGTCTGCCAGTTTATATTCTCTTTTTAGGGCCCGGTAACATTCTAATCTGCTTTGGCTTTCGGTTATTTTGTTCCAATGTTCCAGGTAGGTTTCTTTGCATTTTTTAATGATTTGGTTCACTCGGATTGGTGTTTGGACGGCTGTGTTGGTCTGGGGCTGGTCAGGGTCCGGCTGAGTACTTAGTTTCCGTAGCTCTCTCACACTCACAGCCCTGTCTCTCTCTCTCTCTCTCACTCACAGCCCTCTCTCTCTCTCTCTCTCTCTCTCTCACTCACAGCCCCGTCTCTCTCTCTCTCACTCACAGCCCCCTCTCTCTCTCACTCACAGCTCCCTCTCTCTCTCACTCACAGCCCCCTCTCTCTCTCACTCACAGCCCCCTCTCTCTCTCACACTCACAGCCCCGTCTCTCTCTCTCTCACACTCACAGCCCCCTCTCTCTCTCTCTCACACTCACAGCCCCCTCCCCCTCTCTCTCTCTCACACTCACAGCCCCCTCTCTCTCTCTCTCTCACACTCACAGCCCCCTCTCTCTCTCTCTCTCACACTCACAGCCCCCCTCTCTCTCTCTCTCTCTCTCTCACAGCTCCCCCTCTCTCTCTCTCTCTCTCTCACAGCCCCCTCTCTCTCTCACACTCACAGCCCCCTCTCTCTCTCTCTCTCACACTCACAGCCCCCCCTCTCTCACACTCACAGCCTCCCCTCTCTCTCTCTCACTCACTCACAGCCCTCTCTCTCTCTCTCACTCACAGCTCCCCCTCTCTCTCTCTCTCTCTCTCACTCACAGCCCCCTCTCTCTCTCTCTCACTCACAGCCCTCTCTCTCTCTCTCTCTCACTCACTCACAGCCCCCTCTCTCTCTCTCTCTCTCTCACTCACAGCTCCCTCTCTCTCTCACACTCACAGCCCCCTCTCTCTCTCTCTCTCTCTCTCTCACTCACAGCCCCCTCTCTCTCTCTCTCACTCACAGCCCCCTCTCTCTCTCACACTCACAGCCCCCTCTCTCTCTCTCTCACACTCACAGCCCCCTCTCTCTCTCTCACTCACAGCCCCCTCTCTCTCTCACACAGCCCCCTCTCTCTCACACTCACAGCCCCCCTCTCTCTCTCTCACACTCACAGCCCCCTCTCTCTCTCTCTCACAGCCCCCTCTCTCTCTCTCTCTCACACTCACAGCCCCCTCTCTCTCTCACACTCACAGCCCCCTCTCTCTCTCTCTCTCTCACTCACAGCCCCCTCTCTCTCTCTCTCTCTCTCTCTCACTCACAGCCCCCTCTCTCTCTCTCTCACACTCACAGCCCCCTCTCTCTCACACTCACAGCCCCCTCTCTCTCTCTCACTCACAGCCCCCTCTCTCTCTCACACTCACAGCCCCCTCTCTCTCTCTCTCTCTCTCTCTCACACTCACAGCCCCCTCTCTCTCTCTCACTCACAGCCCCCTCTCTCTCTCTCTCACTCACAGCCCCCTCTCTCTCTCTCTCTCTCACACTCACAGCCCCCTCTCTCTCTCTCACTCACAGCCCCCTCTCTCTCACTCACAGCCCCCTCTCTCTCTCACACTCACAGCCCCCTCTCTCTCTCACACTCACAGCCCCCTCTCTCTCTCTCACACTCACAGCCCCCCCTCTCTCTCTCTCACTCACAGCATCCTCTCTCTCTCTCTCACACTCACAGCCCCCTCTCTCTCTCTCTCTCACACTCACAGCCCCCTCTCTCTCTCTCTCACAGCCCCCTCTCTCTCTCTCACACACTCACAGCCCCCTCTCTCACACTCACAGCCCCCTCTCTCTCACTCACAGCCCCCTCTCTCTCTCTCTCACACTCACAGCCCCCCTCTCTCTCTCTCTCTCACAGCCCCCTCTCTCTCTCTCACACTCACAGCCCCCCTCGCTCTCTCTCTCTCTCACACTCACAGCCCCCTCTCTCTCTCTCACACTCACAGCCCCCTCTCTCTCTCACACTCACAGCCCTCTCTCTCTCACACTCACAGCCCCCTCTCTCTCACACTCACAGCCCCCTCTCTCTCTCTCACACACACTCACAGCCCCCTCTCTCTCTCACACTCACAGCCCCCTCTCTCTCACACTCACAGCCCCCTCTCTCTCTCTCTCACTCACAGCCCCCTCTCTCTCTCACTCACAGCCCCCTCTCTCTCTCTCTCTCACAGCCCCCTCTCTCTCTCACAGCCCCCCTCTCTCTCTCTCTCTCTCACACTCACAGCCCCCTCTCTCTCTCTCTCTCTCTCTCTCACAGCCCTCTCTCTCTCTCTCTCTCAATTCACAATTCCAATCGCTTTATTGGCATGATAAGGTACATCTTATGTTGCCAAAGCATCAAAATACATTTATGGTTGAACACATAAACACGGTTCTATTCATACAGTTTATAAATATACATTCGCCTTGTTTATATATATTCTTGTCTTAGTTTACTGGTTGTCCCTCTGTTCATGGCAAGCTGTAACATAGTGTGCCGCCAGTGTTACACAGCTTCTCTCCTCCCCCAGTAGGAATGGGAGTTTTGGTTGTCATTCAGATTTCTGATTCAGGGCATATTTGGGAGAATTTTTGGTAGAAATTCTCCTGATGCCCTGATAGTTTCTACAGGCTGTGAGGAAGTGCATCTCTGTCTCAACTACTCCCTGACTGCAGTGAGAGCATATCCTGTCTTCTCTTGGCAGCCTGGTTTGCCTGTGTCTGCCTTTTTCGATCGCAAGGCTATGTTCGCTAAGTCTCACAGCCCCGTCTCTCTCTCTCTCACAGCCCTCTCTCTCTCTCACAGCACCCCCCCCCTCTCTCTCTCTCTCACTCACAGCCCTCTGTCTCTCACTCACAGCCCCCTCTCTCTCTCTCTCTCTCACTCTCAGCCCCCTCTCTCTCTCACTCACAGCCCCCTCTCTCTCTCTCTCACTCTCAGCCCCGTCTCTCTCTCTCTCACAGACCACTCTCTCTCTCTTACAGCCCCGTCTCTCTCTCTCTCACAGACCACTCTCTCTCTCTTACAGCCCCGTCTCTCTCTCTCTCACAGACCACTCTCTCTCTCTTACAGCCCCGTCTCTCTCTCTCTCTCACAGCCCTCTCTCTCTCTCTCTGCCCTCTCTCTCTCTCTCTCTCTCTCTCACAGCCCTCTCTCTCTCTCTCACAGCCCCCCCTCTCTCTCTCTCTCTCACACTCACAGCCCCCTCTCTCTCTCTCTCTCTCTCTCTCACACACTCACAGTTCCGTCTCTCAGACCCAGAGACTGGGACCGTGCAGAACAAACCGGAACCAATTCAGCAATTGCCAGAACTCCAACCCGAATTACTCACATCCACACCAACTGGCACCGCCAATTCCCCGTTATTGACGCCGAAAGCAAAATCACTCCTTTTCTCCAAAAACTGCTTCCTCGCCCCGACAGGGAAATCATCTTGATCCCAGTCCTGGAATCCGCAAACATCCATCAGAGCCATGGCCAGAGATCGCTGCTCAACCAGCCCGGAAAGTGAAAGTGAAAGTAACTGGCGATCACAGCAACCGAAACTCAACCATGTGGCCTGAATGTTGGGAATGGGGTCCAACCCCTGAACCCCAGCAATCCAACCCCTGATCACAGCAAGGGAAACTCAACCCCACTGAGTGTTGGGAATGGGGTCTGAACCCTGAACCCCGGCAATCCAACCCCTGATCACAGCAAGGGAAACTCAACCCCACTGAGTGTTGGGAATGGGGTCTGAACCCTGAACCCCGGCAATCCAACCCCTGATCACAGCAAGGGAAACTCAACCCCACTGAGTCTGGAGAATGGGGTCCAACCCCTGAACCCCAGCAATCCAACCCCTGATCACAGCAAGGGAAACTCAACCCCACTGAGTGTTGGGAATGGGGTCTGAACCCTGAACCCCGGCAATCCAACCCCTGATCACAGCAAGGGAAACTCAACCCCACTGAGTCTGGAGAATGGGGTCCAACCCCTGAACCCCAGCAATCCAACCCCTGATCACAGCAAGGGAAACTCAACCCCACTGAGTGTTGGGAATGGGGTCTGAACCCTGAACCCCGGCAATCCAACCCCTGATCACAGCAAGGGAAACTCAACCCCACTGAGTCTGGAGAATGGGGTCCAACCCCTGAACCCCGGCAATCCAACCCCTGATCACAGCAAGGGAAACACAACCCCACTGAGTCTGGAGAATGGGGTCTGAACCCTGAACCCCAGCAATCCAACCCCTGATCACAGCAAGGGAAACTCAACCCCACTGAGTGTTGGGAATGGGGTCTGAACCCTGAACCCCGGCAATCCAACCCCTGATCACAGCAAGGGAAACTCAACCCCACTGAGTGTTGGGAATGGGGTCTGAACCCTGAACCCCGGCAATCCAACCCCTGATCACAGCAAGGGAAACACAACCCCACTGAGTGTTGGGAATGGGGTCTGAACCCTGAACCCCGGCAATCCAACCCCTGATCACAGCAAGGGAAACACAACCCCACTGAGTCTGGGGAATGGGGTCTGAACCCTGAACCCCAGCAATCCAACCCCTGATCACAGCAAAGGAAACTCAACCCCACTGAGTCTGGAGAATGGGGTCCAACCCCTGAACCCCAGCAATCCAACCCCTGATCACAGCAAGGGAAACACAACCCCACTGAGCCTGGAGAATGGGGTCCAACCCCTGAACCCCGGCAATCCAACCCCTGATCACAGCAAGGGAAACACAACCCCACTGAGCCTGGGGAATGGGGTCTGAACCCTGAACCCCGGCAATCCAACCCCTGATCACAGCAAGGGAAACTCAACCCCACTGAGTCTGGGGAATGGGGTCTGAACCCTGAACCCCAGCAATCCAACCCCTGATCACAGCAAGGGAAACACAACCCCACTGAGTCTGGAGAATGGGGTCTGAACCCTGAACCCCGGCAATCCAACCCCTGATCACAGCAAGGGAAACACAACCCCACTGAGTCTGGGGAATGGGGTCTGAACCCTGAACCCCGGCAATCCAACCCCTGATCACAGCAAGGGAAACACAACCCCACTGAGTCTGGAGAATGGGGTCTGAACCCCGGCAATCCAACCCCTGATCACAGCAAGGGAAACACAACCCCACTGAGTCTGGGGAATGGGGTCCAACCCCTGAACCCCGGCAATCCAACCCCTGATCACAGCAAGGGAAACTCAACCCCACTGAGTCTGGAGAATGGGGTCTGAACCCCGGCAATCCAACCCCTGATCACAGCAAGGGAAACTCAACCCCACTGAGCCTGGGGAATGGGGTCCAACCCCTGAACCCCGGCAATCCAACCCCCGATCACAGCAAGGGAAACACAACCCCACTGAGTCTGGGGAATGGGGATTGGGTCTGGGGGGCTGGTATTGGGACAGGGACCAGGGATTGGGATTTGGGATTGGGACGGGGACCAGGGATTGGGACAGGGACAGGGACCAGGGATTGGGACAGGGATTGGGATTGGGACGGGGACCAGGGACAGGGACAGGGACCAGGGATTGGGATGAGGCAGGGAGGTTCACACGTTTACTAATCCCACACCCTGTGTAAATAGTTCCCCACAACACTGGAAATCCCAGTGTCCAAGGTTGAAGAAACCTGGTCCAGCGGTGGGAGATTCTACATTCAGGACTATAGACACTCCCGCTTGTAATCTACAGATTCCGTGCTGAACCCAGCAGATAACACCGCCCGCTGTTTAAATTTTAGGAAAAATATCCTCAGAAGTCACATTAATTTAAAGACTCGCAAAAATATCACTTTGTTTAATTGGAACATTTACAGTAAAAGTACTAACAACCAATGGGAACTCAGTGCTTTCCTCATCATCAGTGTCCGGGGCAAATCTCTCTTTGCAGGTTATCTTCAGCTTCCTTATTCAAACACTGCCTGTCCAATAGGAAGCGACAACATTAATGGAGGTCAGATTTCAATCTGGCTCTTACACGATTATTGCCAACGCAGAATAACATTTCCCATAAACCAAAAATTAACATTTTAGCAATTGGATTTAATTCCAGATCACTCTTCAATCCTCAGCTTCCATTTCATTTGTTCCCATGTTCATCAACAGATCAACAATGTACCAACAGCAGCTACAGCTCCGATTAAATTAGAGTAAAGCTCCCTCTAAACAGTCGGTCAAGACCTCCCAGGACAGGTACAGTTTGGGTTAGGTACAGAGAAAAGCCCCCACTACACGGTCCCATTAAACCATCCCAGGAATGGTACAGTATGGGTTAGATACAGAGTAAAGCTTCCTCTACACTGTCCCATCAAACACTCACAGGTCAGGTACAGCACAGGGTTAGATACAGAGTAAAGCTCCCTCTACACTGTGCCATCAAAGGCTCACAGGGGCAGGTACAGCACGGGTTCGATACAAAGTAAAGCTCCCTCTACACTGTGCCATCAAACACTCCCAGGGCAGGTATAGCACGGGTTGGATACAGAGTAAAGCTCCCTCTACACTGTCCCATCAAACACACCCAGGGCAGGTACAGCATGGGTTCGATACACAGTAAAGCTCCCTCTACACTGTGCCATCAAACACTCCCAGGGTAGGTACAGCACGGGTTAGATACAGAGTAACGCTCCCTTTACACCGTCCCATCAAACACTCACAGGGCAGGCACAGCATGGGTTAGATACAGAGTAAAGCTCGTTCTACACTGTCCCATCAAACACTCCCAGGGCAGGTACAGCACGGGTTAGATACAGAGTAATGCTCCCTCTACACTGTCCCATCAAACACTCACAGGGCAGGCACAGCATGGGTTAGATACAGAGTAAAGCTCCCTCTACACTGCCCCATCAAACACTCGCAGGGCAGGTACAACACGGGTTAGATACAGAGTAAAGCTCCCTATGCACTGTCCCATCAAACACTGCCAGGGCAGGTTCAGCTTGGGTTAGATACAGCGTAATGCTCCTCTACACTGTCCCATCAAACACTCCCAGGGCAGGTCTCTCTTAGGCAGTCCCTCGGAACCGAGCATGAGTTGCTTCCACATTAAAAATGAGTTCTCAGGTGACCGATGAGTCCAATGTGGGACTTGCAGGCTCTGTCACAGGTGGGGCAGATTGTGGTTGAAGGGGCGGATGGGTGGGGTGCTAGGGTTGACGTGCGCTGCTTGCGCTTGGCTTCCGCTTGCACCCGGCGAAGAGAATCAAGGTGTTAGGCTCCTTCCCGGCTGCTTCTCCTCCACTTTGTGAAGTGTTTCCTCTGCCCACCTGGGGCTCTCTTGCTCCGTCGGAGCTCCGAGTAGAGTGCTTGTTTTGGGAGTCTCGTATCGGGCATGCGGACAATGTGACCCATCCATCGGAGCTGATTGAGCGTGGTCAAAGCTTCGATGCTGGGGCTGTTGGCCTGAGCGAGAACACTGACGTTGGTGCGCCTATCCTGCCAATGGATTTGCAGGATCTTGTGGAGGCAGCTTTGGTGGTACCTCTCCAGTACTTTGAGGTGCCTGCTGTACATGGTTCATGTCTCTGAGGCATACAGGAGGGCAGGTATCACTGCTGCTCTGTAGACCATGAGCTTGGTGCTGGGTTTGAGGTCCTGGTCTTCAAACACTCTCTTCCTCAGGCAACTAAAGGCTGCACTGGCACACTGAAGGCGGTGTTGGACTTCGTTATCGACGTCTGCCCTTGCTGACCATAGGTTTCCGAGGTATGGAAAGTGGTCCACGTTGTCCAAGGCCTTGTCGTGGATTTTGATAATCGGGGGGCAGTACGGTGTGACGGGGGCAGGTTGGTAGAGGACCTTTGTATTATGGATGTATAGTGTAAGGCCCATGCTCTCGTACGCTTCGGTGAAGGTGTTGATGATGGTTTGGAGTTCGACCTCCGAGTGAGTGCAGACGCAAGCGTCGTATGCATACTGTAATTCGATGACAGAGGATGGGACGACCTTGGATCTGGACTGGAGGCGACGGAGGTTGAACAGTTTCCTGTTTGTTCTGTAAATTAGCTCCACTCCAGCGGGGAGCTTACTGAGGGTGAGATGGAGCATTGCAGCAGGTACAGCACAAGTTACATAAAGCGTAAAGCTCCCTCTACACTGTCCCATCAAACACGCCCAGGGCAGGTACAGCATGGGTTAGGTACAGAGTAAAGCTCCCTCTACACTGTCCCATTAAACGCTCCCACGGCAGGTACAGTGTGGGTTAATATAGAGTAAAGCTCTAATCTGTCCCATCAAACGCTGGAGTCTGGGGACCTGAATCTGGGGACTGGGGGAACTGGATTCTGCAGTCTGGGGACTGGAGTACTGGGGGACCATGGATTGGGAGGTGGACCAGCGATTGGGCTTGGGACCAGGGATTGGGACAGAGTCCAGGGAATGGTTTTGAGACCCCACGGATTGGGACCGGGACCAGGGTTTGGGACTTGGTATTGGGACAGGGACCAGGGATTGGGGCGAGGTAGAGAGTTTCACACGTTTACTGATCCCACACCCTGTATAAATAGTTCACCCACAACACTGGAAATCCCAGTGTCCAAGGTTGAAGAAACCTGGTCATGCGGTGGGAGATTCTACATTCAGGACTGTCGACACTCCCGCTTGTAATCTACAGGTTCCGTGCTGAACCCAGCAGATAACACCACCCGCTGTTTAAATTTTAGGAAAACTATCCTCAAAAGTCACGTTAATTTAAAGACTCGCAAAAATGTCACTTTGCTTAATTAGAACATTTAACATCCAGCAATACATCCAATTTACAATAAAACTACTAACAACCAATGGGAACTCAGTGCTTTCCTCATCATCAGTGTCCGGGGCAAATCTCTCTTTGCAGGTTGTCTTCAGCTTCCTTATTCAAACACTGTCTGTCCAATAGGAAGGGGCAACATTAATAGAGGTCAGATTTCAATCTGGCTCTTACACAATTATTGCCAACACAGAATAACATTTCCCATAAACCATAAATTAACATTTTAGCAAATGGACTTAATTCCAGATCACTTTTGAATCCTCAGCTTCCATTTCATTTGTTCCCATGTTCATCGACAGATCAACAATGCACCAACAGCAGCTACAGCTCAGATTAAATTAGAGTAAAGCTCCATCTAAACAGTCGATCAAGAACTCCCAGGACAGGTACAGTTTGGGTTAGATACAGAGAAAAGCTCCCACTACACGGTCCCATTAAACCATCCCAGGAATGGTACAGCACGGGTTAGATACAGAGTAAAGCTTCCTCTGAACAGTCGATCAAGAACTCCCAACACAGGTACAGTTTGGGTTAGATACAAAGTAAAGCTCCCTCTAAACAGTCGATCAAGAACTCCCAGGACAGGTACAGTTTGGGTTAGATACAGAGAAAAGCTCCCACTACACGGTCCCATTAAACCATCCCAGGAATGGTACAGCACGGGTTAGATACAGAGTAAAGCTTCCTCTAAACAGTCGATCAAGAACTCCCAGGACAGGTACAGTTTGGGTTAGATACAGAGTAAAGCTCCCTCTAAACAGTCGATCAAGAACTCCCAGGACAGGTACAGTTTGGGTTAGATACAGAGTAAAGCTCCCTCTACACTGTCCCATCAAACACTCCCAGGGCAGGTACAGCATGGTTTAGATACAGAGTAAAGCTCCCTCTAAACTCTCCCATCAAACACTCCCAGGGCAGGTACAGCACGGGTTAGATACAGAGAAAAGCTCCCACTACACGGTCCCATTACACCATCCCAGGAATGATACAGTACAGGATAGATACAGAGTAAAGCTTCCTCTACAGTGTCCCATGAAAGACTCCCAGAGGCAGGTACAGCATGGGTTCGATACAGAGTAAAGCTCCCTCTACACTGTGCCATCAAACACTCACAGGTCAGGTCGAACAAGGTTTAGGTACAGAGTAAAGCTCCCTCTACACTGTGCCATCAAAGACTCCCAGGGGCAGGTGCAGCACGGGTTCGATACAGAGTAAAGCTCCCTCTACACTGCCCCATCAAACAATCCCAGGACAGGTACAGCACGGGTTAGATACAGAGTAAAGCTCCCTCTACACTGCCCCATGAAACACTCCCAGGGCAGGTACAACACGGGTTCGATACAGAGTAAAGCTCCCTCTACACTGCCCCATCAAACACTCCCAGGGCAGGTACAACACGGGTTAGATACAGAGTAAAGCTCCCTCTACACTGTCCCATCAAACACTCGCAGGACAGGCAGATCAAGGGTTAGGTACAGAGTAAAGCTCCCTCTACACTGTCCCATCAAACACTCCCAGGGAAGGTACAGTACGGGTTAGATACAGAGTAAAGCTCCCTCTACACTGTCCCATCAAACACTCCCAGGGTAGGTACAGCACGGGTTAGATACAGAGTAAAGCTCCCTCTACACTGTCCCATCAAACACTCCCAGGGCAGGTACAGCACGGGTTAGATACAGAGTAAAGCTCCCTCTACATTGCCCCATCAACACTCCCAGGGCAGGTACAGCACGGATTAGATACAGAGTAAAGCTCCTCTACACTGTCCCATCAAACACTCCCAGAGCAGGTACAGCACGGATTAGATACAGAGTAAAGCTCCTCTACACTGTCCCATCAAACACTCCCAGGGCAGGTACTGCACGGGTTAGATACAGAGTAAAGCTCCCTCTACACTGTGCCATCACACCCCCCCAAGAGCAGTTACAGCACGGGTTAGATACAGAGTAAGGCTCCCTCTACACTGTCCCATCAAACACTCCCAGGGCAGGTCTCTCTTAGGCAGTCCCTCGGAACCGAGGATGAGTTGCTTCCACATTAAAAATGAGTTCTCAGGTGACTGATGAGTTAAATGTGGGACTTGCAGTCTCTGTCACAAGTGGGGCAGACGGTGGTTGAAGGGGCGGGTGGGTGGGGTGCTTGGGTTGACATGTGCTGCTTGCGCTTGGCTTCCGCTTGCTCCCGGCGAAGAGAATCAAGATGTTAGGCTCCTTCCCGACTGCTTCTCCTCCACTTTGTGCGGTCTTGGGCCAGGGATTCCAAGGGGTCAGTGGGGATGTTGCACTTTTTCAAGGAGGCTTTGAGGGTGTCCTTGAAGTGTTTCCTCTACCCACCTGGGGCTCCCTTGCCCTGTCGGAGATCCGAGTAGCATACTTGTTTTGGGAGTCTCGTATCAGGCATGCAGACAATGTGACCCATCCATCGGAGCTGATTGAGCGTGGTCAAAGCTTCGATGCTGGGGCTGTTGGCCTGAGCGAGAACACTGACGTTGGTGCGCCTATCCTGCCAATGGATTTGCAGGATCTTGCGGAGGCAGCGTTGGTGGTACCTCTCCAGTACTTTGAGGTGCCTGCTGTACATGGTTCATGTCTCTGAGGTATACAGGAGGGTGGGTATTACTACTGCTCTGTAGACCATGAGCTTAGTGCTGGGTTTGAGGTCCTGGTCTTCAAACACTCTCTTCCTCAGGCGACTAAAGGCTGCACTGGCACATTGAAGGTGGTGTTGGACTTCGTCATCGACGTCTGCCCTTGTTGACAGTAGGTTCCCAAGGTATGGAAAGTGGTCCACATTGTCCAAGGCCTTGTCGTGGATTTTGATAATCGGGGGGCAGTAGTGTGTGGTGGGGGCAGTTTGGTAGAGGACCTTTGTATTATGGATGTATAGTGTAAGGCCCATGTTCTCGTACGCTTCGGTGAAGGTGTTGATGATGGTTTGGAGTTCGACCTCCGATTGAGTGCAGACGCAAGCGTCGTCTGCATACTGTAATTCGACGACCGAGGATGGGACGACCTTGGATCTGAACTGGAGGCGACGGAGGTTGAACAGTTTCCCGTTTGTTCTGTAAATTAGCTCCACTCCAGTGGGGAGCTTACTGAGGGTGAGATGGAGCGTTGCAGCAGGTACAGCACAAGTTACATAAAGAGTAAAGCTCCCTCTACACTGTCCCATCAAACATGCCCTGGGCAGGTACAGCATGGGTTAGATATAGAGTAAAGCTGCCTCTACACTGTCCCATTAAACGCTCCCACGGCAGGTACAGCGCGGGTTAATATAGAGTAAAGCTCCCTCTAATCTGTCCCATCAAACGCTGGAGTCTGGGGACCTGCATCTGTGGACTGGGGGAACTGGATTCTGCAGTCTGGGGACTGGAGTACTGGGGGACCATGGATTGGGAGGTGGACCAGCGATTGGGCTTGGGACCAGGGATTGGGACAGAGTCCAGGGAATGGTTTTGAGACCCCACGGATTGGGACCGGGACCAGGGTTTGGGACTTGGTATTGGGACAGGGACCAGGGATTGGGACGAGGCAGGGAGTTTCACATGTTTACTGATCCCACACCCTGTATAAATAGTTCACCCACAACACTGGAAATCCCAGTGTCCAAGGTTGAAGAAACCTGGTCATGCGGTGGGAGATTCTACATTCAGGACTGTCGACAATCCCGCTTGTAATCTACAGGTTCCATGCTGAACCCAGCAGATAACACCACCCGCTGTTTAAAGTTTAGGAAAAATATCCTCAAAAGTCACGTTAATTTAAAGACTCACAAAAATGTCACTTTGCTTAATTGGAACATTTAACATCCAGCAATACATCCAATTTACAATAAAAGTACTAACAACCAATGGGAACTCAGTGCTTTCCACATCATCAGTGTCTGGGGCAAATCTCTCTTTGCAGGTTATCTTCAGCTTCCTTATTCAAACACTGCCTGTCCAATAGGAAGCGGCAACATTAATGGAGGTCAGATTTCAATCTGGCTCTTACACAATTATTGCCAATGCATAATAACATTTCCCATAAAGCTCCCTCTACACTGTCCCATCAAACACTCCAAGGACAGGCACGGCATGGGTTAGATACCGAGTAAAGCTCCCTCTACACTATCTCATCAAACACTCCCAGGGCAGGTACAGCACGGGTTAGATACAGAGTAAAGCTCCCTCTACACTCTCCCATCAAACACTCCCAGGGCAGGGACAGCATGGGTTAGATACAGAGTAAAGCTCCCTCTACACTGTCCGCATCAAACACTCCCAGGGCAGGTACAGCACGGGTTAGATACAGAGTAAAGCTCCCTCTACACTGTCCCATCAAACACCCCCAAGAGCAGTTACAGCACGGGTTAGATACAGAGTAAAACTCCCTCTACACTGCCCCATCAAACACTCCCAGGGCAGGTACAGCACGGGTTAGATACAGAGTAAAGCTCCCTCTACACTGTCCCATCAAACACTCCCAGAGCAGGTACAGCATAGGTTAGATACAGACTAAAGCTCCCTCTATACTGTGCCATCAAACACGCCCAGAACAGGTACAGCATAGGTTAGATACAGAGTAAAGCTCCCTCTACACTGTCCCATCAGACACACCCAGGGCAGGTACAGCACAGGTTAAATATAGAGTAAAGCTCCCTCTACACTGACCCATCAAACACTCCCAGGGCAGGTACAGCATGGGTTAGATACAGAGTAAAGCTCCCTCTACACTGTCCCACCAAACACTACCACGGCAGGTACAGCACGGGTCAATACAGAGTAAAGCTCCCTCTACACTTTCCCATCAAACACTCCCAGGGCAGGTACAGCATGGGTTAGATACAGAATAAAGCTCCGTCTACGCTGTCACATCAAACAATTGCAGGGCAGGTAGAACAAGAGTTAGGTACAGAGTAAAGCTCCCTCAACACTGTCCCATCAAACACTCCCTGGACAGTTCAGCACGGGTTAGATACAAAGTAAAAATCACTACACCGCGCCACCAAAGACTCCCAAGGCAGGTAGACCACGGGTTAGGTACAGAGTAAACCTCCCTCTGCATTGTGCCATGAAACACTCCCAGGGGCACGTATAGCTCGGGTTAGATACAGAGTAAAGCTCCCTCTACACTGTCCCATCAAACACTCCCAGGGCAGGTATAGCACGGATTAGATACAGAGTAAAGCTCCTCTACACTGTCCCATCAAACTCTCCTAGAGCAGGTACAGCACGGGTTAGATACAGAGTAAAGCTCCCTCTACACTGTCCCATCAAACACTCCCAGGGCAGGTATAGCACGGATTAGATACAGAGTAAAGCTCCTCTACACTGTCCCATCAAACACTCCCAGAGCAGGTACAGCACGGGTTAGATACAGAGAAAAGCTCCCTCTACACTGTCCCATCAAACACTCCCAGGGCAGATACAGCATGGGTTAGATACAGAGTAAAGTTCCCTCTACACTGTCCCATCAAACACTCCCTGGGCAGGTACAGCATGGGTTAGATACAGAGTGAAGCTCCTTCTACACTGTCCCATCAAACACTCCCTGGGCAGGTACAGCACGGGTTAATGCAGAGTAAAAATCCCTCTAAACCGTGCCATCAAACACTCCCAGGGCTGGTAGACCACGGGTCAGGTACAGAGTAAAGCTCCCTCTACACTGTCCCATCAAACACTCATAGAGAATCATAGAGAGAGAAAGTTACAGCATGGAAGGAGAACATTTTGGCCCATCGTGTCCGCGCCGGCCAACAATGAGCCAGCCAGCCTAACCCCACTTCCCAGCTCTTGGTCCGTAGCCCTGCAGGCTAGAGCATCCCAAGTGCACAGCCAAGTACTTTTTAAATGTGGTTAGGGTTCCTGCCTCTATCACCCTTTCAGGCAGTGAGTTCCAGACCTCCACAACCCTCTGGGTGAAGAAATTCCCCCTCAAATCCCCTCTAAACCTTCCACCAATTACTTTAAATCTATGCCCCCTGGTTTTTGACCCCTCTGCTAAGGGAAATAGGTCCTTTCTATCCACTTTATCTAGGCCCCTCATAATTCTATACACCTCAATGAGGTCTCCCCTCAGCCCCCTCTGTTCCAAGGAAAACAGACCCAGCCTATCCAGTCTTTCCTCATAGCTAAGATTCTCTACTCCCGGCAACATCCTTGTAAATATCCTCTGTACCCTCTCTAGTGCAATCACAGCTTTCCTGTAATGTGACCAGAACTGCACGCAGTACTTTAGCTGAGGCCTAACTAGTGTTTTATGCTGTTGAAGCATAACCCCCCTGCTCTTATATTCTACGCCACGGCTAATAAAGGCAAGCATTCCGTATGCCTTCTTAACCACCTTATCTACCTGGCCTGCTACCTTCAGGGATCTGTGGACATGCACTCCAAGGTCCCTTTGTTCCTCTACACTACTCAGTGACCTACCATTTAATGTGAATTCCCTTTCCTTGTTAGCCCTCCCCAAATGCATTACCTCACACTTCTCCGGATTGAATTCCATTTGCCACTGTTCTGCCCACCTGACCAATTTATTGATATCTTCTTGCAGTCTACAGCTTCCTTCTTCAGTATCAACCACACAGCCGATTTAAGTATCATCTACAAACTTCTTAATTATACCCCCTATATTCAAGTCTAGATCATTGATATACACCACAAAAAGCACTCCACAGCAGGTGCAGCACAGGGAAGATACAGAGTAAAGCTCCCTCTGCACTGTCCCATCAAATAGTCCCAGGGCAGGTGCAGCACAGGTTAGCTACAGATTAAAGCTCCCTCTACACTGCCCCATCAAACACTCCCTGGGCACGTACAGCACAGGTTAGATACAGAGTAAAGTTCCCTCTACACTGTCCCATCAAAGACTCCCTGGGCAGGTACAGCACGGGTTAAATACAGAATAAACTTCCCTGTACACTGTCCCATCAAACACTCCCAGGGCAGGTGCAGCATGCGTTAAATACAGAGTAAAGTTCCCTCTACACTGTCCCATCAAACACTTCCAGGGCAGGTACAGCACCTCTTAGATACAGAGTAAAGCTCCCTCTGCACTGTCCCATCAAATACGCCCAGGGCAGGTACAGCACGGGTTAGATACAGAGTAAATCTCCCTCTACACCATCCCATCAAACACTTCCAGGGCATGTACAGCACGGGGTTAGATACAGAGTAAAGCTCCCTGTACACTGTCCCATGGAACGCTCCCAGGGCATGTAGGGCAGGGGTTAAATACAGAGTAAAGATCCTTATATACTGTCCAGTCAAACACTCCCAGGGCAGGTACAGCACGGGTTAGATACAGAGTATAGCTCCCTCTACACTATCCCATCAAACTCTCCCAGGGCAGGTACAGCAATGTAGGGGTTCGCAACAATCCCCTCAGACCCCGAAGATCGGGAAATATTAATCTACATCGTGGAAATTGCCTCTGGGTTGGACAATGTTTTAAACATACCCAGAATCGCAGGGAGGCTGCGTTGAGATGGGCGGCGCGTGGACAACACCGGAATCGAGGAACTTTGTGGAAAAATTCACACACTTTAAGACAGTACATTTTATTTAAAAAATGTACTCTTGAGTTTTGAACTGTGTAAATTGCAAAGGGATAAAAATGGCCATCAGAAAGCATAGCCAAGGACAAAGGTGTGTATGTCTATGAAAAGGGGAGGATCAAGCAGTGGCAGTCAGATTCTGTCAATCAAAAAGGGAGTTTCCCTTCCCTTCAGAGGCAATCGATGTTTGTTTATGTTGACATAAAGGATTATCCACTTAGGCTGCGGTTTCAGTGACCGCAGGACAAAGGGCTTCTGTTTACCTAGTAATCCAACTCCATTCAAAACCCATCACACACCATGAGACACACCTAAACTACGGAAGAGACTTTTTAAACTAAGAAAAGGAACAGTTTAAGAATTAATGGGTTTGAATCACCCATCCCAGACAATAGGGCAGTTGGATCCCTTTTGTTAGCCGAGAAAACTCCAGATGTGGGCAGGAACATTTCGGCCCCAGAATGAAGTATACATTCAAACCACCCCAAGCTTTATTCGAAACCCATTCCAGACAATGGGAGCAGTTTGGCCACTGGGAAATAGCCCATTTGAATCAGCCAATCATGGCCTTTCTCTTGTGTATTTGAACTTTTCGGCGTGAATTTGCACACAGACCTTTTCAGCGCCAAAACAGCAGGAGCTCCCAGGATATAAAGATAGCTTCTCAGAAGCTTCGCTCTCTCTTACTCTTTGGACCACAGGTGAGCAGGTTTCTGACTCCTCAGCAAGGCAATCTAGTAAGGAGTTAGAGGGGTGGTAATTTAAGGGAAATTGCTAAGATTGTAAGACTTACATTATATAGATACATAGAAGATAGGAGCAGGAGTAGGCCATTCGGCCCTTCGTGCCTGCTCCGCCATTTAATGAGATCATGGCTGATCCTTTAATTCAGTATCCCGTCCCCGCCTTCTCTCCGTAACCCTTAACCCCTTTTGCCCGTAGAAATATATCTAATTCCCTCTTAAATATATTTAATGAGCTGGCGTACACTGCCCTCTGTGGCAATGAGTTCCACAGGTTCACCACTCTCTGAGTGAAGAAATTCCCCCTCATCTCTGTCCTAAATGGTTTAGCCCTTATCCTTAAATTATGTCCTCTAGTTCTGTTCTCACCCGCCAAGGGAAACATTCCTTCTGCATCCAGTCTGTCTAGACCTGTCAGAATTTTATACACTTCTATGAGGTCCCCTCTCAATCTTCTAAACTCCAGTGTGTACATCCCTAAACTACATAGTCTCTCCTCATAGGTCATTCCCGCCATTCCTGGTATCAGCCTGGTGAATCGCCGCTGCACCCCCTCCATGGCAAGAACATCCTTCCTCAGATGAGGCGACCAAAACTGTACACAGTACTCGAGGTGTGGTCTCACCAGTGCCCTGTACAGCTGCAGCAAGGTATCCCTGTTCCTGTATTCTAACCCTTTTGCTATGAAGGCCAGCATACCGTTTGCCTTCTTGACCGCCTGTTGCACCTGCATGCTCGCCTTCAGTGACTGGTGTACAAGAACACCCAGGTCTCTCTGTACTTCCCCCTCTCCCAATCTATTGCCATTTAAATAATAATTTGCCCTCCCGTTCCTGCACCCAAGGTGGATAACTTCGCACTTGTCCACATTATAGTGCATCTGCCATTTATCCGCCCAATCGCCCAGTCTGTCCAAATCGCTCTGGAGCTTCCTGGTCTCTTCCTCTGAGCCCACCCCACCTCCTAGTTTAGTGTCGTCTGCAAATTTGGAAATGCTGCATCCGACTCCCTGATCCAGGTCATTAATGTAAATTGTGAACAGCTGGGGGCCCAGGACAGATCCCTGTGGTACCCCACTTGTTACTGCCTGCCATTCAGAAAATGAGCCGTTTATTCCAACTCTCTGTTTTCTATCTGACAGCCAGTTCCCTATCCACGCCAAAACTTTCCCCTTTATCCCATGAGCCTCAATTTTCCATGCTAATCTTTTATGTGGGACCTTATCGAAGGCCTTTTGGAAGTCCAGGTACACCACATCTACTGGCTCTCCCCCATCTATTCTACCAGTTACTCCCTCAAAAAATTCCAATGGCTATTGTAGCCATTTATCCCTTATTTTTGCCGTCTGCCTTCCCCTGTTAAGCAATTTTACATTGATCGTGTGGTGTAGTTTCTTTATTACTTTGATCGTGTGGTGTAGTTTTCTTTAGTTAATAAAGTGTGATTTTCTCGCATCCAGACCATTTTGTCCGTTTTAATATATCATTAATTATAAGTTCCTCCAGTCAGAACTGGAAGGGTAGGTTTAGCGATTCGAAACCGCTGTTTGGTATTGGTCTCAGTGCAGTGGAAAAAAGGGCTGCTTGACCAGGTAAATTACCGTAAACCAGGTAAAGGAAGGTAAATTACTGTAAACCAGGTAAAAGATGCCCCCCTACAGCACGGGTTAGATACAGAGTAAAGCTCCCTCTACACTCTCTCATCAAACACTCCCTGGGCATGTACAGCACGGGGTTAGATACAGAGTAAAGCTCCCTCTACACTGTCCCATGGAATGCTCCCAGGGCATGTACAGCAGGGGTTAGATACGGAGTAAAGCTCCTTATATACTGTCCGGTCAAACACTCCCAGGGCAGACAGATCAAGGGTTACGTCCAGAGTAAAGCTCCCTCTGCACTCTCCCATCAAACACTCACAGGGCAGGAGCAGCGGCAGCAGCGGGAGCGGCAGTCCTGCAAGGGAGCAGCGGCTGTGGGAGAAAATAAAGGTCGGTGATTTTCAGGCCCAGTTGAGCAGCGACAGCAGTGGGAGCGGCGGCAGAATTCGAAAGTGACGTTACAGTGCAGCCCTGTTCCTGGGACTAGGGACAGGGTCACTGGCAAGGCTTGGAAGCTAAGCAGAGCCAGGCCTGGTTAGTACCTGGAGGGGTGACCATCAGGGAAGTACCAGGTGCAGAAGGTCACGGAAGGAGCCCCGAGGAGGGGCGGTTGGTGAGAAGGTCACAGAAGGAGCCCCGGGAGGGACGGCTGGTGAGCAGGCCCGGGCGTTGGGCTGAAGATTGTCGGACAGGAGGAATGGTGGAAATGGAATGGCGGCGCGCACAGACGCAGCGGCTTTGCTTCTCCCAGGACGGTGCTATTTACGTTTAATGTTAATGTTATTTGTACTGGACTCATGGGAGCTTGCAAGATCACATTTCATTGTTCATGTACTTGTGCATTGTACAATGACAATAAAGTTGAATTATATTATTATTATATAAAAGTGACCCCGGCGCAGGGGAAGAAGCTGATTGGTGAGTAGTGGGTGAGTGTTTTTTTTTTCTTCAATTTTAAGTTTATTTCTTTTAAGGTAGTTCATAGATAAGTTGGTTCGGGCGAGCGAGAATCTGAGAGTTTAAATTTGCGGTAAAAGTTTTTAAATTAAAAGTAAGACAGTGGACCTCAGTCCCGTGCGTTTCACGGCCTGCAGCATGTGGGAATTCCTAGACGCTTCTTACAGTCAGGATGACCACAGGTGCAGTAAGTGCCAACGGTTTGGTCAACTTGAGATCCAGTTTTCGGAGCTCGAGTGTCAGCTGGAGGCACTGCGGTGTATCCGTGGGGCTGAGAGTTACGTGGATAGCACGTTTTTAGATGTGGTCACCCCCGCAGTTTAAGAAAGTGCAGTCAGAAGAAGGGGGGACAGGCAGGTAGTCAGGAAAGCCCCAGAGTGCATCTCACTCAACAACCGTTATTCTGTGTTGGAAAACGGTGAAAGTGACGGTTCCTCTGGGGAGTGCAGCCAGAGCCAAGTTCACGGCACTGTGGGTGGCTCAGCTGCACAAGGTGGGAGGAGTAAGAGTGAAAGGGCAATAGTGGTAGGAGACTCAATAGTGAGGGGTGCAGACAGGCGTTTCTGCGGCCGCAGACGTGACTCCAGGATGGTATGTTGCCTCCCTGGTGCCAGGGTCAAGGATGTCACTGAACGGCTGCTGGGCATTCTGAAGGGGGAGGGTGAACAGTCAGAGATCGTGGTTCACATTGGTACCAACGACATAGGTAGAAAGAGGGATGAGGTCCTGCAACAAGAATTTAGGGAGCTAGATAGCAGATTAAAAAGCAGGACCTCAAAGGTTGTAATCTCTGGATTACTCCCGGTGCCACATGCTAGTGAGTATAGGAATAGGAGGATAGAGCAGATGAATGCGTGGCTAAAGAGTTGGTACAGGAGGGAGGGCTTTAGTTTCCTGGGTCTGTTTCTGGGGAAGGTGGGACCTGTACAAGTCAGACAGGTCGCACCTGTTGTGGAGTATTTTAAACCAACACTCGACACAAGGTTTTAGATCGATAGTCAAGTTGTCTTTATTACACCAGTGGGGAGACAGTCTGCTCTGTCTTTAGCCAGACTTCTCCAAATTGTTACAGCAAACACTACATTTTTATACATTACAATACACATGTCCGGCTCATGCTAAATTCATTCCTGCCACCTGATTGGATCTTAGCCCGCATGCACCTTCAGGGATTGGTTACGAATCTTAATGTAAAGCTGCCTCCTCAATTACTCACTCAAACTGTTGAATGCTGATTAAAAGATACCTTGGAATGCGATCTACATAATAAAGTTCTTACGGGCAGTTGAAATTCTAGACACTCTGTCTCCATTTAATTGTTTTATATCTCTCCAAAGGTCAGCTATCTTGACTGTATCTTTATAGATGTGGCCCTTTATGTTAGCCCCTGTCTTTTTACACTATTCAGTGAAACTGCCAGCGATGTCATTTGAACTCTTTCCCCACTGCAATCCCCCCTTTTGGTACTTGGCCTCTGCCCAAGTTAAACCACATGTATAAGCATCGCTGTGCCTCCTGCCCCATGCGGTGATCAGGCGCTGGTTCGGGAGGCCCTGCATACCCATCATGTTTAGAGCAACCTTGTGTTTTCCAACTTTTCCGACTCGATTTAGCTCTTTGTTTGGTCCGTTTCTTTTTACAAGTGGTGCATGCTGCTATTCCCCATCCTATAGCCATGGCTAACTGTACTATTGTAGGAATGTCTAGTTCCTAACCAAAAGACTGAGTTCCACTCAGGCGATCAAACAAAACGAAGTTTAATGGAAACTAACAGGTTTAAACAAGTAACTACAGGGGAACATCAAATGTAGGTCTGCTCAGTTCAGAGGTTCCACGAGGACTGAGCGGGAGGTCCCCGGGTCGACGTCATCACGTTTTTCCCGCCGCTGGAGGATCACGTGATCAACGTGATGACATCATCGCGTTTGGCCGCGCTCTTAAAGGGGCCGCGCTATTTACATGCAAACAATATAAATAAAGATACAGATTCAGTCTGTAGCTAACATGTTGTTAAAGGGAATTATATACAAACGATCTGAGTCCTTTAGTGGCTCCGCCACATGCGCCCCCCCAGAATTGTCTTTAACAGCAAAAGTGAGACGGCGAGGAGGCCTGACAAGCCTGTCCGAGCGACTTCGGTAACCCTGCAGGGGAAGCTGATGGACGGTGGTCGAGCTGGCGGGCGGTTGTGGTTGATCTGGCACGGCGACTGTGGTCGAGCTGGCGGGCAGTTGTGGTTGGTCTGGCACGGCGAATGTGGGCGATCGGCCACGTTTCGGTGGTTGAACGATCTCACCTAGGCGGTCCAGGTCCAAGTGAGCCGGCATCAACCGGTCAACTGAAATGAGGTCCGGCTTACCTCCAATATCGACCGAAAAGGTTTTGTCTCCCGGCTCGATGACGCGGAAAGGACCAGTGTAAGGGGGCTTGAGCGGATCCCGGTGAGCATCGTGGCGGATAAATACGTACTCGGCGCTCTTCAGCTCAACTGGGACGTGGGAAATCTGCAGGCCGTGATTCGACGTAGGCACCGGAGCGAAACATCTGGCCGCTTCCTGGTGGTTGACGAGTTGCTGGGATGCTGACCATGGCTCTGTTGGGGAAGGGAGGAAATCCCCTGGTACTCGTAGCGGCTGGCCATATACGAGTTCCGCCGAGGACGATTGCAGGTCTTCTTTGGGCGCCGTACGAAGACCCAAAAGGACCCATGGAAGTCTGTCCACCCATCCCGCGCCTCGAAGACTGGCCCGCAGAGCGGCTTTGAGCGACCTGTGGAATCGCTCGCACAGGACGTTTGCCTGTGGATGGTAGGCAGTGGTACGATGTAGTTTGGTGCCGAGCCCCTGAGCCACAGCGTTCCAGAGCTCAGAGGAAAACTGTGGTCCACGATCGGAAGAAATGTTCGCCGGTACCCCGAAACGAGCAACCCAACAGGAGATGAAAGCTCTGGCGACGTCTGCCGAAGTGGTGGAAACCAAAGGAACTGCCTCTGGCCACCTAGTGGTGCGGTCTACCATTGTGAGGATATGCGTATAGCCTTGAGAAGGTGGAAGCGGCCCCACGAGGTCCACATGCACGTGGTCGAACCAACGCTCCGGAACAGCGAAAGTGGCCAATGGCGCTTTTACGTGACGCTGCACCTTGGCCTTTTGGCAGACCATGCAGGTGATGGCCCAGTCACGGACATCCATGTGCATACCCTTCCAGACTAATTTTGCCGACATCAGCCTTTGTGAGGCCTTCATGCCAGGGTGTGACAACCCGTGTATGGCGTCAAAAACTTTCCGGCGCCAGGTGACTGGTATGATAGGGCGGGGAACTCCCATGGAGACGTCGCAAAGTAGCGTGGTGCCTGCGGCATGGAAGCTGACGTCGGCCAGTTGGAAGCTAGAGGGGCCGGTTCTGTATGATTGGACCTCTGGATCCGAAGCTTGATCCGTGGCCATTAGTGCATAGTCGATTCCGAGTTGGACTGCTTGAACCGTCGCGCGGGTTGTCTTTACCAGACACATGCTGAATGTCCGTGGTGAATTCAGAAATGAACGTCAGGTGACGTTGTTGATGAGCTGACCATGGTTCGGCGGTCTTGGCCATAGCGAACGTTAGTGGCTTGTGGTCTACAAAAGCCGTGAATGGACACCCCTCTTGTAAGAACCGGAAATGGCGGACGGCTAGAAAAAGGGCCAGCAACTCCCGGTCGAAAGTGTTGTATTTCCTTTCGTTTCACCATAGTTGACGGCTGAAAAATGCCAGCGGTTGCCACGTGCCATTGACCCACTGCTCCTGTACTGCGCCAATGGCGTAGTCTGACGCGTCGGTGGTAAGGGCGATGGTGGCACCTGGAAGCGGGTGCGCCAGAATGGTTGCGTTGGCCAAGGCGCCCTTGGTGTCGACGAACGCCCGGTCCATCTCGGCCGTCCAGCTGATCGGATCCTTACCGGACTTGCCCTTGAGGGCCTCGTACAAGGGCTGCATGAGCAGAGCCGCCTTAGGGACGAACCGGTGATAAAAAATTGACCATCCCGAGGAACTCTTGTAGGGCCTTGATGGTCTGCGGGCGCGGGAAAGATGTAACAGCCTCCACCTTCGTCTGTAAGGGAATTGCGCCGTCTGATGTGATGCGGTGGCCCAAGAAATCAATCCGCTGCAGGCCGAACTGGCACTTGGCTGGGTTGATGATCAAACCGTGCTGACTGAGGCGGGTAAAAAGAGTGCGCAAATGGCAGATGTGCTCTTCTTTGCTAGTGCTGGCGATGAGGATGTCATCGAGATAGACGAACAGGAAATTTAGGTCTCGAAGCACGGAGTCCATCAAGCACTGGAAAGCCTGTGCAGCGTTCTTCAAGTCAAACGGCATCCGCAGTATTTCAAACAGGCCGAATGGGGTGATGACTGCGGTTTTCGGGACGTCTTGCAGGTGCACCGGGACCTGGTGATAACCACGAACAAGGTCGACTTTTGAAAAAATGGAATTTCCCGCCAAATGGGCCGAGAAATCCTGGATATGCGGGATCGGGTACCGATCAGGAGTAGTGGCGTCGTTCAGGCGTCGGTAGTCGCCGCATGGTCGCCATCCGCCGCCAAGCTTTGGAACGATGTGGAGAGGCGAAGACCAGGGACTATTCGACCGGCGAATAATCCCTAGCCGCTCCATCGCATCGAACTCCGCTTTCGCAGCCACGAGCTTGCCGGGTACAAGTCGTCGAGCCCGTGTGTAAACCGGGGAGCCAGTGGTGGTGATATGATGTTCTACACCATGCTTCGTGGCCGAGGAGGAGAAAGTGGGCCTGGTCAGATCCGGGAACTCTCCGAGGAGGCGAAAGAAGTCATCCGGGGATGGGAACGCGCAGGAGACAGAGCGCGACACGGCGTTGCTGCGGTGGCACGGGATGGAGTGGAACGTGGCCGCATTTATCAACCGGCGGTGCCTGACATCGACCAGGAGGCCGTTGGCGCACAAAAAATCCACCCCGAGGATGGCCTGCGAAACTTTGGCCATGATGAATTCCCAGTGGAAATGCTGGCCGCCGAAACACACTTGGACCCGCTGCTTTGCGAAAGTCCGAATGGCTCCGCCATTAGCCACCTCAAGGGAGAGGCCGTGGCCCCCAGCTTGTATATCGAGATTTGACGCAGGTAGGATGCCACACTGCGCCCCGGTGTCACAAAGGAAACGTCGACCCGATAGGGGGTCGGTGATGAAAAGGAGTTTCTCCGAGTTCCCGATGGCCATCGCAGCCGCGGGGCGCTCGTTAGGCCCGGTCATCTTTCACCAGGGTTGCTGTCGAAGCTTTTGTTTTTTGAGCGAAGAGCTACAGGGAGGGTGGCAGCATCGTGCTTTCGCGCCAAAACAGGCATGGTAGAAGCACCATCCCGCTGAAAGAGGAGCTGGAGCTGCGTCTGTGGGGGATGGGCGCCTCGTGGCAGTGCAGCACTGCTGTGTCACCGCGAAAATCTTGTCTGCTTCGGCCGCAAGCTCCGCGCAGTCTGTGACTTCGGACCTGGCTAGGGCAGCCTGTACGTGCTCCGGTAGTTAGCAGAGGAAGAGCTCCCTGAAGAGGAAGCATTCCGGTTCGGAACCGAGGAGCGTGAGCATTCGGCTCATGAGCTCGGACGGTTTGGAGTCCCCGAGGCCGGGCATAGCGAGCAGCCGTCGGGCGCGCTCCGACTTCGTGAGCCCGAAAACCTGTAGCAACCGCGCCTTTAACGGATCATACTTGCGATCAGTAGGTGGACTACCCAGCAGGCTGATGATCCGCGAGGCCGTGGCGCTGTCGAGGGGAGGGCGGAGACCACGTAATAATAATGGGTCTGATCTGCAATGATGTTCCCGATGGCGAACTGGGCTTCAGCCTGGATGAACCACGCGGCTGGTTGTTGCTCCCAGAACTGTGGTTGTTTCAAAGTCACGGCGTTCGTTTCCATGTTGAGAATCTTCTGCGAAAACCGTTCGCAAAAGTCGGGGTCACCAATGTAGGAATGTCTAGTTCCTAACCAAAAGACTGAGTTCCACTCAGGCGATCAAACAAAACGAAGTTT
The DNA here is from genome assembly GCF_052327205.1 of Somniosus microcephalus. NCBI lineage: Eukaryota > Metazoa > Chordata > Chondrichthyes > Squaliformes > Somniosidae > Somniosus > Somniosus microcephalus. Next base: position 79,538,699 of record NW_028225179.1, read on the forward strand.
AATGGAAACTAACAGGTTTAAACAAGTAACTACAGGAGAACATCGAATGTAGGTCTGCTCAGTTCAGAGGCTCCACGAGGACTGAGCGGGAGGTCCCCGGGTCGACGTCATGACGTCATCACGTTTTTCCCGCCGCTGGAGGATCACGTGATCAACGTGATGACGTCATCGCGTTTGGCCGCGCTCTTAAAGGGGCCGCGCTATTTACATGCAAACAATATAAATAAAGATACAGATTCAGCCTGTAGCTAACATGTTGTTAAAGGGAATTATATACAAACAACCTGAGTCCTTTAGTGGCTCCGCCACACTATAACTAATATATGAGAAATGATACAGATCCATGGGTGTATGTTGACATTCATTCTCCAATCCCACAGCTTCGCATACCACGGGACTTCCTGTAGCTCTACCTCTATGTCCTTTTCTAATTCCCCAAGATTCCTTTGCAACACTATGTATTGTTTCACCATCTTACTTAAACCCTCTTTCATTTCTTGCAGATCCTCTTGCAGGCGGGGTATTGGGGCTTCTACCGGATCTTCATAATTGACCAACTTGTCCTTTAGATTATCTGGCACATTTAGTTTTATCTCCTCCCTTGAATGTACATACACCAATCTGGTGTGTCCAATTGTCACAGGGATCTTTGGCATAAAGTAGAAGTTAGGCATTGTGATTGCACATACAAGGTTACTATATTGGTACTCAGTCTCTGTGGTGGCTATACAATACTCCCCTTCGCCTCTATATCCCGAGCGGGTGTGATGGTGATCGACATGTGATAATTCCAACACACCCCTCTGTCTTATTGTAGCCGCACTCATCCTTAGGGCCTTCTCCTACTGGATGTGGGCATATCATAAGCGTGCCTTTCCCGTGGCATCCGTTTAGGGAGACTCCTCTCATAGTACCATTCTCTCTGATGGCATAGGTATCAATTGGATAGCATTGGAGGTATGTCTCACCCCTCACTATGCCTCTGTTTGTTACCTGGTACTGTGGGTATGGAGTCATGTCTAGTCCACCACTGGTATCAGGAGCACCATGCCTATCATTGCTGACACTTCTGCTTTACATTTTTGTATCACTGGATATACTCTGGTCATTCCTTTGAGGATGCAAGCACTCAGAGGGCCTGGATTCTGGCTCAGGCCATAGAGCTGTATGCTGTTAATCCAGTCTGGTACCTTGCCTTGCTGTATCTGTGCCAGATTATGTTTTAACTGTCCGGTGATCCATTGGCCATAGGCATGACACAAGCCTCTCCCTACCCCGTCTTTTGTCTGTTCCTCATCTCTATGGTTTAGTTTGTTGATAATGCTAGCATGGTCCTCTATAACCTTGATTCCCTCGAGTAATTTCCTTATTGTGTGTCCTCCCAACTCTGATCCTTGTCGAACCAAACCAGTTTCCTTCTCTAAAATCTGTTATATTACCCCTTGTAGTTCCACACTACTTTGGACTCCTTGTATGTCTAGGGCATTAATGAATTATGTCCCCATGTTTATTCCCGTGAGTATGTCAGTTCCTAAGCCCCTCTTAATCCTTTGGTGGAATGCGACATGTCCCCTGAAACTAGTGGCCCCTGTCGCATCAGCAGCTTGGTTAATTACATTCTTCATCATATATCCATACAATTCTCTAGTTTTAGTATTCCTTTCACAATTTCCTGGCCATTGTAACATGGTTAAGTTCCTTAGTACTGGTACAATTTCGTGTCTCACGTTATCATACAATTGTTCTCCCTCGGTAAATAATACTAGTCCATTCATAGGTCCAGGTTTCATATCTGGACATTGTAGCATCCTCGGTTCGCTTGTTTCTTCTTTCTGTGTATTGGGAGCCGTGGATGAGACTCCGAATGTAATTCTTCCATTAAAACATGGTGCTTCTTCATCATGTACTTGTCGTGTAATTTGGGATGTCCCTTTGCTTATTTCATGTCCCAGCAGTAATCCCACCTTCATGGTGAAGTTTCCCTGTAAATTAAGCAGAAGTCTGGTCGTCACCAGAGGTTAGTTTATCTCCGGTGTTTATTCCATTGTTCCTGTGGGATTTAAGATCAGATGGGTTATTGCTATATCGTTTTAACTGGGTCCAATGTTTCCATCTCCCTTTTCCCCTCATCTATACATGCACACGTATCGCTGGTCATGATAACCTCAAATGGTCCAGTCCATCTAGGTAAGTATCCCGATTTCTCTGGCAATATTTTAACAAATACCTGCTCGCCCACCTTGGGTAGGGGCTCCGAGGCCCCCTGCTTTTGTGTATTTTTATCTCTGATGTCTTGTTGTTCTTTAACTTCTTGTTTGAGTTCCTTCAATTGATTATCCAATGTTTGTACGTATTTCCTAATTTTATCTTTTAAGGGTCCTAGTCCCTCGCTACCAGATACTACTCCTTCCGGCAGACACATTGCTCGTCCAGTCATGAGTTCATATGGTGTCAGTCCGGTCACCCTGTTTGGGATGGCTCTCAGCCTCATCAGGATACACGGAAGGACAGCCACCCATCCCTGTCCAGTTTCGGCTATGGCCTTGCTTAAGGCTGTTTTCAGGGTTCTGTTCATTCGCTCTACCATGCCTGAGCTTTGTGGATGATAGGGGATATGGAACTTCTGTCTTACTCCTAGTAGCTTACAAATTTCTTTCATTACCTTTCGTTTAAAGTGGGTACCTTGATCTGAATCTATTTACAACGGGACCCCCCATCTCGGTATCACGTCGTATGCAAATATTCGGGCCACAGCCTGACCACTACAGTCTCTGGCGGGGAATGCTTCCACCCACCTTGTACACTGGCCTATGATCACTAGGCAGTACTTTTTCCCTCTGCTGTTATTCTACCTACTGCTATTGGTGTAGGCATCTCTGTGTCCGCCGCTGCTCTTGCTGCCTGATCAGCTAACATATTTCCTTTTTGTTGCTCGCTCACTATCTTACGGTGTGCCTTTATTTTAATCACTGCTACCTCTTCTGCTCCTTTTACCGCTTCTACTAGGTCTCTCACTAGCTCCTCATGCTGTATTTGTCCTCCTCCGGAGGTTACATATTCTCTCCTATTCCACGCTATCATATAATCATATACTACCCCACACGCATACCTACTGTCTGTGTATATATTTACTCGTTTTCCTTTTGCCAACTTCAATGCTTCCGTGAGAGCCACTAGTTCTGCTACCCGCGCTGAAGTTCCTCCTTCAAGCCCTCCCTTTGCGACTGTTTCTCCGTTCCCGCGTGTGGCTCCCCATTTGTATATCGGCGAGATCCGTCTACATAAAAGGTGTTTTCAGGATTTTCAAGGGTGATTCTGATACGGTTCCTCTGGCCTCTTCTTCGATTACTAACTGACACTCGTGTGCCTCACCCTCCGATAGCATTCCCTCTGCGGGGTTGACTCTATGTTCCTTTATAATCTGGACGGATCTGTCCTTGGGTATCAATACTGCTTCCCAAGCTGCCTCCTTCTGTCTGATACAGCCTTCATTTTGCTAGTATATATGGAATGGTTTGACTATATTTGGCAATCCTAGTGCAGGTGCGGACGTCAGGGCTGCTTTTAATTTTGCGTAAGCCTCGTCCTGCTCCGATTCCCATTCTATCTTATCAGTGGTAGGTCTGCCCCAATTAGCTAACCGTTGAATCAGCTCTGCTTTCCCTGCAAAGTCTGATATAAAATTCCTGCAGTAGTTAAATAGTCCCAACACTTTCCTCACTCCCATGATGGTCACTGGCCTTGGCATGTCTTTTATGGCTGTCTTTCGTTCCTGCGGGAGTGCCTTACACCCCTGGCTAAGTTCGTGCCCTAGATACTTTACTTTGGACAGTCCAACCTGTGCCTTTTTGGGGTTCAATTTAAAGCCAGCTTTCTTAAGTGTCTGGAGGGTGGCTAGTAATGCTCCCATGTGTCCTTTGGCATCCTCTGATGCAATCATTATGTCATCAACATATTGAAGTAGGGCGCTCTGATACTTTGATCGGTCTAACTCATCTAAGGCTTGACTCAGTACACGGTGGAATATATTTCGACTATTGTGGAACCCCTGCGGGACTCTGGTCCATGTATACTGTCTATCCCTGACAGAAAAGGCGAATTTCCCTTGTGATTCCTCTGCCAATTGTATGGACCAGAACCCGTTTGCTATATTCGAGACTGTAAACATCTTAAAGTCTGGCTTCAGACCATTAAATATCTTATTCAATGCAGTCTACACAAATTTACACCAACCAGATTTTCACCATGGCCACAATAAAAGTCTGGTTTTAATAGGTTAATTAACGTCAATAATTCCCATTCAATCCAGATCAAATTTTTTTAAACTAACCAGTATCACTTGGAAAAGAAAGAAATCATCTTTTGTAAAACAATTAACAAACTTAAAACAACACATGCTTGTCCATCATTCAAGACAAGTCTTCAAAGGGTTAAACAGCTTTTAGCTCGCTGTACAAAAGGGTGGGTGGAGCTAAAACAAACACAACAGACATTTTCTTTCAAAGACAGAAAACTTCCACACTTTTAACACACACTTTCACACAAACTGAGAATCCAGCATTCCTTTTAAGATTCCTTTCACTCAGCAAATCCTGGATTTTACTTGTTTTGGACAGAAGCTGATTGTATCTGTGTCGATAAAACTAATTTTTTCCTTATTCCCTTTCTTAAATTACTGGCACTCGGGTACAATTTTGGCACCCGTTTTTGGTCCAAATTCAAGTACGTCTACTCAACTCATAATATGCGCGTGCCACAAAAATTATGGCCTTTTCTTTCTTTAATTTTGTTTCTTTAGCCCACCATTCTCTTTGTTTGGCAGGTGGGTCGTTCAGTTGCCAATCGGTTTTAGCCATGTTGTCAGTTAATCTTTTATTTTTGTTCACTAAATAGCGTGTCAGAGACCCCACTGGTCCCCACTCGAGTTTTTCACTTCCCATGGTTAATTGTCAGCGGTACCTCTCTTATTTTACTCTCGCAGAGTGAGACGGTACTTGCAACTGGAGTTGTCAGCGGTACCTCTCTTACGCTCGCAGAGTGAGACCGTACTTGCAACAATTTTGTTCTGGCGATTTGTTGTCAGAGGTATGCTTAAACTTTCTGCACTACTTGCAACAATACCATGCCTATACTTCCGCGTGTTTCGCCTGAACCCCAAGACCGCTTGACTTATCGATTCAAACCTTTTATTTCTTTGATAACAAAGGGGGCGGTGGACACGAGACGGTGTTGTCTTGCCCTAACTGTACGTGGTAATTAAAAGTACTCACTTTTTTGGCTCAGCTTCACTCGCCCGTGCCTCCCGTCTGTGTGGGATCCTGTTCATGACGCCAATTGTGGAGTATTTTAAACCAACACTCGACACAAGGTTTTAGATCGATAGTCAAGTTGTCTTTATTACACCAGTGGGGAAACAGGCTGCTCTGTCTTAGCCAGACTTCTCCAAATTGTTACAGCAAACACTACATTTTTATACATTACAATAAGCATGTCCGGCTCATGCACAATTCATTCCTGCCACCTGATTGGATCTTGGCCCGCATGCACCTTCAGGGATTGCTTATGAATCTTAATGTAAAGCTGCCTCCTCAATTACTTACTCAAACTGCTGAATGCTGATTAAAAGATACCTTGGAATGCGATCTACATAATAAAGTTCTTATGGGCAGTTGAATTCTAGACACTCTAATCCTCTTGACAGATCAGACGCCTGTCCTGGAGAAGGGCCTCTGCGGGTGGAGAGTTCCGCTTTCTCCAGAACCTCCGCCCATTGAAATCACTTAGAAATCTTACGCCTGGTAAAAGCATGTGTAAGGCCTGCTTTTATCAGCATGAGTTTAAAAAAGTTTTTTTTTAAATTTCACTCATTTATAATTTATAATAAAGGTAAGTTTATTTTTAGCCCCGTAAAAAACTTTAATTCTTTTTTTCAAAAACTTAAATTTTTGTTTTAAATATTTAATTTAATGTAATTTTAACTCATTTTTAAAATGTCATTTTTTTTTACATTTATTTAATGTTTTAGTGTCTTTTTTCAGTGATCCCCATTCATACTTTTCACAGGTCTATCTGTCAAAAGTATGAAGGGAGATTCCCTTCTTTCATTGGCTCGCCTGGCCCATGTGATCCCAGGGACGCTTGCAAACCGCATGCGCCCCTGGGCTACCTGGGCCAGGCGCATTTCGACTGTGGAGAGGCCCAGGATTGGAAATGGCTGGACCTCAGGAGCCCTCAGGGAAGTGCGTAGATTTTTTCCCAATATGAGGCATCCGCACGCAGGAAGCCTCCTATCGGAAATAACGGGCCATCGGCTCAGCATAACTTCCCTACTTTTATACTCAATACCTCTATTTATGAAGCCCAAGATCACATATGCTTTGTTAACCACTCTCTCAATATGTCCCGCCACCTTCAGGGACCTATGCGCATTAACTCCCAGGTCCCTCTGTCCCTGCACACTCTTTAAAACTGTGCCATTAAGTGTATATTGCTTCTCCCTGTTCCTTCTGCCAAAATGCATCACCTCACACTTCCCTGTATTAAATTCCATCTGCCACTTGTCTGCCCATTCTGCTATGTCCTGTTGCAGTCGATTGGTATCATCATCACTGTTTGCCACACCCCCAAGTTTGGTGTCATCGGCAAATTTAGAAATTCTACTCTGTATTCCAATATCCAGGTCATTTATATATATCAAAGAAGCAGTGGCCCCAGCACTGACCCTTGGGGAACACCACTGTCTACCATCCTCCAGTCTGAAAAACAGTCATTTACCACAACTCACTGTTTTCTGTCCTTAAACCAATTCTTTATCCAAGCTGCCACTGACCCACCTATTCCATGAGCCTCAATTTTGTTAACCAGCCTTCTATGTGGTACTTTGTCAAATGCCTTCCTAAAATCCATGTAGACAACATCCATTGCATTCCCTTCATCAATCCTCTCTGTTACCTCATCAAAAAATTCAATTAGATTAGTTAAACACGATCTGCCTTTTACAAATCAGTGTTGGCTCTCCTTAATGAGCTTAAACCTCTCCAAATGCCCGTTAATTTTTTCCTTGATTATTGTTTCTAAAACTTAACCCACCACTGATGTTAAACTGACTGGCCTGACAATGGTGTCACATTTGCCACTTTCCAATCCTCAGGCACCTCCCTCATATCTAGGGAAGATTGGAAAAGCAGCAGCAGCAGCGGCGGCAGAACGGACCTGGGAGGAGCGGCGAGGCAGTGGAGGTATCAACCCAGCACCGGCAGAATTTTCAAAGAGTGACGTCAGAAGTCAAAAGTGACGTCGGCACAAGGGGAGGGAGCTGATTGGTGAGTATCTGGTAAGTGTTTTTACTTGGTTTTCTTAAAGTTTTTAAGTTTATTCCAGCTAGGTTAGTAAATAGCCTGTTAACTAGAGGTATGGCAGGGCAGCTCACACCCATGGAATGCACATCCTGTGCCATGTGAGAAGTCCTGGACACCTCCCGTGGTCTGGATGACCACATGTGCGGGAAGTGTCACCAGCTACAGCAGCTCGAGCACCGGGTTACGGAGCTTGAGTGGCGGCTGCAGTCACTGCTGTGCATCTGCGAGGCTGAGAGCTACGTGGATAGCACATTTCGGGAGGTGGTCACCCCGCAGCTTAAGAGTATGCAGGCAGAGAGGGAATGGGCGACCGCCAGACAGACGAGGAGGAGCAGGCAAGTAGTGCAGGAGTCCCCTGAACCCATCTTGCTCACCAACCAGTATCCGGTGCTGAGTACTGGTGAGGGAGATGGTTCCTCTGTGGAGTGCAGCCAGAGCCAAGTCCACAGCACCACGGGTGTGGCTCGGCTGCACAGGCGGGGTGGGGGAGGGAAGAGGAGAGGGAGAGCAATAGCGATAGGGGATTCAATAGTTAGGGGAGCAGACAGGCGTTTCTGCGGCCGCAGACGTGACTCCAGGATGGTATGTTGCCTCCCTGGTTCCAGGGTCAAGGATGTCACTGAACGGCTGCTGGGCATTCTGAGGGGGGAGGTAGAACAGCCAGAGATCGTGGTCCATATCGGTACCAACGACATAGGTAGGAAGAGGGATGAGGTCCTGCAGGCAGAGTTTAGGGAGCTAGGAAAGAGGTTAAAAAGCAGGAACTCAAAGGTAGTAATCTCCGGATTACTACCAGTGCCACGTACTAGTGATTTCAGAAATAGGAAGATAGAGCAGATGAATGCGTGGCTGGAGAGCTTTAGATTCCTGAGGAATTGGAACCGTTTCTGGGGGGGTGGGACCTCTACAAGCCAGACGGGTTGCACCTCAACGGGAACAGGACCAATATCCTCGTGGGAGGGTTTGCTAGTGTTGTTGGGGAGGGTTTAAACTAGCTTGGCAGGGGGATGGGAGCCTAAGTATAGAGTCAATAGGGAGGGAAGAAAAACTGGAATTGGAAAACAAAAACATAGAAAGTAAATTGGAAGGACAGAGGAATCAAGGGCTAGATAGTAGTCAACAAGGAGGCTTGCCTGTACTAAATGGTATATACTTCAATGCAAGGAGTGTAAGAATTCGCAATGATTTACAGTTCTGAAGATTCATTTTTTTGATTAAAGTATCCCTGGGCGATGTGCTTTTAAATTTCCAGGGATAAAAATGGCAGTCACACCACATGGCCGAGACAAAAGAGGTTTGGAATGCAGCTTTCTGTGTCTGGAAGTAAGGTTCAATGAAGACAAAGGACAATGCTTTGTTTACAAAGCAACTGAATGCTATTAGCATTTGTTTGTATATCGAGTGGATACACCTGAAACTGCAGAAGAGACTTTTGCACCTTGAATGGGTTTTAAATCACCCAGCGCTGGACAATAGAGCAGCTGTATCTCCCTTTTTTTATTGGACCCTTTTGGGTGGGGAATTTTGCACACAGCCCTTGCAAGGCAGAACGGGAGGGGGGCTCACCAGGTATAAAGACAGATGCTGAAGCTATCTCGCTCTCTTGACTTCCTGGGACCATAGGTGAGTCTCTCTCTCTCTCTCTCTTCGCTGGACCACAGGTGAGCAGAGTTTCTGACTCCTCAACAAGGCAACCTAGCAGGAGTTAAGGGGGGATGGTGATTTAAGGGAATTGCTAAGATTGTTTAAATAACATTGTAGCCATTGTATCCCTCGATTTTGCCGTCTGCCTTACCCCCTGTTAAGCAATTTTACTGTATTTACTGTGTTCGTGTGGGATAGTTTGATATTTTGATTATAGTTTCTTTTAGTTAATAAAGCTTGATTTTTTTCTCTCATCCAAACCACGTGTTCCTTTTTAATATCATTAATTATAAGTTCCTCCACTCAGAACTAAAGGAGGGGTAGCGATTCGAAACCGCTGTTTGTAAATTGGTTTTATTGGAATTGGTCTGATGTGCAGGCAAAGGCTGCAAGACCAGGAAAATTACTTTAAACCAGTTTAAAGAAGCCCCCGAAATCCTTACAATGGCGAGCCAGGTAGGAGTGGAGGCAGTTTTTGATTTAATAAGTGGTCTGGATCTGGAGAAAGCATCAGCTCTTGATTCTCTCGTTTTCAGTAGGTGGGTAGCCCTGCGGATGTTAGCAGCAGCGTGTAGGCTGACCTAATGAGGTATAGGTGGCTGGGTTAGGAAGGTTGTGAAGAGAGAGCAGGAGGAAAGGTTTAGGGAAGCAAAGGCAGCTTATAAGTTGGCCTGCACCCTAAGGTTTGAGGAAGCAGATCATGGCCCCTGTAGGGCGGAGATAGAAAGCCTTAACATGGCTTTAAATGCATCTAAGGGGATGATTTGCATGGTCAGCCTGAAGGCAGGTCAGCCGGACTTTACTGGCAGCCCAAGTGAAACCATCCCACAGGCAACACCCAGGGAAAGGCTGGCTAGGGAATTAGAGATCCCAAGACAGCAGCCCACAGCTCCGGGTTTTGAGGAGCTCTGGCAGCAAGGAGGGGTGGACAATGGGGTGGTAGGAGAACACCAGCAGGTCCCGCTAGGCAGGCGGGGACCAGGACCAGTGTACCCCTTCCAACAACGGAGATACGGTCCGCCCGTGAGGAGTGAGCCTGAGAATAGGAATCCTCAGCCCACAGCATGTTCGAGTTCACAGGCAAGCACTGTGGCTTGTGTGGGGGGAGGAGCCATTCATATTCAGAGTAAGCTGTTTAAGCCAGGGAACAGGAAAGGAGAGTTCTGGGACCCCTGTAGAGCAGGCCCAGTAGCAGAAATCCAGGACAAGGGAGGCACACAGGGGATAGTTTTGGCCCCAGGAAAAAGGCAGGTCCAAGATTCCCCAGTTAAAGCCACCTGGGTGAGGGAACATGAGTTTGCTGTCCATGCAAGTTCAAGTTCACAGCCTACAAAAACAGGAACTGTGACTTGTTTCCAGGGAAAAGCAGACAAACCCAGAGAGAGATTTGCACCGGCAGGCTGCCAGGTACATTATACAGTGCAGGCTATTTGGACATGGGGGAGAAGGTTCCCAGCCAGTTGGGGCTGTGACCCAAGCTCAGGGTCCGCCAGCCAAAGTTTCCCCCATAGAGACACCCCTCAGAAGGTCTCAGCGGGTGCCCCAGCCTAAGAACGCATGGTCACCCACTTTACAGTGGAGTAGGGCGGCCTCCCGAGCCGGGGAGAAGCCAGAGAACAGAGGCCCCCACTCAACAGCCATAAGCTGCAGGGGACCAGAGACAGGAGGCAGTCCAGCTTCACTGCAGCCAGCAGCAATCTGCGACAGTGCCAGAGATTAGACTGGCCGTCCGGAGACGGGTGGCATTTGTATTATAGCTATCTGTGTGTATATAGCGTGCTTTTAAGGTGTATTTTAAGTTTTGTTGATTTAACTAGTTTCAAGTTAAAGTGCAATGAGTTTAAGTTTACATGTGTGCCAAATGTTTGTATTTTGGTCCGAGGTCAAGGGACCCGACCATGTCTCCACCTAAGGCAGCAGGTCAGTGAGACCTGGCTGCATGTCCTTTTAAGTTTTGCAGGAGATGGGAAAATGAAGCAGCCATGTTCGCCCAGCCCGAGCTGGACATCGAATGAAGATTCAGAATGTTGGGGATCACCTCGCCACTGGACGAATCCAGGAGACCCCGCAGCGATCTTCGGGAAAAACCGGACAGAGTTTGGAGGAACTTGCCTACTCCTCCTACGGGGAGGAGATGGCCCCAGCTGGGTGGGGCACGGCCCCCAACCCAGCACTATCCTGACCGAAGTTCACGTGCGGGAGACATCGCTGTTGAGGAGTCACGATGGGGAAGCGCGGGCGCCTTGTGATAGGGACGCGTTCCCCGGGGGTGGGTGGTGAGGGCCCGGGAATGATTGTATAGAGGAGGGGGAGACCCAAGAGTCGCGTGGGTGCGGTCGGGGGAGGGAGGAACTCACCCGGGGGCCCACGGGCAAAGAGGATATGTTATGGCTGGGAAGGATGAGTGGGTGGCCGGATCAGTGTGGGGCCAGGGAGTGCCCATCATTTTCTGCAGCCAGTCGAGGGAAGACGGGAGGGGGAGGGACTGGGAGTCATGAGATCCCATACTCCCCGGTCTCGGTCTGTGCCAAGGTAAATTTTAAACGTGAGGGGTACCCCGCCTCCACAAAGGGACAAGGGAACGGTTCGGGGCTGGCGGAGCAGGCTGGTCGCTAAATCCATTCTGCCTGTTTTAAAGTTTAACCTGATCAAAGGGGGTGGAAGGTACTTTTACTGCCCGAGTGGGAGGAGCAATACCCACTCGAATTTCGCGACCCATCATCGGCCCGTGATGATCGGGGTTCATTTAAGCATGTTGTTTAATGATTTTTTGTATTTTGTGTTGCAGCCTCAAGTTGAGCAGAGGCGTCGGATCCTCTCCGTGCTTGGGACCAGTTTGTGACAACTCCAAGTTGAGCAGAGGCGTAGCAGCCTCTCCGTGCTTGCGATAATTTTTGAGTGCATTGTGTAACTAAGATTGCAACATTTTGTAATAACTTATGATGTAAAAAAAAGTGATTGTAAATTTGGTTTACACTGTATAATTTTACAAGCGTGTGGGGGTATGAGACCCCTTATTGAAAACTGAAGTATCTGTAAGATGCCTACCGTACCATGGTTTTTTTTCTTGAATTTGAGGGGAATAGACGGGATGGGGATCAGTGGCAGATAGCTATTAGGTAAATACAGGGGATGGTTGTTTGTGGGGGGTCAGAAATCATTGCTCATTTCTTCAAGAGGATACTACAAGCAAGCTGGAAGTATCCAAGGGCGGACTGTAAGAATTCGCAATGATTTACAGTTCTGAAGATTCATTTTTTGGATTAAAGTATCCCTGGGCGATGTGCTTTTAAATTTCCAGGGATAAAAATGGCAGTCACCACATGGCTGAATGACAAAAGAGGTTTGGAATGCAGCTTTCTGTGTCTGGAAGTAAGGTTCAATGAAGACAAAGGACAATGCTTTGTTTACAAAGCAACTGAATGCTATTAGCATTTGTTTGTATATCGAGTGGATACACCTGAAACTGCAGAAGAGACTTTTGCACCTTGAATGGGTTTTAAATCACCCAGCGCTGGACAATAGAGCAGCTGTATCTCCCTTTTGTTATTGGACCCTTTTGGGTGGGGAATTTTGCACACAGCCCTTGCAAGGCAGAACAGCAGGGGGGCTCACCAGGTATAAAGATAGATGCTGAAGCTATCTCGCTCTCTTGACTTCCTGGGACCATAGGTGAGTCTCTCTCTCTCTCTCTCTTTGCTGGACCACAGGTGAGCAGAGTTTCTGACTCCTCAACAAGGAAACCTAGCAGGAGTTAAGGGGGGATGGTGATTTAAGGGAATTGCTAAGATTGTTTAAATAACATTGTAGCCATTGTATCCCTCGTTTTCACCGTCTGCCTTACCCCCTGTTAAGCAATTTTACTGTATTTACTGTGTTCGTGTGGGATAGTTTGATATTTTGATTATAGTTTCTTTTAGTTAATAAAGCTTGATTTTTTTCTCTCATCCAAACCACGTGTTCCGTTTTAATATCATTAATTATAAGTTCCTCCACTCAGAACTAAAGGAGGGGTAGCGATTCGAAACCGCTGTTTTAAAATTGATTTTATTGGAATTGGTCTGATGTGCAGGCAAAGGCTGCAAGACCAGGAAAATTACTTTAAACCAGTTTACAGAAGCCCCCGAAATCCTTACAGAGTATAGCAAACAAGGCAGATGAGCTGAGGGAAAAGAAAATATTGCAGATGATGGAAATCTGAAATAAAAACGTAAAGTGCTGGAGAAACTCAGCAGGTCAGGCGGCCTCTGTGAAGAGAGAAACAGAGTTAACGTTGCAGGTCGATGACCTTTCGTCAGATGAGCTGAGGGCACAGGTAGATCCTTAGCCCTGTTCCTGGGACTAGGGACAGGGTCACTGGCAAGGCTTGGAAGCTTAAGCAGGGCCAGGCCTGGTTAGTACCTGGAGGGGTGACTATCAAGGAAGACCAGGTGCAGAAGGTCACGGAAGGAGCCCTGAGGAGGGGCAGTTGGTGAGAAGGTCACAGAAGCAGCCCTGGAGGAGCGGCTGGTGAGCAGGCCCGGGCGTTGGGCTGAAGATTGTCGGACAGGAGGAATGGTGGAAATGGAATGGCGGCGCGCACCGACGCAGCAGCTTTGCTTCTCCCAGTCATGGGAGCTTGCAAGATCACATTTTGTTGTTCATGTACTTGTGCAATGACAATAAAGTTGAATTATTATTATATTAATTATATAGCTATTACAGAGACGTGGCTGAAAGAGGAGCAGGTATGGCAGCTCAACATTCCTGGTTACAGGGTTTTCAGATGGGATAGAGAGGGAGGTAAAAAGGGAGGGGGGTTCGATTATTGATCAAGTATTGATTAAAAAAACTATTACAGCTGTGAGGAGAGATGATGTGTTGGAGGGATCATCAAATGAGGCCATATGGGTCGAACTGAAAAACAAAAAAAGGGATGATCACACTGCTGGGAGTGTACTACAGACTCCCAAACAGTGAGAGGGAGATAGAAGAACAAATATGTAGACAAATTTCTGAGAAGTGCAAAAACTATAGGGCAGTAATAGTAGGGGATTTCAACTACCCCAATATTAACTGGGATAAAATTAGTGTTAAGGGTATAGAATGTGGGGAATTCCTAAAATGCATCCAGAACTTTTTTAGCCAGTATGTAGCAAGCCCAACAAGGGAGGGGATGGTTCTGGACTTAGTTTTAGGGAATGAAGCTGGGCAGGTAGAAGGCGTATCAGTGGGGGATCATTTTGGTGCTAGTTAGATTTAAGGTAGTTATGGAAAAGGACAAGGATAAACCAGGAATAAAAATTCTAAATTGGGGAAAAGCAAATTTTGCTAAGCTCAGAGGGGATTTAGCCATAGTGGGCTGGAAACAGCTACTTGAAGGTAAATCAGTGTCAGAGCAGTGGGATGCATTCAAGGACAAGATCCGAAGGGTTCAGACCAAACATGTGCCCTTAAAGAAAAATGGTGGGACTAACAAATCTAGAGCCCCCTGGATGTCTAGAGACATGCAGGGTAGGATAAAGAAAAAAAGGGAGGCGTATGACAGATACCGAGGGCTAAATACTGCAGAATCTTTAGAGGAGTACAGAAAGTGCAGGGGTGCAATTAAAAATGATATTAGGAAAGCAAAGAGAGAGCATGAAAAATTCTTGGCAAGTAAAATCAAGGAAAACCCAAAGATGTTTTATAAATATGTTAAGAGTAAGAGGATAACTAAAGAAAGGGTAGGGCCTATTAGAGATCATGAGGGTAATCTGTGTGTGGAGGCGGGAGACGTCACAGAAATCACAGAAACCCCACAGTGCAGATAGAGGCCATTTCGGCCCATCGAGCCTGCACCGACACATATCCCACCCGATCCCCGTAACCCCTACACCAACACATATCCCACCCTATCCCCGTAACCCCACGTATTTAATCCCCCTAACACTAAGGGTCAATTTATCATAGCCAATCAACCTAACCCGCACATCTTTGGACTGTGGGAGGAAACTCCACACAGACAGTCACCCGAGGCCGGATTCGAACCCGGGTCCCTGGCGCTGTGAGGCAACAGTGTTAACCACTATGCCACCGTGCTGTCGTCGTCGGTACATCGTCGTCGGTACTGCCACGTCAGTAGGGTTCTTAATGAATACTTTGCGTCTGTTTTCACAGAGAGGGCTGAAGCAGACATGCTATCGGGGGGGGGAGGAGTGTGAAATATTAGATGAAATAAACATAGTGAGAGAGGAAGTATTAAGGGATTTAGCAGCTTTAAAAGTGGCTAAATCCCAGGCCCAGATGAAATGTATCCCAGGCTGTTCAGTGAAGCAAAAGAGGAAATAGCAGAGGCCCTGACCATCATTTTTCAATCCTCTCTGGCTTCAGATGTGGTGCCAGAGGACTGGAGAACTGCTAATGTGGTACCCTTGTTTAAAAAGGGAGAAAAGGATAGGCCGAGTAATTACAGGCCAGTCAGCCTAACCTCGGTGATGGGAAAATTATTGGAAAGAATTCTGAAGGACAGGATAAATCTTCATTTAGAAAGACACGGATTAATCAAGGATAGTCAGCACGGATTTGTTACGGGAAGGTCGTGTCTGACAAATTTGATTGAATTTTTTGAGGAGGTAACAAGGTGGGTAGATGAGGGTAATGCGTTTGATGTAGTGTATATGGACTTTAGCAAGGCTTTTGATAAGGTTCCACATGGCAGACTGGTCACAAAGTTAAACACCCATGGGATCCAGGGCAAAGTGTCAAGTTGGATTCAAAACTGGCTCGGAGACAGGAAGCAGAGGGTAATGGTTAATGGCAGTTTTTGTGACTGGAAGGCTGTTTTCAGTGGGGTTCCACAGGGCTCAGTACTAGGTCTCTTGCTTTTTGCGGTATATATCAACGATCTTGACTTGAATATAAGGAGTATGATTAAGAAGTTTGCAGATGATACTAAAATCGTGGTTGATACTGAAGAAGGAAGCTGCAGACTGCAGGAAGATATCAATAAATTGGTAAGGTGGGCAGAACAGTGGCAAATGGAATTCAATCCGGAGAAGTGTGAGGTAATGCATTTGGGGAGGGCTAACAAGGAAAGGGAATACACATTAAATGGTAGGACACTGAGTAGTGTAGAGGAACAAAGGGACCTTGGAGTGCATGTCCACAGATCCCTGAAGGTAGCAGGCCAGGTAGATAAGGTGGTTAAGAAGGCATACGGAATGCTTGCCTTTATTAGCCGTGGCATAGAATACAAGAGCAGGGGGGTTATGCTTCAACTGTATAAAACACTAGTTAGGCCTCAGCTAGAGTACTGTGTGCAGTTCTGGTCACCACATTACAGGAAAGATGTGATTGCACTAGAGAGGGTACAGAGGAGATTTACAAGGATGTTGCCGGGAGTAGAGAATCTTAGCTATGAGGAAAGACTGGATAGGTTGGGTCTGCTTTCCTTGGAACAGAGGAGGTTGAGGGGAGACCTTATTGAGGTGTATAAAATTATGAGGGGCATTGATAAAGTGGATAGAAAGGACCTATTTCCCTTAGCAGAGGGGTCAAAAACCAGGGGACACATATTTAAAGTAATTGGGGGAAGGTTTAGAGGGGATTTGAGGGGAAATGTCTTCACCCAGAGGGTTGTGGTGGTCTGGAACTCACTTCCTGAAAGGGTGGTAGAGGCAGGAACCCTAACCACATTTAAAAAGTACTTGGATGTGCACTTGGGATGCTGTAACCTGCAGGGCTACGGACCAAGAGCTGGGAAGTGGGATTAGGCTGGATAGCTCTTTGTTGGCCGGCACGGACATGATGGGCTGAAATGGCCTCCTTCCGTGCTGTAACTTTCTATGATTCTATAAAATTATGGCAAGCCCATCCGCTATCTCCTCCCCCAATTCCCTTAGCAACCTGGGTTGCAAGCCATCTGGACCAGGCGACTTGTCCAGTCTAAGCATACCCAGCCTGTACATCCTGTCTATCAATTTTCACCCCTTCCATTGCTTCTATCTTTTCCACTTCTACCGATATTTTGTCAGCATCCATCTCATTAGTAAACACCGATACAAGTACAGTACTCATTGAGTATTCTAGCCTTGCCCTGCGCCTCTAAGCATATATCATCTTCTTTGTCTCTAATAGGCCCCACCTCACCTCTTACTACCTGCTTACTGTTTACATAGGTTCCCTTTTATGTTAACCATCATTCTACTCTCATATTCTCTCTTTGCCAATCTTATTTTCATCTTCACATCCCCTCTCAACTTATTGTATTTGGTCTGGTTCTCCCTTGAAGAATTCACCTGACATGCATCATACACCCTCTGTTTTTGTTTCTGTAGGGGGTCGCATGTGGCCAGTCAGTTATGCCCCTGACTGCCTGTGAGCGGTTCGAATCGCTCCCACACCCCTGGGTTCTTGACACCGGACTTAGGTGCAGGCGGCGATGCAGGAAAACGGGTAGACAATTGGTTTGGTACAAGAAAACCGTGAACTTTATTAAAAATGATGATAAAGATTACAAATACTGAGAAATCACTATGTAGTCACAGGCTTATCAAAAGAAAATATACTTAAATGGGAATGGGGAACACACGGCACATCGAGGGAAAACAACTACATTAACAATCCCCTTATCCTTATCCCACCCCTATACCTAACTAGATTAAGCTAAGAGGGGCCAGGAATTCATGCTCACCAAGTCAAAATCTGCGGAGTTAAAACGGTTGTGGGGTTTGGGGTTCGCTCTTTGTGCTCTCTGGGGCCTGCCATCATCACGTGGTCTCAGGGCGCTGCAAGGGCGTCGTCCAGGTAAAGTACCCCGAGATTAAAGTCTTTGCTTGGGTACTTTACCTCGCAGGGATGATGGTTCTTCTTCTTCGGGTGGCAGTGGTCGAAATTTGCATGAAGATAGTCGCAGGTGCAGCTGGATTGAAGGCCCGATTATTCGAAGTGTTCTTCAATCTTCTTCCAGTTCGTCTCGTCTCATCTCGTCTCGTCCCGTCTCGTCCCGTCTCGTCTGCCCGTGTTTGCCTGGTGCGATACCAGGCGTCCCTGATGGATTTGGGGAAGACACGGGCGGTGGCCAGGTAGCGAGTGCGGGAGGAAGAGCGTTGGTTACCGATGGGCCTACAATTAAACTCCTTCCGAAGGCCCTTATCTGCGCGCCAAGTCAGGTAAGTCTATTGTCTAATTTAGGCGGGGACGTTTAATATAATTATACCGATCTAAGTTAACTGGCTTTCACAGAAATCACAGAAATCACAGAAACCTCACAGCACAGATAGAGGCCATTTCGGCCCATCGAGCCTGCACCGACACATATCCCACCCGATCCCCGTAACCCCTACACCAACACATATCCCACCCTATCCCCGTAACCCCACGTATTTAATCCCCCTAACACTAAGGGTCAATTTTTTTTTATCATGGCCAATCAACCTAACCCCGCACATCTTTGGACTGTGGGAGGAAACCCGGAGCACCCAGAGAAAACCCACGCAAACACGGGGAGAATGTGCAAACTCCACACAGACAGTCACCCGAGGCCGGATTCGAACCCGGGTCCCTGGCGCTGTGAGGCAACAGTGCTAACCACTATGCCACCGGCTTTAGATGACCGTTTATCACACCCGATGGCCCCGATGTCCGGGTTGTATTGTCATTAATGCGTTTTAATCGGCCTGTCCAGCCTTGGTGGCTCCCTCGAGCTGTTTCCGATTATTTATGTGGACAAACTAATGGCCTCATGTTTCGGCCTAACTGGGCTTGATCTGTTTCGATCTGACGCAATGCATATTCAATGTTTGCCTAGCTGTCTGGCTTTTCAAACACAAAGTCCTTTTCACAGAAATGCATTTTAAGTTTCGATTTCCCAAAGCTGCCTGTTTGTGCTGCAGAGTCCAAGCTTTTAAAATCTTACAGGCTTTTGGCCACGAGGTGCGGACGGCATCTTTTTGGGTATCCGTTTTTAAATTGTCCATCCAGGGTCCCTTTTATTAATAACCTTGGGGGAATGTGGGAACTTTGAGAACCTTACACTCCCCCCTGTGATACTAAAACTTGCTTGAAGTATCATCCTTACAAGGTGAGCAAAATTTCTGACCCTCCATAGTCAACCTTCCCCTGTAATTACCTATCCAATATACCCACAACACATGCACTTCCCATTCCGCGAAAATGTAGTGTACATAAGCATACATAGAATAATTACAGTCTTTTACACACATCCAAGCATGGAGGGGTCCAACACCCCTGCACCACTTGGTACACATACGTCTTTATTAACAACGTGCCGCAAAATCTTTATTAAAAACAACAAACACAATTAAAAAAAACAATCTTTAATCAACAATACAAAAAAACTCAAACAGGTGTATCTCCCTCCACCTTCACATAATGTTCCTTCCAGATCCTCTGGTTTCGGAATTCTAGCATCTGACCTTTCCCTTGCACTGAATGCAGACTAGATACCACACTATCCCTAACTGGCAAACCACGAGAATGTGGGAAGCCAGTCTGATCCACGAAGGGACCTCTATGCTATTGAAAATGTCCCACCCGGGTGGAATCACAATATCCAATATCTTAGCCCCTATCTCTACTGTTTTCTGCTCTAGAGTGTAAAAATGTTTCTTTGAAACTATAACTGCTTTGAGTATTTTGGTAAGGTGTTCTGGGAGAGGGGGAATTTCGTAGCCGAAATGCGCCACATACTTTTGTAAATTGGTAAAATTCTCCTTCACAGTGGAGGGTTCAAGAATGGGGACAATTCGCTCCTGGGCCACTTGAACTTCTGCCTCGGGTTTAAAGCAGAAACTGCTGTCACTTACCGGACACCAGCTATGCTGTCCATGCTGGTAGTGGGATGCACCTGTGGTGACACAATATGTCCCACCTCCTATATATGCTACCTGCGGGGGAACATGGCCTTGTGCCATTGCCTCCATTGTACAATTTATAGGTTTCGCGCCAGCAGCTCTGAACCCGCACTGTGGTTTTGAATAGGCATTCAAGTGCTGGGGACACAGGATTATGTGTGCTCCCTGGCTCCGGCACCCTGAGAGGTCAGTACCTGTCATAGCGTGCTCCCACTTTATGACATAAGGTGGGACCGCTGTGAAACGAATGTGTGCACCCCCTTGAATGACTCCAATGTTCTCAACCCTGTATACCGGTGCGGGTCAGGCTGTTCTACCCATGACCGGCATCCTAACTACTACTCCCATGATTGTGTGGTTGGACCGCCCACAATCCACTGGGACTGGGTAGGCTTCGGAAGCTAGCCGGAGTTGGCACGGGCTTAATGCATTCTCAAACAGATGGAGGGCTGCGAGGTGTTTGTTGCTGATCCAGGAGGGGACTAAACCCTGTTTTAAATCCTCCAGATTACTGCGGCCTTCGCCCAGCAACCATGCCCCATACAGCACGCACACCTCGTTCTGCGCAGCCTGGTCAGAAGCATTTCTGTCCTCCCTTATGAGGGCATTTACCGTCTTTGCGTGCTTCTCCAACTCCGCTATAATCTCCTTTAAATGGACCATCATGGCCTGGTCCTCATGCAACTCCGAGCCGACTACCTTGTTCTCATCCATTAATATCTTCCTTAACTGTGTTTTTAAACCGTTTATCTGGGTCTGCAGCTCTATGTCATCTAAACTGTTGATGACAGAGAACCCAGTATTAAACGCAGTAAAAACATAATTCCATACTCCCCTTCTTTGTCTCCCTGTGTTACCCAAAAACTCGCGGTGTGTTGAGTACAGTTCGGTTTTGTCAACATTGGCGAAATTGAACTCATAAAACTTCTTGAACATGTCCTTTAATAGGGCCTGGTATAGCTGCTCTGTTTCTTTGGGACACCACTCCGGCAAATGTACCTCGGTGAGATTTAAAATCACGGAGGCTACCGCGTAGTATACCCCCTGGTACAACATCTGGTCGGTAGGCACTAGCACCAACCCATTCCCTGGTCCCTTGGTGGTGGTGGGGCACCCTTCCCTGGGTAACCTCGCCACCTGCGCCATGGGCAGGGGCTTTCGAGGGCGGGTTACAAGCTCAGTGGCATTGACTGGGATCGGGGAGAATGGGACTGCGCACGCCTTCAGGCTGGTATCCCACTTCATCCCCTCCCCGGTGTCTTGCCACTGTCGGTGGAAAATAATGGATATGCCTGAGGGGCAGACCCTCTCTGACCCCCACATACAGATGTAAATCCCTTGATTCGGCTCCCACCACTTGTCCCAACACACACTTAATCCCCTGTGAGTCCCTGTAATCGTCCAGTGGGTATTGTTCCCCAACCGTTCCCACTCGACTGCAGGGTTCCTCATATCTTTGCTCAGCTTTCTGAGCCACCACCACCTATCCAGAGGAATGTGTCCCTTGCACGTTAGACATACACGCTTCCCTATGGTGATGCTGACCCTTGTGGTAATGACCCGTACCCTGGGGCACAGGAGGGAGGCCTCCCCATACGTGAACCCGGTCTGGCTGGAGTACTGAGACGAATTGGACCCCAGCCACCCTGGCCACCTTCCTTTGTGGACATAGACGGCGGTCTCCTCTGCATCCCGTTCGCCGCTTCCGTCGGTTGCTATCGGCGCTCTGTCTCCGGAGCACCCATAGATGTGAGAGTCCTCCACGTCACCCCTCTTTCCCAGGCTCAGTCCCATCAGGGCGAGTAGGATTACGACCCCCTTCATCCTGAAAGTCTTTCTGCAACAGCTACAAAAACATGCAGCCAGGTCCCCAAGAGATTCTTTGGCTTGGGTGAAGCATAGTCGGGTCCCGCGACCTCGACTCAAATATACACACTCTTAGCAGATTACTACTTAATTAAAACTACCCATCACCTTACTTAACTTAAGCTAAAACACCCAAACTTAAGCTAAATACCTAAACTTAAAATATAAACTTACATTACCTAAACTATATACAGGAAACTTTGTGCTATCCGGCACCGATGGGACCGAGCTGTTGCCGTTCCCTCAAAACTGCCAGACACTCCAGCTCTAATGTTGAAGCATACGGAGGTTTTCATCTCCGTATCTGACAACAAACACTGTTGCTTAGCAACAGCTTCTAAACAGCCGGCTGCAGCTGCAAGCATCTCTAGCTGAAGCTGTTGCTATAGCTACAGACCTTGCAGTGCCTGACTGGGAAAAAAAAAGCAACGAAAAGAAACGAAAAGAAAAGAAACGGCTCCTGATTTTTGCCGGTGGCTCGAGCTTGCCGGACACTTAGCCTCCGGATAACACAAAGTTTCCTGTACATCCACCGCCCGTCTCCGGGCGGCCAGGCTAATTCCTGGTTGGGCTGCGGCACACCGCTTCCTTCGGCGTGGCTGCACCGTCCGGCACTGTTGGTCCCTCGCCGTCCATGGCTGCTGGCTGAGGACCTCTGTCCTTGGACTTCCCCCTGACTCGGGAGGCTGTCCCTTTAAACTGGGGAGCTGGTGACCATGGTTTCCTTGGCTGGGGCGTCCGTGGGGACCTTCTAGGGACCTTGGCGAGTGGGGTTTTCTTGGCTGGTGGGCCTTTAACCCGAACCGCTGCTCCCTCAGGCTTGACCTCTCCCGAACCTGGGCAAGGGGAAGGTAACTCTTCGCAGCCTGTTGCTGCAAGCTGAGAGTCTCCGCCCCCAGGTCCCATGGCTGGGTCCGGGGCGGGGTCTTCAACCTCAGGTCCCTCCTCCTCTATACCTGGGTTAGGGGCGGGTTTTCGCCCTCGGGTCCCTCCTCATCTGGAGACCAGAAGAGTGGGGGAGTGTCCCAATCGGTGGGCGGGATGGCCCCTCCCCTTAAGCAAGCCACAGCACCTGCCTGTGCAGTCTGTGAACTCGCTCCTGTTGCAGGCTGAGGATTTTTATCCTCAGACCTTACCCCAACTGGTTTAAACAGTTTGCACTGATTAATGTGAAACTATTTTGTGTGCCGAGGCATCTTAACGGTGTATACCATGGGGCTGGCTTTGTCTACAATGCTGTAGGGCCCCATGTATAATGGTTCCAAACTCCCTACTCGGTAGTTCCATGACTGTAAGGGGTTTTAGATCATGGAGGTTTCTCTCTCTAGAGGCCTCTCTCTCTTGCACAGTAAAACCGTGAGTGGTTCGACCAACGCGCCCCTTAGATTCTATACTCTGGACTTTGGGGCAGGAACTACAATGTAGAGAAAACTCTTGTAGACCAAGTTTGATGAAACGAAATGAAATTTTATTACATAATGTAAAACAAATCAAATGCAAGCAAATAAGAGGGTACATGGGAGGGGAAAACACAAACAAATCATAACGACACAGTACTAACTAAGGCAAATACAGGCATCTTATACTCTACAAAGATCATCATGAAATGGGGAAAACACACGGAACATCGAGGGACAACAACTCATGTTAATTATACCCTTAAATATCCACCCCCTTAAACCTATCTAGATCTGATTATGAAGGGCCAGAAACATGCTCACCAATCCAACTAGGAAGTGTAAGGTTTTGAAACAGGTCTGCGTTTGATCCTTTCAGGCGTCCCGTCTCCACGTGGTTGTTGGAGCCCCAGCGAACTGCGCCACACCTCTCTCCTGAGGTGGGGGTCGGGGACGGCTGGACACCAGCTGGTCTGGATGTCGGCGGGGTCGGGGTTCGTTTGCTCGACCCCGGTCAGAGGAGCCTTGGGCTGGCCCCCATCATCTTTTCTGTAGTTTTTTAATTGCCTCTTCTCCCGAGCCGGAGCGGGTCGATGGCCTCTCGTTTCGTCAACGGCCCAGGGTTGGTCGATGATCTCCCGATGTTTTACCCCGGGGCGGGACGCCGGCTCGAACCGTCTTCTTCTAGCGATGATGCTACCGATACGATGGTAGCACCACGATGACCGCTCTGTCTATGGCTTCCTCCCGTTTTCCACGATGCATTCTTTCTACCTCTGGGTTCCCAGATATACTTCTCATCAGAAGCCCTTATCTCGCGCCAAATCAGGTTAGTCTTTTGTTTTAATTTTGGCGGGCTGGGAGCACAACGGGGTAGTTATTATATTTTAAACTGTTCTTGGATGGCTGGTAACGGGCCATCTCTGGTCTGGAATGACCTTCATTGTTTTTATTGTCCTGGTGACGTCCTTAACGGGTCCTTGATGCTCTTCTCATGAATATGAAACTGTTCCCTTTTGTCTGGTTAAACATTTAGATGGCCTTTATCTACAGGCCGATCTTGACTGGATCTGCATCCAATCTATATGTATATGTGGGTGTCTGGTTTCGTTCTCTCAGAAACGGCTTCCGGAACTTACTGTGGGCTGAATCCACAAAGCTGTCTGAGGACTGCAGGAACCATTTTAAAGTGTCCCAATAAGTTGGTCACGGGGTCTGGCGGCCATTTTGAATGCCCCTTTTTCCTAGGCTTCTTTTAAAACAGTCTTTAAAGTCATGGCTTCTTCTGCCATTGACCCTTTATAATATAAAGTTCAATTTTGCGAATCCTACAATGACCTGATCTCCTACCTCCCACTCGTGGTGCTTTCGGGGCTCGAGCAGCAATCGGTTACTCCGATGCTGCCTTCCCATGTTCCCAGCCGCCTGCTCGTGGACCTGCTTAAGGTGCCCAAAGAGGTTTTGGACGAACCTGTCCCAGTTTACCTCTCTGAGCTGACCCTCCGTGAGCACCGGGGCTAGTACATGGGTGGGGGTCCGCATAACCCTTCCAGTCATTAATGCGTACGGTGAGTACCGCGTGCTTTTAGACTGGCTGACCCGGATCCCCATCAGAACCAACGGTAGGACCTCGGCCCATTTATGGGGCGACTCCACCGTCTCCTTCCTCAATCTTTCTTTTAAGGTCCTATTCATTCTTTCCACACTTCCTGATGACTGTGGGTTGCAGGCCACGTGCCACTTCCCCTCGATGCCTAGCAGCATAAGGGTATTCTGCATCTCCTGTCCGATGAAGCGGCTCCCTTGGTCGGACTCCACATACTGTGGTAGTCCCCACCGCGAGAATGCTTCCTGGACCAGGATCTTGGCAGTACCCAGAGCTGTGGCTGTTCTGCAGGGGAAGGCCTCTACCCATTTGGTGAACACATCCACCAGGACTAGGCAGTACTTATAGCCTCCCTGGGCGGTGGGCAGGGGCCCGATGTAGTCAATCTGTATCGACTGCCATGGTCCCTCTACCCTCCTGATGTGTCCCATAGGTACCTTCCTTTTGTGGGGGTCAGGGTTATTAGCAGCACACACAAGACAGCCGGCGTAGAACTCGCGGACATCTTCCCTGATTCCCGGCCACCATCCCGCCTGTTCCACCCACTGCCAGGTGGTCTCAGGCCTGGGGTCATAGAGTCATAGAGTCATAGAGTCATAGAGTTATACAGCACGGATAGAGGCCCTTCGGCCCATCGTGTCCGTGCCGGCCATCAAGCCCTGTCTAATCTAATCCCATATTCCAGCGTTTGGTCCGTAGCCTTGTATGTTATGGCATTTCAAGTGCTCATCCAAATGCTTCTTAAATGTTGTGAGGGTTCCTGCCTCCACAACCCTTTCAGGCAGTGAGTTCCAGACTCCAACCACCCTCTGGGTGAAAAAGTTCTTTCTCAAATCCCCTCTAAACCTCCCGCCCTTTACCTTGAATCTATGCCCCCTAGTTATTGACCCTTCTACTAAGGGAAAAAGCTCCTCAGTATCCATCCTATCTATGCCCCTCATAATTTTGTACACCTCAATCATGTCCCCCCTCAGCCTCCTCTGCTCCAAGGAAAACAAACCCAATCTGCCCAGTCTTTCTTCATAGCTGAAGCGCTCCAGCCCTGGTAACATCCTGGTGAATCTCCTCTGTACCCTCTCCAAAGCGATCACATCCTTCCTGTAGTGTGGCGACCAGAACTGCACACAGTATTCCAGCTGTGGCCTAACCAGTGTTTTATACAGCTCCATCATAACCTCCTTGCTCTTATATTCTATGCCTCGGCTAATGAAGGCAAGTATCCCATATGCCTTTTTTACCACCTTATCCACCTGTTCCGCCGCCTTCAGGGATCTGTGTACTTGCACACCCAGATCCCTCTGCCCCTCCGACTTGCCTAGGGTCTTACCATTCATTGTGTATTCCCTTGCCTTGTTAGTCCCCCCAAAGTGCATCACCTCGCACTTTTCCGGGTTAAATTCCATTTGCCACTGTTCCGCCCATCTGACCAACCCATCTATATCGTCCTGCAGACTGAGGCTACCCTCCTCGCTATTTACCACCCTACCAATTTTTGTATCATCCGCGAACTTACTGATCATACCTTTTACATTCATATCCAAGTCATTAATGTAGACCACAAACAGCAAGGGACCCAGCACCGATCCCTGTGGCACCCCACTGGCCACAGGCTTCCAGTCACAAAAACAACCTTCGACCATCACCCTCTGCCTTCTGCCACTGAGCCAGTTTTGTATCCAATGTGCCAAGGCACCCTGGATTCCATGGGCTCTTACCTTCTTGACCAGTCTCCTGTGCGGGACTTTATCGAAGGCCTTACTGAAATCCATGTATACCACATCCACTGCGTTACCCTCATCCACACACCTAGTCACCCCCTCAAAAAATTCAATCAAATTAGTCAGACATGATCTTCCCTTGACAAAGCCATGTTGACTATCCCTGATTAACCATTGTCTCTCCAAGTGGAGACTAATTTTGTCCCTCAGAATTTTTTCCAATAATTTTCCTACCACTGATGTTAGGCTCACTGGCCTGTAGTTCCCCGGTTTTTCCCTACTTCCCTTCTTGAATAACGGTACTACATTAGCGGTTCTCCAGTCCTCTGGCACATCCCCTGTGGCCAGAGAGGTCCTGAATATATGTGTTAGAGCCCCCGCAATCTCTTCCTTTGCCTCACACAGCAGCCTGGGATACATTTCATCCGGGCCTGGGGATTTATCCATTTTTAGGCCTGCTAAAACCGCCAATACCTCCTCCCTCTCAATGTTAATATGTTCGAGCATATCACAGTCCCCCCACCCTATTTCTATGTCTACATCGTCCTCCTCCATAGTGAAAACAGATGCAAAAAATTCATTTAGAACCCCTCCTACATCTTCCGGCTCCACACACAGATTGCCACTTTTGTCCCTAATGGGCCCTATTTTTTCCCTAGTTATCCTCTTACCCTTAATATACTTATAAAACATCTTAGGATTTTCCTTTATTTTGCTCGCCAGTGTTATTTCATGGCCCCTCCTTGATCTCCTAATTTCTTTTTTAAGTATCCCCCTGCACTTTTTGTACTCCTCTAGGGCTTCCTCCGCCTTTAGCCTTTTGTATCTGCCAAAAGCCCTCCTTTTTTTCCTAATCCATTCTCGTATATCCCCTGACATCCAAGGTTCCCTGTGGTTTTTGGAACCACCCTTGACCTTTACGGGAACATGTTGCCATTGTATGATCTCAATCTCCCTTCTGAAAGCCTCCCATTGCTCCGATGCGGATTTTCCTACAAGTAGCTGATACCAGTCCATTTTGGCCAGATCCTGCCTTATCCTATTAAAATCGGCCTTCCCCCAATTTAGAACCTTTATTTCCGGCCCATCCCTGTCCTTTTCCATGACCACCTTAAATCTCACCATATTATGGTCACTGTCACCAAAGTGCTCACCTACTAGCACTTTTTCCACTTGTCCGGCCACATTCCCTAGAATTAGGTCCAGTACCGCCCCCTCTCTTGTAGGACTTTCTACATGCTGGCTCAAAAAGCTCTCCTGGATGCACTTTAAGAATTCTACACCCTCTGAGCCTTTCACACTTTGACTATCCCAGTTAATATTGGGGAAGTTGAAATCCCCCATTATTATTACCCTATTATTTGCACATTTCTCTGAGATTTGCCTACATATCTGTTCCTCTATCTCCCCCTGACTGTTTGGAGGCCTATAGTACACTCCCAGCAAAGTGCTTGCCCCCTTTTTGTTTTTAAGCTCCACCCATATGGCCTCATTAGAGGAACCTGCTAATATATCATCCCTCCTTACTGCAGTAATTGACTCCTTAATTAATATTGCAACACCCCCTCCTCTTTTACCTCCCCTTCTGTCTCGCCTGAAGATTCTGTACCCCGGAATATTGAGCTGCCAGTCTTGCCCCTCCCTCAACCATGTCTCCGTGATAGCAACAATATCATACTCCCATGTGTTTATCAACACCTTCAGTTCATCCACCTTATTTGCAAGACTCCTTGCATTAAAATAGATGCCATCCAGCCTTGCCCTTATATATTTGCCATGTCTACCAAGCTGACTTGTTTTTTTCTCTATAATTGGCAGCACATCACCCCCTATTTCAGCTCCTCTCTGTATCCCATCCCCCTGCCAAGTTAGTTTAAACCCCCCCCAACAGTGCTAGCAAACCTCCCCGCAAGGATATTTGTCCCGCTCTGGTTCAGGTGCAACCCGTCCGACTTGTACAAGTCCCACCTTTCCCAGAAGCAGGCCAGTGATCCAGGAAACTAAAACCCTCCCTCCTACACCAACTCTTTAGCCACGCATTCATCTGCACTATCCTCCTATTCCTATACTCACTAGCACGTGGCACTGGGAGTAATCCAGAGATTACAACCTTTGAGGTCCTGCCCTTTAATCTGTTACCTAGCTCCCTAAATTCTTGATGCAGGACCTCATCCCCCTTCCTACCTATGTCGTTGGTCCCAATGTGGACCACGACCTCTGCCTGCTCACCCTCCCCCTTAAGAATGCCCTGTAGCCGCTCAGTGACATCCATGACCCTGGCCCCAGGGAGGCAACAAACCATCCTGGAGTCACGTTTCCGACCACAGAAACACCTATCTGTTCCCCTTACGATAGAATCCCCTACCACTATTGCTCTCCCACTCTTTTTCCTCCCTTCCTGAGCAGCAGAAGCGTCCCTGGTGCCAGGAAGCTGGCTGCTGCTGCCTTCCCCTGGTGAGTCATCCCCCTCAACAGTATCCAACTTGGTATACCTGTTTGAAAGGGGGATGTCCGCAGGGGTTCCCTGCACTTCCTGCCTGCCTCTGTTGCTCCGCCTGATGGTCACCCACTTTCTTTCTGCCTGTGCAGCCCTACCCTGAGGCGTGAACAACTCGCTAAACGTGCTATCCACGACCCTCTCAGCATCGCGCATGCTCCAAAATTCATCCACCCGCAGCTCGAGCGCCGCAATGCGGTCTACAAGTAGCTGCAGCTGGATGCATTTCCCGCACACATGGTCGTCAGGGACACTGGCAGCGTCCCTGACTTCCCACATGGAGCAAGAGGAGCAGAAAACGGGTCTGAACTCTCCTGCCATGACTTACTCCTTTAATTAATTAAAAAATTTATTCAATACCCCAGTTACAGGTATACTCTAGGGCGCTTTATTTACCAACTGTCCCCACTACACCACAGAGACCCTAGAAATTTAACCACAGAATTCAAGCTTGTATTGAAAAGAGAGAAATACTCACCAACCAATCACTTACCTGCTTCCTGCTGACGTCACACTTGGACTACTTTTTACCTCTCTCCCGGAACCTGGATTGGTGCCTCTGACTGCTCCCTTTTAAGTACCTCTCCCGCCTCGGGCTGCTCCCGCGCAGGTCCGCTGCTTCTCCGGTCTTGGGGCTGTGGGCCTCGGTGCCTCTGACTGCTCCTTAGGTACCTCTCCCGCCTCGGGCTGCTCCCGCGCAGGTCCGCTGCTTCTCCGGTCTCGGGGCTGTGGGCCTCGGTGCCTCTGACTGCTCCTTAAGTACCTCTCCCGCCTCGGGCTGCTCCCGCGCAGGTCCGCTGCTTCTCCGGTCTCGGGGCTGTGGGCCTCGGTGCCTCTGACTGCCCTTAAGTACCTCTCCCGCCTCGGGCTGCTCCCGCGCAGGTCCGCTGCTTCTCCGGTCTCGGTGTCCCGCTCCTGGACCCTCATGGGCCAGTTGAAGGAATTCCCTCCAGTGCTGCTGCAGCACAACCCACTGTTCCCCCCGGAACAGCATACCCTCTTTTACGTAGAGGATTGCTGTGCCGTACGGACCCTCTACCCCTTTTCCCTCAGTTACTGCACTGAGGACTGCTTTGAGGACGGGGTCTTGGGCTTGAACCGTCTTAAGGTCCGGGGCTAAAGCTACCCCTGCACTCCCTTAGGTCCTGTCCCTACCTCTGACTGCCGCCATGGGTCTGGACCCATATGGGTCCCAGAAAGTGCCTGTGCGGGCACCCTCCTTGGCGAGCATGTCAGCCTGCTGGTTGCCCTGACTACGGGGTTCTGTGGAGGAATGGGCTTTCACCTTGTGGATGAAAATCTCCCCTTCCTCCCCCACTGCCGCCAGGATCTTTTCCAGCAGGGGTTTTACTGTGAGGGGTCTCCCGTCGGCGGAGGTGCATCCGCGGCAGGACCAGATGGCCAGGTACTCCGTACACGAATTGCACGTGAACATGCTGTCCGAGCAAATCGTGTATGGGGTGGGGAAGATTTTGGGGTGTGTAACGACGTACACTACCGTGGACAGTTCAGCCTGCTGGGCGCTCATGGTGCTGGGGAGCTTAATTGCCAGGGCAATGTTTGCCGCTGGGTCATAAACTCCACACCCCGTGAGACGCTCGCCAGCAGATACCATGCTGGAACCGTCTACATAGATCTCGCGGCCTGTGGGATGTATCCCGGCCCGTAAACCTATGTCCACTTCCCAAACCCCTTCTATGGAACACTGGTGGGCTGTTCCAGGATATACCAGGTTGGCTGCGAGCTTTGGCTCACAGAGACCCTTCACTTTAAGATCCATCTGTGAGAGGAGCAAGGTCCAGTGGGCAATGCGGGCACTGCTCACTGTTCCATCCTTGATCGTCCCGTCCAGAAGCATCTGGGTGGGTGTGTGATGGGTGAGGAGGGTGATGGGAGAGGTGCCTGTGAAGATCAGTGATCTTTTCACAGCCTAATGTGTGGCCAAGAGGTGCCTCTCACAATTGGAGTAGCTCCTCTCCACATCCATGAGTATCCTGGAGGAGTAAACCACCGGCCTTAGCCTGCCGTGCCACTCTTGGCATAGCACAGCACTCAGGCTGTCTGCACTGGCTGCTACCTCCAGGAAAAACTCTTTCCCCCCATCTATGGCCCCTAGAGCTGGTGCGGTCTGCAAGTCCCTTTTGAGCCTGACAAATGCTGCCTGGCAGCCCTCATCCCAAAGCCACTCCACTCCCTTGTGTAGGAGTCGGAGCAGAGGGGCTGCTGTGGCTGCATAGTCCTCAATAAAGTCTCTACAGTACCCGGTTAGCCCTAGAAATGACCTCACACCCGTCACTGTGTTGGGGACTGGTAACTCTTGTACCACTTCTCTCCTAGCCTTATCTATGGCCCTTTCTCCAGCGCGCACGGTCAGGCCTAGGAATTTCACCTCCTGCTGGCCGATCTGCGCTTTCTTGGGGTTCACCTTAAAACCCTTTTGCCCAAGCAGCTCCAGCAGTTCGGCCAATAGTGGGCCATGCTCCTCTCTCGAATCGGTGAAGAGAAGCAGGTCATCCACATATTGTACCAACTGTCTGGGCTGACTGAACTCCTTTAAACTGTTTGCCATGCACTGATGGAAAATGCTGGGGCTGTTATGGTAACCCTGAGGCAAGCAGTTCCACGTGTACTGTTGCCCTTTAATCGTAAAGGCAAACTTGTACTGATCCTCCCTCCTTAAAGGAAATATCCAGCACCGTGAAAGTGGTCGTGGATGCTGGAATACTTCCTATCAGGTCGGCAACTGCTGCTACTGTGGGTGCACAGGCTGGGATGTTACTATTGAGCACCCGATAATCCACTGTGGCCCTCCAGGAATTGTCTGGCTTTCTAACCGGCCACAATGGAGAGTTTACGTGGGTGGCTATCGGTCTCAGAACTCCCTGCTGTACTAAAGAGGACATGGCTGCTTCCATGTCTGGCTTTGCTTCCCTGGGAAAGTTATGCTGTCTCTGTGGTTGGGCCATGGGGTCCCCGTCTACGCTGACCCTCCCGCAGTCGTGTTTGTGTGTGGCAAATGTGGCCAGGTGGGCCTGCACAAATGCCTGGAACTCCTGTGGGGTGTTACTGACCATAAGCTCGAGGTTATAACCCTCTTTGGGCTTCATGGTGCATAGGGTCCCCTTCCCTTCCTTTCCCGGGATTACTACTACCTCACTGTCCTTTCCTTTACCTGCCCTCCATAGGCAATGATTTCTCAAATCTACTAGGGTCCCGTGGCCTACAATAAAGTCGGCTCCCAGGACCCCCTTCCACCCTCCACTTCCCATTTCATCAGGACACAGGTCCACTTAGAGCGGAGCGGTCCTAAATGAATGGCAAGCGGGATGGAAAACGAGCCGGCCTGTTCATTGCCTGTGAACCCCGACAGACTGTATGGGTCCCCGTTAGATAGAGGCGAGGTGGTGGGGTTAGCTGAGTAGACCACGGGCATGATGCCCCCGTGTCCAACAGATAGGTCCCCTGCACCCTTTCTACCTCCATCTCCAAGAGGGGTCTCTTCCATTCATCGTACCGAAGGGAACACAGGTTAACAGGCTGCGCTGGCTCTAGCCAGGGCTGTGGGTTGGATGGGGCTGACAGGGTCAGAGCACCGGTAACGGCTGCTACTCTCCCCTGACCAGTCAATAAGGACCTCATGGTGTCCAAAAGTGACTCGACCGCTGCGGGAGGGATTCCTGCCTCCGCCTTTTGGGCTGGGGCTGTGGAATTCTTTCCCTTGTTATCTTTCCAAGGGTTTTTGCACTCCTTCCGCCAGTGATCGTCCTTCCCGCACCCGTAACAATTCGTCTTTGTGTTGGGGGGGGTTAGTCCCTTCCTGGTGCCACTCTTTCCTACCCGGTCCGGGTTTTACCTCATGCACCTTCCCCTTAGGTGGGTGTGCATCGGTTCCCCTACCGTTTTTATAGGCTAGAGTCAACTGTCTGATCACCGTAAGTTCGGTGGTCTGGGGGTTCTTGGGGTCGAACCAGACTTCTGCCTTGGCCCGGACCTGTGGCAAGCTATTCGCCACCAGGCAATGGGCCAGGGGATCCCCGTTCAGGAACACCCGGTTCGGCGTCCCCGGACAGGCCCTCCGGTATACCGGCCATAACCGGTCCGCGAAAGCCTGCAGGGTTTCCTCTGCGAGCTGGACCATCTTCTCCACACGGGAGAAAGGACTTCCCTCATTCATCCCCATGGCCTCTAGAACTGCATCTCTGAGCTCCTCATACCCGCTCTGCCCCCTCTTACTCTTCAGAGAGGGATTGGAGGAGACTACTCTTCAGGGAGAATAGCAGCATCTTGGCCTGCTCAGCGCCATCGCAGTCGTTGACACTGGCTGCCTGCTCTATGTCCCTGAAGTGGATCGAGGGGTCTCCCTTTTCGGAGAGCTTTGGGACATGGTGCTATAGGGTAATACGAACTGGTTTTGGAGGGGTCCGGCATCGTCGCCATTGACGGGTGGGCCGAACCTCCGATGCTGGGCTGGGCACATCGGTCCCGGCTCCGACCTCTCTGGCGGGGGTTGCCCTACCTCTGCTCCCACCTCTGGCTCCACCCCCCCTTGCTGCCAGACCTCGCTTACGAGTGGTGGTCGTGAGACCTCCTGTCCCTAAACTGGGTCGTCCCTGGGCACTACCGGTGATGTTGGAACTGTCCTCCCCTCGTTCCCCATAAAATCAGCCTGACCTGCCTTTGGGCTTATGAGGCACACCATGCCTTTTGCCTTCCTGAGGGCCAGGCTCAGATTTTCTGTCCGCTCTTTGCAGGGGCCGTGGTCTGCCTCCTCAAACCCGTTTACTCGCTAGCTTATAAGCTGCCTTTACCTCCTGTACTTTCTCCTCCTGCTCCCTAACTTGCTTTGCCAAGCGGGCGTTCTTTTCCCGCAACCTTAACTCATTACCCTTAGCTTCGGTGACATGGCACTGTAGGTATTCCAACTGGGCCTTGTGTTCTCCCATTAAATACACTCTCTCCTGATTCAAGGCCTGCAATGCTACCAATAACTTCTCCCCTGCGAGAGCCTTATCCTGGATCTCCAGGGCTGACTCCTTTAACTCGACTGCCTGTGCTGCAACGAGCCTGTCCAAAAGCTGGACCTGCTTTTTGAAACACATCAGCCAAACTGCCTTCTCTAAGGACTTCTTGTGTTCCTTTCCCTCTGTCCACTTAGCTGCTGCATCTACCGGACGCCCAGCCCTTAACAGAGTGGTGATCCATTTCTTTGTGATATTCACCTTGCTAAACACATAATCAGAAATCCTTTCCTCCATCATGGTTTGCTCATCCGAACCATTGTCTACTGTATCGCAACCCTGCTGCCGGTGTCCTGCCGCGGTCGCCATTTTCTGTAGGGGGTGGTGTGTGGCCAGTCAGTTATGCCCCTGAGAAGCTGTGAGTGGTTTGAATCGCTCCCACACCCCTGGGTTCTCGACACCGGACTTAAGGTGAAGGCGGCGATACAGGAAAACGGGTAGACAATTGGTTTGGTACAAGAAAACCGTGAACTTTATTAAAAACGATGATAAAGATTACAAATACTGAGAAATCACTATGTAGTCACAGGCTTATAGAAACATAGAAACATAGAAGATAGGAGCAGGAGTAGGCCATTCGGCCCTTCGAGCCTGCTCCGCCATTCAATGAGATCATGGCTGATCATCCAAATTCAGTACCCTGTCCCTGCCTTCTCCCCATATCCCTTGATCCCTTTAGCCTCAAGAAATATATCCAATTCTTTCTTGAATATATTTAATGAACTGGCCTCCACCACCCTCTGTGGCAGAGAATTCCACAGGTTCACCACTCTCTGGGTGAAGAAATTCCTCCTCATTTCAGTCCTAAATGGCTTTCCCCTTATCCTTAGACTATGACCCCTGGTTCTGGACTCCCCGGCCATCAGAAACATCCTTCCTGCATCTAGTCTGTCCAGACCTGACAGAATTTTATAGGTTTCGATGAGATCCCCTCTCAATCTTCTAAACTCCAGTGATTATAAGCCCAATCGACACAATCTCTCCTCATACGTCATTCCTGCCATCCCAGGTATCAGCCTGGTGAATCTTCGCTGCACTCCCTCCATGGCAAGAACGTCCTTCCTCAGGTAAGGTGATCAAAACTGCACACAATACTCAAGGTGCGGTCTCACCAAGGCCCTGTACAACTGTAGCAAGACATCCTTGTTCCTGTACTCGAACCCTCTTGCTACGAAGGCCAACATACCATTTGCCTTCTTAAACGCCTGCTGCATCTGCATGCTTACCTTCAGCGACTGGTGCACAATAACACCCAGGTCTCTTTGCACTTCCCCTTCTCCCAATCTATTGCCATTCAAATAATAATCTGCCTTCCTGTTTTTGCCACCAAAGTGGATAACCTTGTTGAGATACCGCGGCAAACGTGGGAGTCGAGACCAGAGCTATTGAAAACACAACTGCTTTATTCTAACCACATGGCAAACAGGAACTAGAAAAGCCCACGCATCCACTTAAATACTTCCCAGACAGGAAGTGCTCCCGGCAGCCTGTCCCTGCGGGAAACAAGTTGCTGGAGGAAAGGGCACCCGGCTGGGGGCTTCTGCTTAGACTGTCTGTGCCGCCGTGAGCGGATTATGTCCAGTGGTGGCGTGTCGCCACAGAGCTCCCCCCAGAATCCGCTTAGGAGGAGTGGACGAGTCGTGACGGTGGTCTAATGGTTCTGCCGCAGCGGCTCTGAGTGGTCGCCGGTCTGGTTGGTTGGGTCGGGCGGTTCGCCGCCGGCTGTGCTGGCTTGCCGGGGGGACGGCCTCTAGTTGGAGGCTGGGCCATGGGGACCTGTTCCCCTGGTTCTGTGTGTGCTGGTTTGAGCCGGTCGATGGAGACTGTCTCGACCCTGTCGCCGAGTCGCAGCTTGAAGACCTTGTCCCCGGTTTGTAGTACCTCGTACGGACTGTCGCACGGGGGTCGCAGGGGCCCGCGGTGCGCGTCGTGTCACATGAAGACGAAGCGCGCCTGCTGTAAATTTGGCGGGACGTGAGGTGCGAGTTCACCGTGTCGGTTGACCGGAAGTGGGGCGAACTGCTGAGCGGAAGAGCAAGAGTTGAGCCGCTGCTGTTCGGCCGACCAAGGCTTGGTAGGCTCCGGAAGGAATTCGCCTGGGACGCGCAGCGGTTGTCCGTAGACTAACTCCGCTGCCGAGGACTGGAGGTCTTCCTTGACCGCGGTGCGTAGGCCGAGTAGCACCCACGGTAGGCGGTCAGTCCAGGTACTGTCCTGCAGGCCGGCGCGGAGTGAGGCCTTGAGTGACCTGTGGAAGCGTTCACAAAGTCCGTTGGCCTGCGGGTGGTACGCCGTGGTGCGGTGGAGCGTCACCCCGAGGTTGCGTGCTGTGGACGTCCAGAGTTCGGAGGTGAACTGGGCGCCTCTGTCGGAGGTTATGTCGGCCGGTACGCCGAACCTCGCAACCCAGGTGTTAACGAACGCCCTGGCGATGTCGGCTGTGGTGGTGGAGGTCAGCGGCACTGCCTCAGGCCAGCGTGTGTAGCGGTCGACCATCGTGAGGAGATAAGTTTGGCCTTGCAATGGCGGCAGGGGACCGACGATGTGACGTGTACGTGGTCGAAGCGGCAGCTGGGTACCTCGAAGTCTCCCAGGGGTGCTTTGGTGTGCAGCTGTACCTTAGCCCGTTGGCAGGCGAAGCAGGAGGTGGCCCAAGTCCGAACATCTCTGCTGAGGCCGCGCCAGACGAAGCGCTTGGAGAGGAGTTTGACGGATGCGCGGGAACCCGGGTGAGAGAGCCCGTGGAGCGCGTCGAAGACGCGGCGGCGCCAGGTCTCAGGGACGACCGGCCTGGGTTGGCCGAGTGAGACGTCGCACGTGACTGCCGTGGCTTCGGGCCCGTGCGCGACCTTGGCTAGGCGTAGTCCTGGCAGGCTGGTAGCCGCCGAGAGGAGGTCTGGGTCCGTGAGCTGGGCCGCTGCTAGTTGTGCGTAGTCGACCGCGAGGTGATTCGCACAGACGGCGGGACGGGAAAGGCAGTCGGCGACCACGTTGTCTCTATCGGAGACGTCCTGAATGTCCGTAGTAAACTCGGAGACGGCCGCGAGCTGGCGTTGCTGCCTAGCGGACCAGGGTTCGGTGTGCTTGGCCATCGCATATGTGAGTGGCTTGTGGTCCACATACGCGGTGAAGGGGCAGCCTTCCAGGAGGAACCTGAAATGGCGGACCGACAGGTGGAGTGCGAGAAGCTCGCGGTCGAAAGTGGAGTATTTGACCTCCAGGGGGCGCAGTTGGCGGCTGTAGAAGGCAAGTGGCTGCCACGCGCCATTGACCCACTGCTCGAACACGGCCCCGACCGCGTGGTCGGAGGCGTCGGTGGTGAGCGCGACCCGGGCATCGGCCCTCGGGTGCGCGAGCAGAGTGGCGTCGGCGAGCGCGTTTTTGGTGGCGTCGAAGGCGGCTGCCGTGTCAGTGGTCCAGGCTACATCCATCTTGCCGGATTTTCCTCGGAGGGAGTCGTATAGGGGCTTCATGAGGGCTGCGGCTCTGGGGATGAACCTGTTGTAGAAGTTCACCATCCCGAGGAACTCCTGGAGGCCCTTGATGGTTGTGGGGCGGGGGAATTGCTGGACGGCCTGCACCTTGTTGGGCAGGGGGATGGCCCCAGCAGGGGTGATGTGGTGACCGAGAAAATCGATCTCGGTTAGGCCGAATTGGCACTTCGCCGGGCTGAGGATGAGCCCGTGTTGGGCTAGGCGCCCGAACAGGATGCGAAGGTGTTCGAGGTGTTCTTGTTTGGAGGAGCTGGCCACGAGAATGTCGTCTAGATAGACGAATAGGAAGTTCAGGTCCCGGAGGACTGAGTCCATAAGGTGCTGGTAAGCCTGTGCTGCATTCTTGAGGCCGAAGGGCATCCTCAGGAACTCGAACAGGCCGAATGGGGTGATGACGGCCGTTTTGGGGATGTCCGCGGGGTGTACGGAGACTTGGTGGTAACCGCGCACCAGGTCGACTTTGGAAAAGACGGTTCGTCCGGCCAGTCGGGCCGAGAAGTCCTGGATATGTGGCACCAGGTATCGATCGGGGGTGGTGGCGTCGTTGAGGCGGCGGTAGTCCCCGCAAGGGCGCCAGCCTCCGCCGGGCTTGGGGGCGATGTGGAGGGGCGAGGCCCAAGGGCTGCTGGAGCGGCGGGTGATGCCGAGTTGTTCCATGTTGGTGAACTCGGCCCGCGCGATTTCCAGCTTGGCCGGGTTGAGTCTGCGGGCGTGGGCAGAAACTGGGGGGCCGGTGGTGGGGATATAGTGTTCCACACCGTGCTTGGCGGCTTTGGCCGAAAAGGTCGGGTTAGTGAGGGCGGGAAACTCAGCTAGGAGTGCCGAGTAGTCGTCCGTGGCTCTGTCGAGGCAGTAGGTCGTCAGGCCGGCCGAACGGGCCAGGGTAAAGGCGCCGGGGATGGCGGCCATAGTGTTGATGTCGACGAGGCGGTGCCTCGGAATGTCGACAAGGAGGCCGTGGGCGCGTAGGAAGTCGGCGCCGATGAGTGGGCAGAGGACCTTGGCTGTAAGGAACGCCCAGCGGTAGCGGTGGCCCGCGAGGTTGAGCGTGACCATGCGGGTGCCATATGTGCGGATTTCAGAGCTGTTGGCTGCAGCCAGTGTGATACCCCGTGTGCCGCGTTGGATCTCAAGGGCGGAGGCGGGGGTGATGCTGTGCTGGGCCCCTGTGTCGCACAGAAATCGGCGGTTGGTTCTGTCGTCAGTGACGTACAGTAGGGGCTCCTTCTGCCCCGCGGCCATCGCGGGGGCCGGTGCGGGGGGGGGTTTGAAGGAACACGGTGGCGTGCAGCGTTGAGCCCTAGCGCCAAAACGGGTGTGGTAGTAGTAGTGACCCGGAGTGGTAGGGCGGTCGGGCCTAGCGGCCCGGGAAGACCGCGTGGTCGTTGCCGTGAGGTCGGGCGCGACGTCGCGAGCGGCCTGTTCAGAGAGCAGCCGGTCGGCCTTTTCGGCTATATCATTCAGGTCCGTGGAGTCAGACTCCACAATGAGCGGGCGGATGCTGGCGGGGAGCTGCCGAATGAAAAGCGTGCGAAAAAGGGCGCCGGGATTGTTGTCGTCTGAGAAGGACAGCATGTGGGAAAGCAGGTCTGATGGTGAAGCGTCACCAAGGCTGGGGAGGTCCAGGAGTTGGCAGTGGCGCTGGTAAGAGGATGTTTGAAATTTTTTAAGTAGCGCAGCCTTCAGATGTTCGTACTTGCCCTCCGTTGGTGGATTCTGCAGTGCTGCCCAAACCTTGGGGACTGTAGCGTAGGTGAGCGAGGCGACGAGGTAGTCGTACTTCGTGGCGTCGACTGTAATGCCTTTCAGCCGGAATCTGGACTCAGCTTGAACGAACCAGGCTTCGGCGAGGTTCTCCCAAAAGTCTGGTAATTTAACTGTGACTGCGTTTGTATCCGCCATGCTAGCTTAGGATTCGTCCTGAGCGTCGGGGTCACCAGTGTTGAGATACCGCGGCAAACATGGGAGTTGAGACCAGAGCTATTGAAAACACAACTGCTTTATTCTAACCACATGGCAAACAGGAACTAGAAAAGCCCGCGCATCCACTTAAATACTTCCCAGACAGGAAGTGCTCCTGGCAGCCTGTCCCTGCGGGAAACAAGTTGCTGGAGGAAAGGGCCCCCGGCTGGGGGCTTCTGCTTAGACTGTCTGTGCCGCCGTGAGCGGATTATGTCCAGTGGTGGCGTGTCGCCACAACCTCACATTTATCCACATTATAGTGCATTTGCCATGTTTCTGCCCAATCACCCAACCTGTCCAAATCGTACTGGAGTTTCACGACTGTTGTGTATGTACCTTTAAGGGAAGAACTGGTTTTAGACTGCAGTACCGGCAGTGACCACCCCTGTATAAAAGGCCCTAGCAGGCTTCTGTATTTCAGTCTGACGTTGCAGAACCTGGAAAACCAAATTTTAATTTGATTTGTTAAGTTTTAGTTGAACTTTTGTTTATTTACAGTCCAATTTGTTTTTGTTTTTTTTGGGTCCAAACAAAAGAGTGCCCTCCTGTTCAGACCTCATTCTCAGCATTGCTGGCTGTGCAGCTGCCTCAGTCAGCAGGAGGAGAAGGAGCAGCCAAACCAGGAGAGTGGAGAGTGGAAAGTGATGGTCTCCTGACCAGGAAGAGGAGGATAACGATAGGTCACCACCACCACCTCCACCATCATCATCACAACTGAGGTGCCTGGAGAGGACAGAGGAGGAGAAGGAGAAAGGAGGCCAGCAACAACACCAACCAGGGGAGAGGCCTTTCCATTACTGCCTCCCCAAATTGGCCTCCATTCCAGGAGAGGGAGAGAGGGGAGAGAAACCATCATCAACAGAAAACAAACAACTGTTTGGAAGGAGGGAAGGAGAACATCTTTCTGAACATCTACAGGTGGGTGTTATTTGGGGCACTTTCCCAAAGACTTTGTATTTTAGGTGGGGGGAGATAAGAAGAAACAAGGCCGGATCATCAAGGGGTGTCTGTGTGTGTGTGTGGCTCTTGTTAAAAACTAGGCCACACACACCACTAATAAGCACCCCTTCTATTGCCTGACCTGGGACAGCTGGAGCTGCCTAGGTGAAGTCCAATTACATCGTTAAGACCTGGTGTGGGACTGAGCCTGGGGTATCTCCAGCTTTCCCAGGTGAAGACATCTTCTCCCCCTGCCAGAAGACCACCACCATCAAAGACTTTAAATTCCCATCGGAGAGTGCACCCCTGCCAACACCCACCCACCCACCATCCTGAGTGGCAACACTGCCCTTGCAGCCTCCCTCCTTCCCACCCCCCCTCTCTCTCTCTCTTTGTCTCTCTCTGCCTATTTCTCTGAGGCACCTCAATTTCATCTCTTTTTATTAATTGCCTATTGAGCAGAGGGGAGAAGGCCCCTCTCCCAATTTCAATCAATAAGGGGAGAGGTGTGTCTTCATCTTAAACAGCTCCCTCTGCTCAATAGAGGACCAAAAAATACCTGAGGCCATTAACACCTTCAGGCCTGTGACTTGGGGTGAGTGTAGCCCTTATAAAAACACCCCATAATGGTGACTGCATCTTCGCCGGTGGCGGGGCCAGCCAGGACTTATGCGGGAGTGGCAGCCACAGTCACAGCTGCTCCCGCTGCTTCTGCTGCCACGTCACCTTTTAAACTTATGACAAAAAAGCTTGGGGTGAAGAGCTACACTCACCCCACTATGACCATTGAGGCCTGCGTTAAAGCCATGGCTGGGGTTGTTGGCCCCTCAGCCATCGTCGCGGCCTCAAAAATGTACGGGAAGGCTGTGTTCTTCCTGGGGTCGGAGCGGGCGGTGTCCCTGGCCGTCGCCAAGGGGCTCACCATGGGCGGGACCTTCCTGCCGGTGGATCCTCTCGAGGCCACCGCGCAGAGGATCGTCGTCTCGAACGTCCCGCCATATGTTCCTGGTGAGCTCCTCCTCCCCCATTTATGCCAACTTGGGGAGGTGAGGTTGGGGATCACGCCCATCCCGCTCGGCTTCCGGGAAGCCAGCCTTCGCCACGTCTTCTCCTTCCGGCGCCAGCTGTTCATCCAGCTGGCGCGGGAGGAGGACACCACGAGGGGACCGCCTATCGTGTCTTCTGGACGTCGGACGGTGTGCGGTGCCATGCCTGCAAGGAGGTGGGGCACATTCGGAAAAACTGCCCCGCCTCCAAGGCCGCCAGATCATCTAGTGTGGCTGAGGCTGGCGCCGCCGCCGCTTCTCCCCCCGGATCTGCCCGCGCATCGGGAGCCACTGATGCGCGGTCGACGTCGGAGGCCGATGCCACCAAGGCCTCCAGCGGGGGGGAGGGAGCGCGTCCGGCCGGAAGGAAGGCGCAGCAAAAATCCAAACACCTTAGGGCGGGTCCCCCCGTGGAGGGCCGGCCCTTGCCCCTTAAG
This sequence comes from Somniosus microcephalus, assembly GCF_052327205.1. Taxonomy (NCBI): domain Eukaryota; kingdom Metazoa; phylum Chordata; class Chondrichthyes; order Squaliformes; family Somniosidae; genus Somniosus; species Somniosus microcephalus. The sequence goes on from NW_028225179.1 coordinate 79,580,516, forward strand.
CCCCTTACACCCGCGCTCCTCGCGGAGTTAATCGGGGTGGATGGGAGTGGGAGGGGCCTCGTGCCCGAGCCTGTGGCCGCAACCGCCGTAGCGGAAACGCCAATACCTGCGGCCGGGCTTGGGCCCGAGGAACCCGACAAACCTGCTCCGCCGGAGGGAGCAGACGAGGAGGCCCCTGCAGACATGGAGGTCTCCCTCGCTCCCTCCGCGCTGAAAAGAAGGCGTGACCCCCTGGAAGAGGAGGAGGACCGGGAGGAGGAAGGTCCCTCCGAGCAGGGGGAGTCATCGCCCGCCGCGGGTACTGCGCCCCCCCCCCGCTGTCATTACCACCGGCGATCGGCAGGGGTCGCCTGTCCCTCGGGAGGCTGAGGCAGATGTGTCTGTCCGGCACGTGCCTCCCGGGGATGGGGACGAGACCCTGCCCGTGGGGGTGGGCGCGGGACAACCCGCGGCGGTGATTGACATTTTATCGGTGCCGTTACCACTCGCCGGGTCGGGCGGCCTGGGGTCTGGGTCAGGCGAGCTCGAGGAAAATGAGCTCGCCCAATGCAACCCGGACATCTCCCAGGGGCTGCTTGTCCCGGTGGAGGTTTTAATTGAAAACACCCCATCCGCTGGGTCTGAGGTTGGTAGCGGGGAGGAGGATGGCCCCCTGGCTGCGTCTCTGGTGCCGGACGTACTGGAGGAGCTGGGAATTGTTCTCTCCCCGGTTTCTCCGGTCGTTCTGGCGTCTGAGGCGGGGGGGGACTCCGAACCGCCGCCGTCTTCTGGCCCGGCGCCCCTAGAGGAGCCCAGGGAGGAATCCTCTGCCGCCGATCCTGGGGGTGGGATCCGGGCGGAGGCGGGGCCAGCTGGTGCAGCCGAGCCGTTCGCTGCGCATTGCGCGACGGACGGGTCGGCCGCTGTTGACGACCCCCTGGAGGAGGATGGGGACTCGGTGATGGGCACGGAGGATGATTTGGACTCCACCGTCGACGAGGCGCTGGGTGACCTCGTGCCCCTCGCTGAGTCTCTCCTCATTCCCGTAAGGGAACTCCGGGACTTTATGGCCACGTGCCAGGGTCGGCACAATAAGATCCGGCTGGCCCTCGACAGGTGGTCGGAGCTGGAGCTGCTCATCGTGTCCGTCTGCGCCGCTGTTAAAATCATGGGCGCCGATGAGGGCGTGGACCCGCTCGAGCTGCGTCGGCTCAGAACGTTTCTCACTGGGCTGCTGAGGAAGTGGCGGCTGACCAGCGGCTGCGCTCCCTCCCCCCGTTAGGTGTAGGTCGAGGTTGCACTATGCTTCTGACATGAAGATAACCATAGCCAGCCTCAACATCAACGGCAGCAGGGAGGCGCGCCGCAGATTCAATAACTTCTCGGTCCTTCGGGACGGGAAGTATGCGATGTGCTTCCTGCAAGAAACTCACACCGTTCCGGGAGACGAAGCCACATGGCTCCTGGAGTGGCAAGGAGGGGTCAGCATGAGTCACCTCTCCAACAATTCCAGCAGGGTGGCTATCTTGCTGGCCCCGCATTTTCAGCCGGAGATCTTTGGGGTCAAGGTGCACGTGCCGGGCCGCTTGCTCCAGGTCACTGTTCGCCTGGGGGGCATGCCGCTCCATCTAGTGAACGTGTACGCCCCTCAGACCGGTGCACTTCTTTGAAGAAGTGTCCGCTCTTTTGGGCTCCGTCGACGTGGGCGAGTGCGTCATCCTCGGGGGGGATTTTAACTGCACCCTCGAGGCGAGGGACCATTCGGGTCCCCTGCAAAGCCCGGCAGCGATGGAGAAGTTGACGGACCTTGTCGGGTCCTTCGACTTGGTGGACGTCTGGCGAAATCTCCACCCCGACTCCAGCGCCTTCACTAGTGTGAGGTCTGGGGGAGGAAGGTCCAGAATCGACCGCCTCTACATTTCCCGGGCGTACGTCTCCTGCGTTCCGGCGGCTTCCATACGGCCGGTGCCATGCACGGACCACCATCTGGTGTGGGCGGAGCTCGCTCCGCTGCGCGTGCGGGGGGGGTCCGCGTACTGGCAATTTAACAACCTGCTGCTGGAGGACGCGCGGTTCCGGGATTCGTTTTGTCGGTTCTGGGCCGACTGGAGAAGGAAGCGGGGGGGCTTCCCCTCCTTGAGGCTATGGTGGGACGTGGGCAAGGCTCACGTCCATCTCTTCTGTCAGGAGTACGCGAAGGGGTCGACCAAGAGGCGGGAGGCCCGGGTCGGGCGGTTGGAGAAGGAGGTGCTCGACCTGGAGTCCCGTCTCGGTCAGGTCGTCGAGGACCCGGCCCTGCGGAAGGTGTACGAAGAGAAGAAGGGCACGCTGAAGTACCTGCAGCTCGTCGGGTCCTGAGGCGCGTACGTGAGGTCGCGGATCCAGCTCCTGCGGGACCTGGACTGCGGCTCCCCCTTCTTCTACTCGCTGGAAAAAAGACAGGGGGTCCGTAAGCAGCTCTTGGGGCTGCTGGCCGACGACGGATCTCTGGTTTCGGATCCGGAGGGAATCAGCACGGAGATCCGCACCTATTACGGGGCTCTGTTCTCTCTGGATCCGTCCAGTGAGGATGCGCGCAGAGTTTTGTGGGAGGACCTGCTGAAGGTCAGCCCGGAGGGCGCCGAACAATTGGACGCTCCGCTAAGCCTGGCGGAGCTGACCGGCGCCCTCCGCCAGCTCTCCAGGGGAAAGTCCCCGGGGCTGGACGGGCTGACCGTGGAGTTCCACAGGGCGTTCTGGGACGTCTTGGGGGGCGACTACGTGCGGGTCCTGGGGGAAAGTTTGGCGACCGGGGAGATGCCCCTCTCTTGGCGCAGGGCGGTCATTGTCCTGCTGCCTAAGAGGGGCGATCTCCGCCTCCTTAAGAACTGGTGCCCGGTCTCCCTCCTCAGCACGGACTATAAAATCTTTGCCAGGGCCATGTCTGCTCGCCTTGGCACCGTGCTGGCCCACATGATCCACCCCGACCAGTCCTACACGGTCCCGGGCTGGACCATCCACGATAACATCCATCTGGTCCGGGACCTGGTCCACCACTCCCAGAGGGCTGGTCTGTCGGTCGCCTTCCTTTCCCTGGATCAGGAGAAGGCGTTCGACAGGGTGGATCACGAGTATCTCTTCGGGACTCTGCGCGCATTCGGGTTCGGGACGCATTTCGTCGCCTGGATCCGACTTCTGTACGCCGCCGCGGAGTGTCTGATTAAAGTTAATGGGTCCTTGACGGCGCCCCTTCGCTTCGGGAGGGGGGTGCGTCAGGGATGCCCCATGTCCGGTCAGTTATACGCCATTTGCGTGGAGCCTTTCCTGCGCCTCTTGCGGAAGAGGTTGATGGGACTGGCTCTGCAAGGGCCGGGCGTGGAGATGGTCCTCTTGGCTTACGCCGATGATGAGCTCCTCACGGTCACGGATCTCGCTGACTTGCGGAGGATGCGGGAATGCCAGCAGATTTACTCGGACGCATCCTCCGCCAAGATCAACTGGGAGAAATGTTCCGGACTCCTGGTGGGTCAGTGGCGGGTGGACTCCCTGCCGGAGGAGTTCAGGCCTTTCGCGTGGAGCACCACGCACCTCCTCTATTTAGGAGTCTACCTTAGCCCTGCCGAGGACGCCTGGCCGGCGAACTGGCAAGAGCTGGAGGCCAAAGTCACAGCTTGCCTAGGATGCTGGACAGGACTGCTCTGAGTGTTGGCCTACAGGGGTCGAGCGCTGGTCATAAACCAGCTGGTGGCCGCCATGTTGTGGTACCGGTAGGTCACTTTGATCCCTCCCCCTGCGTTTGTCGCCAAGATGCAGAAGAAGCTCATCAACTTCTTCTGGGACAAAAGGAAGCACTGGGTCTCTGCCGTGGTTCTGAGTCTCCCGCTTAGGGAGGGCGGTCAGGCGCTGGTGTGCCTTCACACCTGTAATGATATCAGCAAATAGAGATGGTATTTGCCTGTTCGATTATGATGCCTTAGCAGCATGATTGCAGGTATTGATTGCTTGTGCCTGACCAGCAGAGGTCATGTGACCGAGACAAGCAAGGCAGTTGAGTTTAGTTTCGGTTTCGTTCTAGATGCATCACTAGCATAATGGTGTCTCCTGAATGCTGTATAAAGAGTTGAACAGACTTTAGATTAAAACTCATTCTCTTTCATAAATGTCTCATCATTGAACTCACAAAGAAATCAATACATGGTGTCAGAAGTGGCTGAAAGAGATGAAGAGAAAAACTCTGAAGTTAAAGCAGCTCTCCACAGATTAGCAAGCCAAAAGAGAACATCGTTACTTACCATTAGAGAATAGCTAACGAAGTGAAAAATGGAAGGTTTACACCCACCGGCGATGCTTCAGTTGACAGGTAATGTGGCTGAAAATTGGAGATGGTTCAAACAACGTGTGGGGTTGTATTTATCAGCAATCGGAGCTGACGAGAAAAGTAATAAAAGGAAATCGTCACTGTTCTTACATGTCATGGGTGATGAAGCGCTGGAGGTGTATAATAACTTCACATTTGCTGCTAATGGAGACAAAATGAAGCTAGATAAAATAATGGAACAGTTTGAGGCCTACTGCATACCTAAACGTAACGTGATGTTTGAGAGGCACAGATTTTTCACATGTGTTCAGAAAACGGGTGAGACTATTGATCAGTATGTGACTGAACTGAGAAACAGAAGCAAATCATGTGAATTTGGGGGACTGACAGACTCGCTGATAAAAGACAGACTGGTGTGTGGTATTCCAGATAATGGTCTAAGGGAAAGACTGATAAGAGAGCAAGATCTAGACCTGGGAAAAGCCATAGCACTGTGTAGGGCTACAGAGACTGTGAAGTTGCAGGCAAAGGAGCTGTTCAGTGACAATAGCTGCAACGAGGATGCAGTAAGAACGGACACAAACCGTTTAACAAAAAGAGCGCCAATGTGAAAAAAGAGGCGTGGCCAGCAAACGAAAATGAAAGGGACAATCGAAAGACATGTAGTTGATGCGGTACACAGCATCCACCAAAAAAGTGTCCAGCATATGGTAAAAAATGCAATAGTTGCAACAAAAACAACCATTATGCCCGTTGCTGCAAGAACCAAGTGCAACAAAGCAAGGTCCATGCAGTAGGTGAAAGCGACATAGAGGAGTTCAATGTAGATGTTGTGTCTGAAAACAAAGAAGAAGAAAGAGACTGGATGTTGACACTAAAAGTGAATGACATACACATTCCATTTAAATTGGATACTGGAGCACAAGTTAATGTGATATCAGAGACTGATTTTAAGAAAATTAGACCCAGACCAAAGATACATGGAATCAAAGTGAAAGTGACAGGATACTCAGGTACTGATATACCAGTGAAAGGAAGATGCATTGTCAAAGTAACACACAACGACAGAGAGCACACGCTAGCATTAATCGTGGTGCCAAAGGATGTGCAAGCCATACTAGGTTTAAAAGCCTGTGAGAGACTGAACCTGGTAAAGAGAGTCCTCATTGTGGAAAGCGAAGGAGAGACAGTCTATGATGAACTGAATGTTGCGTACACACTGGGTAAGCTGATGTATACAGCAGATACGTTGTCCAGAGCTGTTGACCCAGAAGAGCCCGCAAACACAGTGAAAAGACTGATGTACAAGGCAAAAGACAGTGGAACTGACTTCTACCAGGGCATGCTTGTATACCGCACAACGCCGCTCGAGTGTGGTATGTCACCAGCCCAACTCCTGATGGGACGTCGGCTAAGGTCAAACCTACCCATCCCGGAGAACCTCCTGAAAACAAAAGAGGGGGAGAAAGTGAGGAAGTTCAAAGAACAACAGAAAGAAAAGCAAAAGTACTACTATGACAGAGGAACACAAAACCTACCTGAACTCCACACTGGTGACCAAGTAAGGTTCAAAGACAAAACAAACACATGGACTCAGAAGGGAACTGTCCTGAGTGAAGTTCAACCAAGATCATACACCATTCAGACAGATGAGGGTGCTGTTCTGAGAAGAAATCGTCGAGATCTTCTCATGGGACCAGCCATAGCAGGTCAAGAGACTGATACTGTTGAACAACCTGATCACACAGCTGAGAACACATCATCTGAGGCAAAAACTCAGATTCAAGGACAATCAGTCAGAAAATCCTCAAGACACATGAAGCCTCCTGAGAGACTCATTGAGCAAATTTAAGGACTATTGTTATAGAAGGAAGTAATGTTATCTTATTCTTCCTTCAAGTTCTAGTGTATTGACATATTTCATGTGAACACACAAAGCAAGGTTAAAAAACCTTGATCATGATAATGATAATGTAAGTTCATTAAGTGTTACAGTTAAAATGCAGATTAATACAAAGAAAACATGTTGTTAGTTAAAAGTAAAATACTTTTGTTTTAAGGAAAGGAGATGTAATGATATCAGCAAATAGAGATGGTATTTGCCTGTTCGATTATGATGCCTTAGCAGCATGATTGCAGGTATTGATTGCTTGTGCCTGACCAGCAGAGGTCATGTGACCGAGACAAGCAAGGCAGTTGAGTTTAGTTTCAGTTTCGTTCTAGATGCATCACAGCATAATGTCTCCTGTAAAAGCTGTATAAAAGGTTTGAACATACTTTAGATAAAAACTCATTCTCTTTCATAAATGTCTCGTCATTGAACCCACAAAGAAATCAATACAGCACCCAGGCTGCGACTTTCCGTCTTCAGACGCTGCAGAGATACCTGTACGTCGAGAATCCTCCGAGATGGTGTGCGCTGGCGACATATTTCTTCCGCCAGCTGCACGGCCTCAATTACGACACGCAGCTCCTGTTTGTGAAAGTGGGCTGCAGGCGTGCCGGCCTGCGGGAGCTACCTGTCTTCTACCAGGAACTGCTATGGGTTTGGAACTACATCGCTTCCAGGTGGAGCTCTCCCCCGTCAGGAGCGGCGGCTCTCCTTCGGGAGCCGCTGCTCAGGAATCCGCACCTCCACGACCGTGGGTTCGGGTGGCTGGTGGAGGGCAGGGCTATGCCTGGCAAGGTGACCAGAGTCGGGGACCTGCTCGATGGCGGAGGAGCAGGCTGGATGGCGCCGGAGGAGCTGGCGCGGCGCCTGTCCTGGGCTAACGTCTGGCTCGCGGTCGAAGCCATCGAGTTGGTGAAAGTGGCACTGGGCCCCGACTCCACTAGGTGTATCGAGGCGGCTCAAGCATGTGGGGCGATCCCGTCCGAGCTTACCCCCGTTCGGACGGAATTCCTCATCGGCGCCCGGCTCCGAAACTCCCCTTGGGAACCGGCGCCTCACAACTTGAGCCGTCTCGAGGAAATACCCTCCATGCCTTTTCATTCCGCGCGGAGGGGTTTCCTGTACGGGCTGCTCCTGCGCACTCTCCACTTTGCCATCTTCGTCTGCCATCTGGACACGCCTTGGCGTGGCGTCTTGCCAACCGGCGGAGGCGGAGGTCCCCAATGGAGGGCTCTCTACGCGGGAGTCCTCCCTTGTTCCATCGGGGACTTGGCCTGGAGGGTGTTGCACGGAGCGGTCCCGTGCAATATGGTTTTAAGTAGGTTCACGGACTCCCAGGCCGCCTGCATTTTTTGCGGCCTGGAGGAGTCCGTGTTTCACGTTTATGTCGAGTGTGAGAGGTTGCAGCCCCTCTTTCACTACTTGAAGGGGCTGCTCCTCGATTTTTGGTTGCACTTCAGTCCCACGCTCTTGATCTACGGTCACCCGGTGCGGAGGGGAGCGGGCAGGTTGGAGGACCTCCTTGTAGGCCTGCTCCTGGGCCTGGCTAAAAGAGCCATCAATTGGTCCAGGCAGCGGGCGGTCGAGGGGGTCGTCCGGCCGGATTGCCTGCCTCTCTTCCGCGGCCATGTTTGCGCCCGGGTGGCCCTGGAGATGGAGCACGCGGTGTCCGCCGGCACGCTTGAGTATTTCCACGACCGGTGGGCGCCGTGGGGCCTGGTCATCATCAACCCGGAAAACCAAATTTTAATTTGATTTGTTAAGTTTTAGTTGAACTTTTGTTAATTTACAGTCCAATTTGTTTTGGGTTTTTTTTGGGTCCAAACAAAAGAGTGCCCTCCTGTTCAGTAAAGTACCTGTTAAACTGTTCTCCCGAAGTCCGTGTATTATTGAGGCGCGGACTTTACAGTGGCGACGAGTAAGTTCAAACTCACCTGCAGTGTGGCATCATCTCACGGGGATCTCGCCCTGAGAGGAGGTTTCTTGGAGGTCGTAGTCTGAGCAACGGGCGTCGACCGCGGGCAACTGCCCAAAGAATTCATCGGTGTTCGGAGGATTGCGGGAGAGACTGTGGAGAGCTGTGCTTGGCTCCCCAGTTAAAGTGTTCCAGAAAATCGTGCTGGTAGCAGGTAGTGCGCTGACCCTTCCGGACTGCGGCGGGCTCAAGCTCGATCGAGCAGCTCTACAAAACGAGCCGCGCAGCATCGCTGGGAAAAGAAAACAAGAGAGAGGGTGGAGCGCACAGGGCACGGTCGGTGCTCAAGAACCGGGCAGCGGAGAGAAAATAAACGGGGGGGAAGGAAAGCGAGACGCGCTGAAGCCGCGGGTCGCCGCCATTACCCCGTAGAATGCTAGGAGCAGCGCGCCAGCAAGGGGAAGAAGGAAAAGCGCGGGAGTCACCATTTTATCCCGTTGGGGAAGAAGGAAAAGCGAGGGAGGCGCCATTTTATTCCATTGGGGAAGAAGAAAAAGCGCGGGAGGCGCCATTTTAAATCACCCAAGATGCCGAAAAGTGGCAGTATCACTGCTTTCGACAACGAGGTAGAAGACTGGACCACGTATGTGGAAAGAATTGAAGTGTACTGCAAGGCAAATGAGGTGGCCGATGGAAAGAGGGCGTCGGTATTATTGAATTTGATGGGCGCGAGTACGTACGGCCTATTGCGAAATTTAATTACCCCAGCTAAACAATTGGAGAAAAGTTTTGAGGAGATTGTTAATATATTACAGGAACACCTAAACCCTACGCCGCTGCTGATAGCAGAAAGATTCAAGTTCCATAAAAGAAACCAGCACAAAGATGAGAGCAATGCTGACTACCTTACGGAACTATGCAAGTTATCGAAGCACTGCCAGTTCGGAGCAGGACTGGCAGACACCTTACAGGATAAGTTTGTCTGCGGGCTCCAGAGTGAAGGAACCCAGAAACGACTACTTTCAAAAAAGGACTTGACGCTAGAACAGGCTTTCAGCGTGGCAGTATCCTACGAAGCAGCAGCACAGGGAGCTGCGGAAATACAACAGAAACCACACGAATACAGCGCTAACGAAATGGCGTATGGAGCAGAAAAGTGCTATCGCTGCGGCAGAACAACCCATGAGCAGAAGGACTGCTGGTTTAAGGACAAATTATGCAGGCAATGCGGAAAAATGGGACATATAGCAAGAGTCTGCAGGTCGGGAAAGAAAACCAACACGACAAGAACTACTAAGGAACAGTACAGGAAAGTAAAGAAACTGACAGACAGTAGTTCGGAAGATCAGGAGAGTGATAAGGACTCCGGGAGCAGGGGACTAAGTTGTCTAAAGTTACACAACGTGATTGCAAAGGAAGATCACCGAACTATTTGGGTCACCCTCATGATAGCAGGGTCCCCAGTAAAGATGGAATTGGACACAGGATCAGCCCTAACTGTCATGAATCGACAAGACTATGAGCGGCTATTCTCACACATACCCTTAAAGGACACGTCCATTGTATTGAAGACATACACGGGGCAAAAGGTCTACCCCAGAGGAAAAATAAGGGTGCCAGTTAAATATAACGGCAAGGAAACACAGAAACTATATATGTATATACTACGAGATGGAAGACCACCATTATTGGGACGTGAATGGATCCGAAAAATACAATTGGATTGGCATTCCATTCTGGCGCTAACTGTGACTGACACAAAGGATGATGACGTCGCACCTGGACGCCTGTCACAAATTCTATCTGACCGGAAGAGGTGTTCCAACAAGGACTTGGGACTCTAAAAGGAGTAAAGGCAACCATAAAGATTGAGGATAACGCAACCCCAAAATTTTTCAAGGCCAGACCGGTGCCATACGCAATCCGCCCAGCCGTTGAAGCTGAACTGGAGAGTCTGGAGCGTTCGGGTGTGCTGTCCAAGGTGGACTGGAGTGAGTGGGCCACACCCATCGTTCCTGTAATGAAGAAAGCATTGAGCAGCACGCCTGGGGAGCCAAAGAAGGTTTGCATCTGTGGGGACTTCAAGATGACTGTGAACCCAGTCCTGCACACAGTACAGTATCCACTTCCGCGGATAGAAGATATTTTCGCCTCACTATCTGGAGGGAAACGTTTTACAAAGATTAACCTGGCCCAAGCGTATCTACAAATGGAGGTGGAAGAAGCATCTAGAAAATACCTCATGATAAACACTCACAAAGGCCTTTACCAGTACAATCGACTGGTATTCGGGGTAGCATCGGCCCCGGCTATTTGGCAGAGGGCAATGGAACAAGTCCTGCAAGGGATCCCGGGTCCCAGTGTTATTTGGACGACATCCTGGTTACGGGCGAAAATGACAATGAACACCTTGCCAACCTGGAGCAGGTGCTCACGAGATTGCAGGAATATGGGCTACGAGCCAACCGCCCCAAATGCGAGTTCTTCAGGAGACAAATCTCATATTGTGGCCACATGATTGATGAGGAAGGGTTGCATAAGTCGCCGGACAAGATTGAGGCTGTAGTCAAGGCTCCAGCACCGGAAAATGTGTCGCAACTGAGGTCGTTCCTTGGGTTGGTGAACTACTACCATAAGTTCTTGCCGAATTTATCTACAATTCTGCACCCACTGAACGCCCTGCTGCAAACTGGAGTGACATGGAAATGGAATGATGAGTGTAAGCGTGCCTTTCAGGAATGTAAATGCCTAATCACTTCAAAAGAAGTATTGGCCCACTACAACCCAACACTACCGATTCAGTTGGCATGTGATGCGTCACCTTACGGCATTGGAGCGGTGCTGTCACACAAATTCTGTGACGGTTCAGAGAGGCCAATAGCCTTTGCGTCGCGCTCGCTAACCTCAGCCGAGCGTAACTATGCCCAGATTGACAGGGAGGCCCTCAGCCTGGTGTGGGGGGCGAAGAAGTTCAATCACTATCTGCACGGGCAGAAATTCACCCTACTGACTGATCATCAGCCCCTGGTCTCCATTTTTAACCAAAAGAAGGGCGTTCCGGTGATGACGGCGCAACGGCTGCAAAGATGGTCACTTTTTCTTGGGGCACATCAGTGCGACATAGAGTACAAGGGTACGAAACAGCATGGAAACGCTGATGGGCTGTCGCGCCTACCGTTGCCTACGGTAGAAGAAACACCTGCAGTGGACCCTGTTGAGATATTCCATGCGACCATAGTCAAATGTTTGCCTGTTACAAACTCGAGTATAGAGAAGGAAACCCGAAATGACCCGACACTCTCTCGGGTCTACGATTTGACGGTGAAGGGATGGCCAGCATATGGCGACTCACTGTTGCCAGCATTCTCGCCAAGGAGAGAACAGCTGTCAGTGTGCCGGGTAACCTTGATGTGTGGATCCCGAGTGGTAATTCCACCCAAGTTGAGAGATAGAGTGCTCAATGAGCTTCATGAGGGTCATCTGGGAGGGGTAAAAATGAAGAGCCTAGCCAGGACGTTTGTGTGGTGGCCGGGAATCGATAAAGAAATCGAGGATATGACCAAGATATGCACAGGATGCCAGAAGGTCCAAAACGCTCCACCACAGGCCCCGCTACATCCATGGGAGTGGCCCTCATCTCCATGGCAATGGGTACACATTGATTTTGCTGGTCCATTTATGGACTCAATGTTTCTAATCGCTGTGGACGCCCATTCGAAATGGCCAGAGGTCATTAAAATGTCCTCCACCACCACGGAGAAAACTATTGCAGTCCTAAGGACCATCTTCGCCAGGAATGGGTTGCCAGAACAGATTTGCTCCGAAAATGGGCCACAGTTTGTGTCTGAGGATTTCCGGAGGTTCCTGAAGAATAATGGGGTGAAACATTACACATCTGCCCCATATCATCCAGCCACAAATGGATTGGCTGAGAGGTTTGTTCAGACCTTTAAAAAGGCCATAAAGGCAATGTATAATGACGACATACCACTACAACACAAGGTGGATAGTTTCTTGTTTGCTTACACATGCAGTAACCAACCAAGCTCCAGCCGTACTGTTCTTCAACCGAAGGCTAAGATGTCGCCTGGATTTGCTCAAACCAAACATAAGACGAGATGTTGAGGATAAGCAATTCCAGCACATAAATGAGAAGCCAACCCGGAGCTTCAAGGTAGGGCAACCAGTCTTGGCCCGCGACTACCGAACAGAAAAATGGCAGCCAGAAATGATATGCACACAGCAGGGACCACTAATGTACACAGTGGACGTTGGAGAGAGCATTGTGAGGCGCCATGCTGACCAGATTCTAGAGTCACAGGAACAAGCCAAACCCGTGCCACGAGAAGGTGCACCTGGTAATCAACCTGAAGTACAGATTGCGTCTACCTCAGAAGCAGTGGTATTGGAAGCTGACGAACCAACCAGTGACCATGAACCAGAATCAGCTTCGCCGCAAGAACAGGATACTCGAGAAAGGCGCTATCCAGTCAGGATCAGGAAGCCTCCTCAAAGACTGAACTTATAAATGATTATTTCAGTTGATGTATATAATATCCAGAAAGTTGTAATTAGTTATTATTTAGTTGTTAAATGAATGTTATGTACTGTTTATCTAAAAGCGGAGGAATTGTTGTGTATGTACCTTTAAGGGAAGAACTGGTTTTAGACTGCAGTACCGGCAGTGACCACCCCTGTATAAAAGGCCCTAGCAGGCTTCTGTATTTCAGTCTGACGTTGCCCTCCTGTTCAGTAAAGTACCTGTTAAACTGTTCTCCCGAAGTCCGTGTATTATTGAGGCGCGGACTTTACAACGACATCCTCCTCACAGCTTACCCTCCCACCCAGCTTTGTGTCGTCTGCAAATTTGGAGATATTACATCCAATTCCCTCGTCCAGATCATTAATATATATTGTGAACAGCTGGGGTCCTAGGACCAATCCTTGCGGTACCCCACTAGTCACTGCCTGCCACTCGGAAAACGACCCGTTTATTCCAACTCTTTGCTTTCTGTCCACCAACCAGTTCTCTATCCAAGTCAATACCTTGCCCCCAATCCCATGTGCCTTAATTTTGCACGCTAATCTCTTATGCGGGACCTTATCGAAAGCCTTCTGAAAGTCCAAATACACCACATCCACTGGTTCTCCCTTATCTATTTTACCAGTTACATCCTCAAAAAATTCCAGTAGATTAGTCAAGCATGATTTACCTTTTGTAAATCCATGTTGACTTTGTCCGATCCTGTCAGTGCTTTCCAAGTGCTCTGCTATTACATCTTTTATAATAGACTCTAGCATTTTCCCCACTACCGATGTCAGGCTTACCGGTCTATAATTCCCCGCTTTTTCTCTACCACCTTTTTTGAATAGTGGGGTAACATTAGCTACCCTCCAATCCATGGGTACCGTTCCAGTGTCTATCGAGTTCTGGAAGGTGACCACTACTATCTCTAGGGCCACCTCCTTAAGTACCCTGGGATGTAGACCATCAGGCCCTGGGGATTTATCGGCCTTCAGTCCCATCAATTTTCCTAACACCATTTCCCTACAAATACTGATTTCTTTCAGTTCCTCCCTTTCATCAGACCCTATGTTCCCCGGCATCTCTGGTAGGTTATTTGTGTCCTCCTTTGTGAAGACAGAACCAAAGTATGTATTTAGTTGGTCTGCCATTTCTTTGTTTCCCATTGTAAATTCCCCCGATTCTGACTGCAAGGGACCTACGCTTGACTTCACCAATCTTTTTCTCTTCACATATCTATAAAAGCTTTTACAGTCAGTTTTTATGTTCCCTGCTAGCTTACTCTCATATTCTATTTTCCCTTTCTTAATTAATCCCTTTGTCCTCCTTTGTTGACTCCTAAACTGCTCCCAATCCTCAGGATTATTGCTTTTTCTAGCCAATTTATATGTCCTCTCCTTGGATCTTATGCTATCCCTAATTTCCCTTGTTAGCCACGGTTGAGTCACCTTTTTTGTTTTATTTTTATGCCAAACTGGGATGAACAAATTCTGTAGCTCATCCATTCGGTCTTTGAATGTTTGCCATTGCCTATCCACCGTCAACCCTTTGATTGACATTCCCCAATCAATCCTACCCAACTCGCTCCTCAGACCATCGTAGTTTCCTTTATTTAAATTGACGACCCTTGTCTCTGAGTCAACTACTTCATTCTCCATCTTAATGAAGAATTCGATCAAAAGAAAATATACTTAAATGGGAATGGGGAACACACGGCACATCGAGGGAAAACAACTACATTAACAATCCCCTTATCCTTATCCCACCCCTATACCTAACTAGATTAAGCTAAGAGGGGCCAGGAATTCATGCACACCAAGTCAAAATCTGCGGAGTTAAAACGGTTGTGGGGTTTGGGGTTCACTCTTTGTGCTCTCTGGGGCCTGCCGTCATCACATGGTCTCAGGGCGCTGCAAGGGCATCGTCCAGGTAAAGTACCCCGAGATTAAAGTCTTTGCTTGGGTACTTTACCTCGCAGGGATGATGGTTCTTCTTCTTCTGGTGGCAGCGGTCGAAATTTGCATGAAAATAGTCGCAGGTGCAGCTGGATTGAAGGCCCGATTATTCGAAGCGTTCTTCAATCTTCTTCCAATTCGTCTCATCTCATCTCATCTCATCTCGTCTCGTCTCGTCTGGCCTGGTCTGCCCGTGTTCGCCTGGTGCTGTACTGGGCGTCCCTGATGGATTTGGGGAAGACACGGGCGGTGGCCAGGTAGCGAGTGCGGGAGGAAGAGTGTTGGTTACCGATGGGCCTACAATTATACTCCTTCCGAAGGCCCTTATCTGCGTGCCAAATCAGGTCAGTCTATTGTCCAATTTAGGCGGGCTCGTTTAATATAATTATACCGATCTAAGTTAACTGGCTTTAGATGACCATTTATCGCACCCGATGGCCGGGTTGTATTGTCATTAATGCGTTTTAATCGGCCTGTCCAGCCTTGGTGGCTCCCTCGAGCTGTTCCCGATTATTTATGCGGACAAACTAATGGCCTCATGTTTCGGCCTAACTGGGCTTGAACTGTTTCGATCTGACCCAATGCATATTCAGTGTTTGCCTAGCTGTCTGGCTTTTCAAACACAAAGTCCTTTTCACAGAAATGCATTTTAAGTTTCGATTTCCCAAAGCTGCCTGTTTGTGCTGCAGAGTCCAAGCTTTTAAAATCTTACAGGCTTTTGGCCATGAGGTGCGGACGCCATCTTTTTGGGTATCCCTTTTTAAATTGTCCATACAGGGTCCCTTTTAGTAATAACCTTGGGGGAATGTGGGAATTTTGAGAAACTTACATTTCATCATCTTCTCTATCTCCCTTGTCATCCAAGGAGCCTTTGCTTTAGTTCCCTTACCCTTCCCTCATCCTTCCCTCTTGTTGGAATGTACCTAGCCTGTACTTGGAACATCTCCTCCTTAAAGATCACCCATTGTTCTGTTACAGTTTTTCCTGTCAGCCTTTGGTTCCATTTTACCCTGGCTGTGTGGCGACACGCCACCACTGGACATAATCCGCTCACGGCGGCACAGACAGTCTAAGCAGAAGCCCCCAGCTGGGGGCCCTTTCCTCCAGCAACTTGTTTTCCACAGGGACAGGCTGCCGGGAGCACTTCCTGCCTGGGAAGTATTTAAGTGGATGCGCGGGCTTTTCTAGTTCCTGTTTTGCCATGTGGTCAGAATAAAGCAGTTGTGTTTTCAATAGCTCTGTCTCGACTCCCACGTTTGCCGCGGTATCTCAACACTGGTGACCCCGACGCTCAGGACGAATCCTAAGCTAGCATGGCGGATACAAACGTAGTCACGGTTAAATTACCTGACTTTTGGGAGAACCTCGCCGAAGCCTGGTTCGTTCAAGCTGAGTCCAGATTCCGGCTGAAAGGCATTACAGTCGACGCCACGAAGTACGACTACCTCGTCGCCTCGCTCACCTACGCTACAGTCCCCAAGGTTTGGGCAGCGCTGCAGAATTCACCAACGGAGGGCAAGTACGAGCATCTGAAGGCTGCGCTACTTAAAAAATTTCAAACGTCCTCTTACCAGCGCCACTGCCAACTCCTGGACCTCCCCGGCCTTGGTGATGCTTCACCATCAGACCTGCTTTCCCACATGCTGTCCCTCTCAGACGACAAAAATCCCGGCACCCTTTTTCGCACGCTTTTCATTCGGCAGCTCCCCGCCAGCATCCGCCCGCTCCTTGTGGAGTCTGACTCCACGGACCTGAATGAGATAGCCGAAAAGGCCGACCGGCTGCTCTCTGCACAGGCCGCTCGCGACGTCGCGCCCGACCTCACGGCAACGACCACGCGGTCTTCCCGGGCCGCTAGGCCCGACCGCCCTACCACTCCGGGTCACTGCTACTACCACACCCGTTTTGGCGCTAGGGCTCAACGCTGCACGCCACCGTGTTCCTTCAAATCCCCCCCCGCACCGGCCCCCGTGATGGCCGCGGGGCAGAAGGAGCCTCTACTGTACGTCACTGACGACAGAACCAACCGCCGATTTCTGTGCGACACAGGGGCCCAGCACAGCATCACCCCCACCTCCGCCCTCGAGATCCAACGCGGCACACGGGGTATCACACTGGCTGCAGCCAACGGCTCTGAAATCCGCACATATGGCACCCGCATGGTCACGCTCGACCTCGCGGGCCGCCGCTACCGCTGGGAGTTCCTGACAGCCAAGGTCCTCTGCCCACTCATCGGCGCCGACTTCCTACGCGCCCACGGCCTCCTTGTCGACATTCCGAGGCACCGCCTAGTCGACATCAACACTATGGCCCCCATCCCCGGCGCCTTTACCCCAGCCCGTTCGGCCGGCCCGACGACCTACTGCCTCGCCAGAGCCACGGATGACTACTCGGCACTCCTAGCTGAGTTTCCCGCCCTCACTAACCCGACCTTTTCGGCCAAAGCCGCCAAGCATGGTGTGGAACACTATATCCCCACCACCGGCCCCCCAGTTTCTGCCCACGCCCGCAGACTCAACCCGGCCAAGCTGGAAATCGCGCGGGCCGAGTTTACCAACATGGAACAACTCGGCATCATCCGCCGCTCCAGCAGCCCTTGGGCCTCGCCCCTCCACATCGCCCCCAAGCCCGGCGGAGGCTGGCGCCCTTGCGGGGACTACCGCCGCCTCAACGACGCCACCACCCCCGATCGGTACCCGGTGCCACACATCCAGGACTTCTCGGCCCGACTGGCCAAACGAACCGTCTTTTCCAAAGTCGACCTGGTGCGCGGTTACCACCAAGTCCCCGTACACCCCGCGGACATCCCCAAAACGGCCGTCATCACCCCATTCGGCCTGTTCGAGTTCCTGAGGATGCCCTTCGGCCTCAAGAATGCAGCACAGGCTTTCCAGCGCCTTATGGACTCAGTCCTCCGGGACCTGAACTTCCTATTCGTCTATCTGGACGACATTCTCGTGGCCAGCTCCTCCAAACAGGAACACCTCGAATACCTTCGCATCCTGTTCGGGCGCCTAGCCCACGGGCTCATCCTCAGCCCGGCGAAGTGCCAATTCGGCCTAACCGAGATTGATTTTCTCGGTCACCACATCACCCCTGCTGGGGCCGTCCCCCTGCCCAACAAGGTGCAGGCCGTCCAGCAATTCCCCCGCCCCGCAACCATCAAGGGCCTCCAGGAGTTCCTCGGGATGGTGAACTTCTACAACAGGTTCATCCCCAGAGCCGCAGCCCTTATGAAGCCCCTATACGACTCCCTCCGAGGAAAATCCGGCAAGATGGACGTAGCCTGGACCACTGACACGGCAGCCGCCTTCGACGCCACCAAAAACGCGCTCGCCGACGCCACTCTGCTCGCGCACCCGAGGGCCGATGCCCGGGTCGCGCTCACCACCGACGCCTCCGACCACGCGGTCGGGGCCGTGTTCGAGCAGTGGGTCAATGGCGCGTGGCAGCCACTTGCCTTCTACAGCCGCCAACTGCGCCCCCCGGAGGTCAAATACTCCACTTTCGACCGCGAGCTTCTCGCACTCCACCTGTCGGTCCGCCATTTCAGGTTCCTCCTGGAAGGCCGCCCCTTCACCGCGTATGTGGACCACAAGCCACTCACATACGCGATGGCCAAGCACACCGAACCCTGGTCCGCTAGGCAGCAACGCCAGCTCGCGGCCGTCTCCGAGTTTACTACGGACATTCAGCACGTCTCCGGTAGAGACAACGTGGTCGCCGACTGCCTTTCCCGTCCCGCCGTCTGTGCGAATCACCTCGCGGTCGACTACGCACAACTAGCAGCGGCCCAGCTCACGGACCCAGACCTCCTCTCGGCGGCTACCAGCCTGCCAGGGCTACGCCTAGCCAAGGTCGCGCACGGGCCCGAAGCCACGGCAGTCACGTGCGACGTCTCACTCGGCCAACCCAGGCCGGTCGTCCCTGAGACCTGGCGCCGCCGCGTCTTCGACGCGCTCCACGGGATCTCTCACCCGGGTTCCCGCGCATCCGTCAAACTCCTCTCCAAGCGCTTCATCTGGCGCGGCCTTAGCAGAGATGTTCGGACTTGGGCCACCTCCTGCCTCGCCTGCCAACGGGCTAAGGTACAGCTGCACACCAAAGCACCCCTGGGAGACTTCGAGGTACCCAGCCGCCGCTTCGACCACGTACACGTCGACATCGTCGGTCCCCTGCCGCCATCGCAAGGCCAAACTTATCTCCTCACGATGGTCGACCGCTACACACGCTGGCCTGAGGCAGTGCCGCTGACCTCCACCACCACAGCCGACATCGCCAGGGCGTTCGTTAACACCTGGGTTGCGAGGTTCGGCGTACCGGCCGACATAACCTCCGACAGAGGCGCCCAGTTCACCTCCAAACTCTGGACGGCCACAGCACGCAACCTCGGGGTGACGCTCCACCGCACCACGGCGTGCCACCCGCAGGCCAACGGACTTTGTGAACGCTTCCACAGGTCACTCAAGGCCTCACTCCGCGCCGGCCTGCAGGACAGTACCTGGACTGACCGCCTACCGTGGGTGCTACTCGGCCTACGCACCGCGGTCAAGGAAGACCTCCAGTCCTCGGCAGCGGAGTTAGTCTACGGACAACCGCTGCGCGTCCCAGGCGAATTCCTTCCGGAGCCTACCAAGCCTTGGTCGGCCGAACAGCAGTGGCTCGACTCTTTCTCTTCCGCTCAGCAGTTCGCCCCACTTCCGGTCAACCGACACGGCGAACTCGCACCTCACGTCCCGCCAAATTTACAGCAGGCGCGCTTCGTCTTCGTGCGACACGACGCGCACTGCGGGCCCCTGCGACCCCCGTACGACGGTCCGTACGAGGTACTACAAACCGGGGACAAGGTATTCAAGCTGCGACTCGGCGACAGGGTCGAGACAGTCTCCATCGACCGGCTCAAACCAGCACACACAGAACCAGGGGAACAGGTCCCCGTGGCCCAGCCTCCAGCCAGAGGCCGTCCCCCCGGCAAGCCAGCACAGCCGGCGGCGAACCGCCCGACCCAACCAACCAGACCGGCGACCATTCAGAGCCGCTGCGGCAGAACCATTAGACCACCGTCATGACTCGTCCACTCCTCCTAAGCGGATTCTGGGGGGAGCTCTGTGGCGACACGCCACCACTGGACATAATCCGCTCACGGCGGCACAGACAGTCTAAGCAGAAGCCCCCAGCCGGGGGCCCTTTCCTCCAGCAACTTGTTTTCCGCAGGGACAGGCTGCCGGGAGCACTTCCTGTCTGGGAAGTATTTAAGTGGATGCGCGGGCTTTTCTAGTTCCTGTTTTGCCATGTGGTCAGAATAAAGCAGTTGTGTTTTCAATAGCTCTGTCTCGACTCCCACGTTTGCCGCGGTATCTCAACAGCTGGATCCTTTCGCATCCCATTGAAGTTAACCCTATTCCAGGGATCGGTTCTTGGACCCCAGCTATTCACAATATATATTAATGATCTTGACAAGGGAACTAGATGTAATATCTCCAAATTTGCAGATGACACAAAGCTGGGTGGGCCTGTGTTCTGTGAGGAAGATGCCGAGAAACTCCAGGATGATTTGGACAGGTTGGGTGATTGGGCAGAAGCAATATAACGTGGATAAATGTGAGGTTATCTACTTTGGTGGCAAAAACAGGAAGGCAGATTATTATCTGAATGGCAATAGATTGGGAGAAGGGGAAGTGCAACGAGACCTGGGCATCCTTGTGCACCAGTCCTTGAAGGTAAGCATGCAGGTGCAGCAGGCGGTTAAGAAGGCAAATGGTATGTTGGCCTTCGTAGCGAGAGGGTTTGAGTACAGGAACAAGGATGTCTTGCTGAAGTTGTACAGGGCCTTGGTGAGACCACATCTTGAGTATTATGTGCAGTTTTGGTCACCTTATCTGAGGAAGGATGTTCTTGCCATGGAAGGAGATCAGCGAAGATTCACCAGGCTGATACCTGGGATGGCAGGAATGACGTATGAGGAGAGATTGGGTCGATTGGGCTTGTACTCGCTGGAGTTTAGAAGAATGAGAGGGGATCTCATTGAAACTTATAAAATTCTGACAGGACTGGACAGACTAGATGCAGGAAGGATGTTCCCGATGGTTGGGGAGTCCAGAACCAGGGGTCACAGTCTAAGGATAAGGGGTAGGCCATTTAGGACAGAAATGAGGAGGAATTTCTTCACCCAGAGAGTGGTGAACCTCTGGAATTCACTACCACAGAAGGCAGTAGAGGCCAATTCATTAAATATATTCAAGAGGGAGTTGAATATATTTCTTAAGGCTAAAGGGATCAAGGGGTATGGGAAGAAAGCAGGGTCAGGGTACTGAATTTGGATGATCAGCCATGATCGCATTGAATGGCGGAGCAGGCTCGAGGGGCCGAATGGCCTACTCCTGCTCCTATCTTCTAAGTTTCTATGTTTCTATGTTTCACTCTAGATTGTTCCTTGCTTCTCTCCATTGCTAATCTAAATCTTGTGATACGATGATCACTCATATCCAAGTGTTCTCCCACAGATACTTGGTCAACCTGGCCCACCTCATTCCCCAGCACCAAATCCAGCAATGCCTCCTTCCTAGTTGGGCCAAGAACATATTGGTCAAGGAAATTCTCCTGAACACATTTCAGAAATTCCTCCCCCTCCTTCCCCTTTATCCTAGCATTATCCCAATCGATATTTGGGTAATTAAAGTCCCCCAATATCACCACTCTATAGCTCTTGCATATCTCTGCGATTTCCCTGCAGATTTGCTCCTCTACCTCCCTCTCGCTATTTGGAGGCCTATAGAACACCCCTGATAGTGTGATCATACCCTTTTTGCTCCTCAACTCTAACCAAATGGATTCTGTCCTTGTCCCCTCAAGAGCATTCTCCCTTTCCAACACTACAATGTCTTCCTTAATCAGCACTGCCACCCCACCTCCCTTTTTTCCTCCCCTATCTTTTCTGAACACCTTGTACCCTTGAATATTAAGTGCACAGTCCTCACTGTTTTAAGCCACGTTTCCGTTATTGCCACATGGCTAATTGTGCTTGTAGCTCACCAACCTTATTCACCACACTTTGTGCGTTTATGTACATGCATTCTAAACCCATTTTTGAATCTTTCATAGTCTGCTCCTATCTAATGATATTACTTCACCTCTAGTACTATCTTATTTAGTACTATCCAACACACTCACTCTTTTATGCACCTTATTCCTCTTTTCTACTCTGTATGCTGGTGCCCATCCCCCTGCTAAGTTAGTTTAAACCCTCCACAACAGCAATATCAAACCTCCCCGCAAGACTATTGGCCCCGGCTCTGTTGAGGTGTAACCCAACGGCTTGTACTGGGCTTGGGGGACTGGAGTCTGGGGGACTGGAGTCTGGGGCACTGGAGTCTGGGAGTCTGGTAGTCTGGTGGTCTGGGAGTCTGGTGGTCTGGGGCCTGGAGTCTGGAATCTGGGGATCTGGAGTCTGGGGCTCTGGAGTCTGGAGTCTCGGGGTCTGGGGTCTGGGGCACTGGAGTCTGGGGGACTGGAGTCTGGGGGATCGGAGTCTGGGATCTGGGGACTGGGGACTGGGGTCTGGGGTCTGGGGTCTGGGGTCTGGGGACTGGAGTCTGGGGGTCTGGAGTCTGGGGCACTAGAGTCTGGGGCACTGGAGTTTGGGGCACTGGAGTCTGGGAGTCTGGTGGTCTGGGGCCTGGAATCTGGGGGTCTGGAGTCTGGGGCTCTGGAGTCTGGAGTCTCGGGGTCTAGAGTCTGGGGACTGGAGTCTGGGGCTCTGGAGTCTGGGGGATTGGAGTCTGGGCGACTGGAGTCTGGGCGACTGGAGTCTGGGGGACTGGAGCCTGGGGGACTGGAGTCTGGGGGACTGGAGCCTGGGGGACTGGGGTCTGGGGGACTGGAGTCTGGGGGACTGGAGTCTGGGGGACTGGGGCTCTGGAGTCTGGGGGATTGGAGTCTGGGGGACTGGAGACTGGAGTCTGGAAACTGGGGTCTGTTGTCTGGGGCCTGGAGTCTCGGGGTCTGGAGACTGGGGGTCTGCCATCTGGGGGTCTGCCATCTGGGGGGATCTGGCGTCTGGGGGGCTGGAGTCTGGGGGGCTGGAGTCTGGGGGGCTGGAGTCTGGGGTCTGGGGGGCTGGAGTCTGTGGGACTGGAGTCTGGGGGCCTGGAGTCTGGGGGTCTGGAGTCTGGGAGTCTGGGGTCTGGGAGTCTGGTGGCCTGGGGCCTGGAGTCTGGAATCTGGGGGTCTGGAGACTGGGGCTCTGGAGTCTGTAGTCTCGGGGTCTGGAATCTGGGGACTGGAGTCTGGGGCCCTGGAGTCTGGGGGATTGGAGTCTGGGGGACTGGAGGTCTGAGGTCTGGAGGTCTGGAGGTCTGGGGTCTGGGGTCTGGGGGATTGGGGTCTGGGGGACTGGGGGACTGGGGGACGGGAGACTGGAGTCTGGAGTCTGGGAGACTGGAGTCTGGAGTCTGGGGGACTGGAGGACTGGAGTCTGGAGGACTGGAGTCTGGGGGACTGGAGACTGGAGTCTGGAATCTGGGGGTCTGGAGACTGGGGCCCTGGAGTCTGTAGTCTCGGGGTCTGGAATCTGGGGACTGGAGTCTGGGGCCCTGGAGTCTGGGGGATTGGAGTCTGGGGGACTGGAGGTCTGAGGTCTGGAGGTCTGGAGGTCTGGGGTCTGGGGTCTGGGGGATTGGGGTCTGGGGGATTGGAGTCTGGGGGACTGGGGGACTGGGGGACTGGGGGACGGGAGACTGGAGTCTGGAGTCTGGAGTCTGGGAGACTGGAGTCTGGAGTCTGGGGGACTGGAGGACTGGAGTCTGGAGGACTGGAGTCTGGGGGACTGGAGACTGGAGTCTGGAGTCTGGGGGTCTGGAGTCTGGGGGGCTGGAGTCTGGGGGCTGGAGTCTGGGGGTCTGGAGTCTGGATTCTGGGGGGCTGGTGTCTGGGGGGCTGGAGTCTGGGGGGCTGGAGTCTGGGGGGCTGGAGTCTGGGAGGCTGGAGTCTGGGGGGCTGGAGTCTGGGGGGCTGGAGTCTGGGGGGCTGGAGTCTGGGGGGCTGGAGTCTGGGGTGCTGGAGTCTGGGGTGCTGGAGTCTGGGGGGCTGTAGTCTTGGGGGCTGGAGGTCTGGGGGTCTGGGGGTCTGGAATCTGGGGGGCTGGAGTCTGGGGGGTCTGGAGTCTGGGGGGCTGAAGGTCTGGGGGGCTGGAGTCTGGGGGGCTGGATTCTGGGTGGTCTGGAGTCTGGGGGGTCTGGAGTCTGGGGGGTCTGGAGGTCTGGAGGTCTGGGGGTCTGGGGGTCTGGAGGCCTGGGGTCTGGAGTCTGGGGGTCTGGAGTCTCTGGGACTGGAGTTTGTGGGACTGGAATCTGGGGCTCTGGAGTCTGGAGGCCTGGAGTCTGGGGGGGCCTGGAGTCTGGGGGGGCCTGGAGTCTGGGCGTCTGGAGTCTGTGGGTCTGGGGGTCTGGAGTCTGGGGGTCTGGAGTCTGGGGGTCTGGAGTCTTTGGGTCTGAAGTCTGGGGCTCTGGAGTTTGGGGGACTGGAGTCTGAGGGTCTGGAGTTCTGGGGGTCTGGGGGACTGGAGTCTGGGGGTCTGGGGGGACTGGAGTCTGGGGGACTGGAGTCTGGAGTCTGGGAGTCTGGCGTCTGGGGGACTGGAGTCTGGGGGACTGGAGTCTGGGGGTCTGGAGGTCTGGGGTCTGGGGTCTGGGGGACTGGAGACTGGAGTTTGGGGGACTGGGGGACTGGGGGACTGGAGGACTGGAGTCTGGAGGACTGGAGTCTGGGAGTCTGGGAGTCTGGGGTCTGCAGTCTGGAGTTTGGAAACTGGGGTCTGTAGTCTGGGGCCTGGAGTCTCGGGGACTGGAGGCTGGGGGTCTGGCATCTGGGGGTCTGGCGTCTGGGGGTCTGGCATCTGGGGGGGGGGGTCGGGCGTCTGGGGGGCTGGAGTCTGGGGGGCTGGAGTCTGGGGGGCTGGGAGTCTGGGGGGCTGGGGATCTGGGGTCCTGGGGTCTTGAGGTCTGGGGCACTGGAGTCTGGGGCACTGGAGTCTGGGGCACTGAAGTCTGGGGCACTGGAGTCTGGTGGTCTGGGGCCTGGAGTCTGAAATCTGGGGGTCTGGAGTCTGGGGCTCTGGAGTCTGGAGTCTCGGGGTCTGGAGTCTGGGGACTGGAGTCTGGGACTCTGGAGTCTGGGGGATTGGAGTCTGGGCGACTGGAGTCTGGGGTCTGGGGGACTGGAGTCTGGAGTCTGGGGGACTGGAGACTGGAGTCTGGGGGACTGGAGGACTGGAGTCTGGAGGACTGGAGCCTGGGAGTCTGGGGTCTGCAGTCTGGAGTCTGGAAACTGGGGTCTGTAGTCTGGGGCCTGGAGTCTCGGGGACTGGAGACTGGGGGTCTGGCATCTGGGGGTCTGGCGTCTGGGGGGTCTGGCGTCTGGGGGGTCTGGAGTCTGGGTGGCTGGAGTCTGGGGGTCTGGAGGTCTGGGGGTCTGGAGGTCTGGGGGTCTGGGGGTCTGGCGTCTGGGGGGTCTGGCGTCTGGGGGTCTGGAGTCTGGGTGGCTGGAGTCTGGGGGTCTGGGGGTCTGGAGGTCTGGGGGTCTGGAGGTCTGGGGGTCTGGGTTCTCGAGTCTGGGAGTCTGGGGCACTGGAGCCTGGGGCACTGGAGTCTGGTGGTCTGGTGGTCTGGTGGTCTGGGGCCTGGAGTCTGGAATCTGGGGCTCTGGAGTCTGGGGGCCTGGAGTCTGGGGGCCTGGAGTCTGGGGGTCTGGAGTCTGGAGTCTGGAGTCTGGGGGTCTGGAGCCTGGGGGTGTCTGGAGTCTGGAGTCTGGGGGTCTGGAGTCTGGGGGTCTGGAGTCTCTGGGACTGGAGTTTGTGGGACTGGAATCTGGGGCTCTGGAGTCTGGGGGCCTGGAGTCTGGGGGCCTGGAGTCTGGGGGCCTGGAGTCTGGAGTCTGGGGTCTGGGGTCTGGGGTCTGGGGTCTGGGGTCTGGGGGACTGGAGTCTGGAGGACTGGGGGACTGGAGTCTGGAGTCTGGAGTCTGGAGTCTGGAGTCTGGAGTAGGAGTCTGGGGGACTGGAGTCTGGAGTCTGGAAACTGGGGTCTGGAGTCTGGGGTCTGTAGTCTGGGGTCTGTAGTCTGGGGCCTGGATTCTCCGGGTCTGGAGACTGGGGACTGGAGACTGGGGGTCTGGCATCTGGGGGTCTGGAGTCTGGGGGGCTGGAGTCTGGGGTCCTGGAGTCTGGGGGGCTGGAGTCTGGGGGTCTGGAGTCTGGGGCTCTGGAGTCTGGGGGACTGGGGTCTGGGGGACTGGAGTCTGGGGGACTGGGGTCTGGGGGACTGGGGTCTGGGGGACTGGAGACTGGAGACTGGAGTCTGGGGGACTGGAGGACTGGAGTCTGGGGCTCTGGAGTCTGGGGGTCTGGGTTCTCGAGTCTGGGAGTCTGGGGCACTGGAGCCTGGGGCACTGGAGTCTGGGAGTCTGGTGGTCTGGTGGTCTGGGGCCTGGAGTCTGGAATCTGGGGCTCTGGAGTCTGGGGGCCTGGAGTCTGGGGGCCTGGAGTCTGGGGGTCTGGAGTCTGGAGTCTGGGGGTCTGGAGCCTGGGGGTGTCTGGAGTCTGGAGTCTGGGGGTCTGGAGTCTGGGGGTCTGGAGTCTCTGGGACTGGAGTTTGTGGGACTGGAATCTGGGGCTCTGGAGCCTGGGGGTGTCTGGAGTCTGGAGTCTGGGGGCCTGGAGTCTGGGGGCCTGGAGTCTGGGGGCCTGGAGTCTGGAGTCTGGAGTCTGGAGTCTGGGGTCTGGGGTCTGGGGTCTGGGGGACTGGGGGACTGGGGGACTGGAGTCTGGAGGACTGGGGGACTGGAGTCTGGAGTCTGGAGTAGGAGTCTGGGGGACTGGAGTCTGGAGTCTGGAAACTGGGGTCTGTAGTCTGGGGTCTGTAGTCTGGGGTCTGTAGTCTGGGGTCTGTAGTCTGGGGCCTGGATTCTCCGGGTCTGGAGACTGGGGACTGGAGACTGGGGGTCTGGCATCTGGGGGTCTGGAGTCTGGGGGGCTGGAGTCTGGGGGGCTGGAGTCTGGGGTCCTGGAGTCTGGGGGTCTGGAGTCTGGGGGCCTGGGTCTGGGGGTCTGGCGTCTGGAGTCTGGGGGTCTGGGGGTCTGGAGTCTGGGGCTCTGGAGTCTGGGGGACTGGGGTCTGGGGGACTGGGGTCTGGGGGACTGGGGTCTGGGGGACTGGAGACTGGAGTCTGGGGGACTGGAGGACTGGAGTCTGGGGCTCTGGAGTCTGGGGGACTGGAGTCTGGGGCTCTGGAGTCTGGGGGACTGGGGTCTGGGGGACTGGGGTCTGGGGGTCTGGGGGACTGGAGACTGGAGTCTGGGGGACTGGAGGACTGGAGTCTGGGGCTCTGGAGTCTGGGGGACTGGAGGTCTGGAGGTCTGGCGGTCTGGGGTCTGGGGGACTGGAGTCTGGGGGACTGGAGGACTGGAGTCTGGAGGACTGGAGTCTGGGAGTCTGGGAGTCTGGGAGTCTGGGGTCTGCAGTCTGGAGTCTGGAAACTGGGGTCTGTCGTCTTGGGCCTGGAGTCTCGGGGACTGGAGACTGGGGGTTTGGCATCTGGGGGGTCTGGCATCTGGGGGGTCTGGTGTCTGGGGGTCTGGCATCTGGGGGGTCTGGAGGTCTGGGGGTCTGGAGGTCTGGGGGTCTGGAGGTCTGGGGGTCTGGGGGTCTGGGGGTCTGGAGGTCTGGGGGTCTGGAGGTCTGGGGGTCTGGAGGTCTGGGGGTCTGGGGGTCTGAAGGTCTGAGGGTCTGGAGGTCTGGAGGTCTGGGGGTCTGGGGGTCTGGAGGACTGGAGTCTGGAGGACTGGAGTCTGGGGGACTGGAGTCTGGGGCCTGGGGTCTGGAGTAATAGTCATACAGTCATAAAGCACAGAATGAGGCCCTTCGGCCCATCGTGTGTCAGGGTCCCAGCTATACGTTCCTCTGCTGGCCGCCAGAGGGTGGTTTAGGAGGCCTCAGTACACTGCTGCCATGTCCCTGTACCTCTCTCCTCACCTGTGTCTCATTAGAGTCATTGTCTCATCAGAGTAATCAGGCCTGTAATTTAAGCCGACTATTTCCAGCCCGTCACTCAGTCTTGAGTTCTCATGCCTGCAAGTCACAGGTTAGTTTATAGTCCTTCTCCTGCGTTTGGTATACTCGCTTTTGTTTCTTTGAATTGTTACTTTTATCTTTATTTGAAGAATTCTCTGTACGTCCTGTATAAGAACATAAGAACATAAGAAATAGGAGCAGGAGTAGGCCAATCGGCCCCTCGAGCCTGCTCCGCCATTCAATAAGATCATGGCTGATCTGATCCTAACCGCCAATCCACTATCACAGAACCATCTCCTGAATCTAACAGAATTAGACACACGAAACAGGAGCAGAACCAGGCTACACGGTGATGCGCTATCAATTACTCATAAAAGACTGAGAGTTAGAAGAGTAACTGAAGGCTTTTATTAACAACAGAATGGAGGTCTGCCTCGAGTGGTCGACCGGTCCAGGATACAAGGGCTGGGGAGCAGTCACCTTTATACTAGGACCTGTGGGAGGAGTCAGCCGAGGCATGTCCAGGCATGTACACAGTGGAATACAAACAGGACAAACAGGAATACAAACAGTGGTTTACCACATTCACCCCTTGTTTAAAATTGAGTCCGGCGGGGTGAAGTGTATTAAAAGTTAGTGTATTGGAGTCTCTCCGGAGGTCTTGTCTGCCGCTGTGATCGGCGTGGCGACGGCAGGGGTAGTGAAGCTTCCGGCGTCGAGTCCAGCGTAGGCTGTGGCACAGGCGTGTCGTCCTCATAGATGTCGAGCGGGTCGCGGGGCCCAGGCCTGCCGTCTGCTGGGGCTGGATATCGGATCGTGGGGGGGGGTGGTAGTGGGTAGTGGGTTACTGTGGTCCCCGAGGGTGCAAGGTCTCTTATGGAGACTGTGTCCTCCCGCCCGTCCGGGTATGCGATGTAAGCATACTGGGGGTTGGCGTGGAGGAGGTCGACCCTCTCGACCAGGGGGTCCGTTTTATGGGTCCTCACGTGTCTTCTCAGTAGGACCGGCCCTGGGGACGTCAGCCATGGCAGTAGCGATGTCCCTGATGTGGACTTCCTTGGGAAGACAAACATTTTCTCATGAGGGGTGGCGTTAGTGGCAGTGCAGAGCAGTGACCGAATAGAGTGGAGCGCATCGGGGAGCACATCCTGCCAGCGGGAGGTTGGAAGGCCCCTAGACTTTAAGGCTAGCAGGACGGCCTTCCAAACTGTCGCATTTTCTCTTTCCACCTGTCCGTTCCCCCGGGGGTTGTAACTGGTGGTCCTGCTTGTGGCAATACCCCTAGTTAGCAGGTACTGACGGAGTTCGTCGCTCATAAACGATGAGCCCCGGTCGCTATGGATATAGCTGGGGAAGCCGAACAGGGTGAAGAGGTTGTTCAGACATTTAATGACCGTGGCACTGGTCATGTCCGGGCAGGGGAAGGCGAACGGGAAATGGGAGTACTCATCAATAATATTGAGGAAGTACACATTGCGGTCGGAGGAGGGGAGAGGCCCTTTAAAATCAACGCTCAGGCGCTCGAAGGGGCGAGTGGCTTTTATCAGGTGGGCCCTGTCTGGTCTATAAAAGTGTGGTTTGCACTCAGCGCAGACTTGGCAGTTCCTGGTCATGGTCCTGACCTCCTCAATAGAGTAAGGCAGGTTGCGGGCCTTGATGAGGTGGAAGAACCTGGTGACCCCCGGGTGGCAGAGGTCATTGTGGAGGACCCGTAGTCTATCGATCTGCGCGCTGGCGCAGGTGCCACGCGATAGCGCATCCGGGGGTTCATTTAGCTTCCCTGGCCGGTACAAGATCTCGTAGTTGTAGGTGGAAAGTTCGATTCTCCACCTCAAGATCTTGTCATTTTTGATTTTGCCCCTCTGCTTGTTGTTAAACATAAAAGCAACTGAACGCTGGTCAGTGAGCAGGGTAAATCGTTTTCCGGCCAGGTAGTGCCTCCAATGACGCACAGCCTCCACAATCGCCTGGGCCTCCTTCTCAACAGCGGAGTGTCTGGTCTCCGGGCCTTGGAGGGTTCGTGAAAAGAAGGCCACGGGTCTCCCCGCCTGATTGAGGGTAGCGGCCAGGGCAAAGTCGGACGCGTCGCTTTCCACCTGGAAGGGGATGGATTCGTCCACTGCGTGCATGGTGGCTTTGGCAATGTCCTCCTTGATACGGTGGAAGGCTAAGCGGGCCTCTGCCGTCAAGGGAAAAGAGGTGGACTTGATCAGCGGACGGGCCTTGTCCGCATAGTAGGGGACCCACTGGGCGTAATAGGAGAAAAACCCTAGGCACCTCTTCAGGGCCTTGAGGCAGTGGGGCAGTGGAAGTTCCATAAGGGGACGCATCCGGTCGGGGTCGGGGCCGATGACTCCGTGTTCCACAACACAGCCAAGGATGGCGAGGCGGTTTGTGCGGAATATGCACTTCTCCTTGTTATATGTCAGGTTTAGGAGTTGGGCGGTGCGGAGGAATTTTTCGAGGTTTGCGTCATGGTCCTGCAAGTCACGGCCGCAGATGGTCACATTGTCCAGATATGGGAAAGTGGCCTGCAACGCATTTTGATCTACCATCCGGTCCATCTCCCTTTGGAAGATGGAGACCCCGTTGGTGACGCCAAAGGGAACCCTAAGGAAGTGATAGAGGCGGCCGTTTGCCTCAAAGGCAGTGTACTGGCGGTCCTCAGGGCGGATGGGGAGCTGGTGGTACGCTGATTTCAGGTCAATGGTCGAGAAGACGCGGTACTGCGCGATCTGGTTGACCATATCAGCTATACGGGGGAGTGGGTAGGCGTCCAGCAGGGTGTAGCGATTTATTGTCTGGCTGTAGTCGATGACCAGGCGCTGCTTCTCGCTGGTCTTAACGACCACAACCTGGGCTCGCCAGGGGCTGGTGCTGCCCTCAATAATCCCTTCTTTCAGGAGCCGCTCCACTTCGGTTTTAATGAAAACCCTGTCCCCGGCACTGTATCGTCTGCTCTTTGTGGCGATGGGCTTACAGTCGGGGGTGAGGTTAGCAAACAGTGGTGGGGGGGTGACTCTGAGTGTGGAGAGGTTGCACCTGGTGCGCGGCGGGCAATTTGGAAGCTGCTGGCTGCGGACTGTGAGTGGGGGTAGGGGTCCACCGTACGCCATCGTAACACTTTTAAGGTGGCACTGAAAATCTAACCCCAGCAGGACGGCAGCGCAGAAGTCAGGCAGGACCAGAAGTTTAAAATGATCGTACACGGTTCCGTCTACTACGAGTGTCACCACGCAGTAGCCGCCGATGTCCGCCGACTGGGACTCGGAGGCCATAGAAATCCGCTGTTGCGCAGGCAGGACTGGGAGAGAGCAACGCCGCACCGTGTCGGGGTGGATGAAGCTCTCCGTGCTCCCAGAGTCAAAAAGGCAGATTGTATCGTGACCATTTACCTTAATGTCCATTGTGGAACTGGCCAGTTGGTGCGGTCTCGCTTGGTCCAGTGTAACGGATGCCAGCGTAGGGGTCGGTGTGTCGCTGCGGGTATCAGATGAGGCGGTGTCGGGGGCCTGCTGCGTCCCGGCTGTCGTCCAAGATGGCGGCGTCCATGATCCCCATGTGGCTGGAGGCATCCAAAATGGCTGCTGTACCGGTGATTCGCACACGGCCGGGGAGGTCCAAAATGGCGGCCCGCATGGCCCACACGCGGCGCTGCTGGGGTTCGGGGTGGCTTTGGCCCTGCAGACGCTAGCGTAGTGTCCCTTCTTCCCGCAGCCCGAGCAGATCGCGTTTTTCGCCGGGCAGCGCGCTCTGGGGTGTTTTGCCTGGCCACAGAAGTAGCATTTCTGGCCTTGGGGCACTGCTGTCTGGCCTTGGGACACTGCTGCGGTAGTTGGGCCGTTGTTGGGGTGTGGCTGGGGTGGCACGGCGCTATGAGGCGGTCCTACCGTGTCCCAGGCTGTCATTCCCCGCGGCGTCCACGGTGCAGAGGAGTAGGCATCCATGCCCTGGTAGGCTGCATCCAACGATAGTGCGAGTTCAGAGGCCTTGTTGAGGTCGAGGTTACTCTGCTCCAACAGTCGCTGTCGTGTGTAATTGGATCTGTGGCCCGCTACAAAAGCGTCCCGGATAAGTTCCTCTGTGTACACGGCGGCCTTTACATCCTTACAACCACAGGCCCGGCCAAGCACAGACAGTGCCTGAAGGTATTCCATGGTCGATTCCCCAGGTTGTTGTTTACGACTCCCCAGGAGGTGCCTGGCGTACACTTCGTTCACTGGGCGCGTGTACTGGTCCTTGAGGAGCTTGATAGCATCCGCGTACGAGGTTGCGTCTTGGATGACCGAGTACACTCGGTGGTTCACTTTGGAGGTCAGGACATCCAGTTTGTCCTCGTCCGATTTGATTGCTTCGGAGGCGGTCAGGAATTTTTCGAAACACTTAAGCCAGTGAGTAAACTTGGTGGATGAGTCCGCCTCCCGATGATCTAAGTCCAGGCATGCTGGTGTGAGGATCTTCTCCATTATAAAAATGTTGTTAATAAAATTGATGCGCTATCAATTACTCATAAAAGACTGAGAGTTAGAAGAGTAACTGAAGGCTTTTATTAACAACAGAATGGAGGTCTGCCTCGAGTGGTCGACCGGTCCAGGATACAAGGGCTGGGGAGCAGTCACCTTTATACTAGGACCTGTGGGAGGAGTCAGCCGAGGCATGTCCAGGCATGTACACAGTGGAATACAAACAGGACAAACAGGAATACAAACAGTGGTTTACCACACACGGCCCCTGGGCCCGCTCCGCTACCCACAGGGCCATGACCGATCCGAACCTAGACTCATGTCCAAATTCCTGCCCGCTCCCCGTAACCCTTAATTCCCTTTTCTTCTAGGAAACTGTCTATTTCTGTTTTAAATTTATGTAATGATGTAGCTTCTACAGCTTTTTGGGGCAGCATATTCCATGGACCTACCACCCTCTGAGTGAAGTAGTTCCTCCTCATCTCAGTTTTGAAAGAGCAGCCCCTTATTCTAAGACTATGCCCCCTAGTTCTAGTTTCACCCATTATCGAGAACATCTTCCCCGCATCCACCCGATCCAACCCCTTCACAATCTCATATGTTTCAATAAGATCGCCTCTCATTCTTCTGAACTCCAATGAGTAGAGTCCCAATCTACTCAACCTCTCCTCATATGACCACCCCCTCATCCCCGGGATTAACCGAGTGAACCTTCTTTGTATTGACTCGAGAGCAAGTAGACACTCCCGCTTGTAATCTACAGGTTCCGTGCTGAACCCAGCAGATAACACCACCCGCTGTTTAAATTTTAGGAAAAATATCCTCAGAAGTCACATTAATTTAAAGACTCTCAAAAATATCACTTTGTTTAATTAGAACATTTAACATCCAGCAACACATCCAATTTACAGTAAAAGTACTAACAACCAATGGGAACTCAGTGGTTTCCTCATCATCAGTGTCCGGGGCAAATCTCTCTTTGCAGGTTATCTTCAGCTTCCTTATTCAAACACTGCCTGTCCAATAGGAAGCGACAACATTAATGGAGGTCAGATTTCAATCTGGCTCTTACACAATTATTGCCAACGCAGAATAACATTTCCCATAAACCAAAAATTAACATTTTAGCAAATGGATTTAATTCCAGATCACTCTTCAATCCTCAGCTTCCATTTCATTTGTTCCCATGTTCATCGACAGATCAACAATGTACCAACACTAACCCAGCAGCTACAGCTCAGATTAAATTAGAGTAAAGCTCCCTCTAAACAGTCGATGAAGAACTCCCAGGACAGGTACAGCACGGGTTAGATACAGAGTAAAGCTCCCTCTACACTGTCCCATCAAACACTCCCAGGACAGGTACAACACGGGTTAGATAGTTCCTGTATACTGTAGTACCGGCAGTGACCACACCTGTATATAAGCTTTGCGCATGCCTCTGTACCCCCAGTCTTGAGACCACCCTCCTCCAGTAAAGACCTGTTTAATTGTTAAGTAACAGCATCCGTGTGGTTATTGAAAAACAGCATACCCTCAGAATCACGGATCTAACAGTGCCGACGAGTGTCGATTCGAATCTACCTGCAACTCAAAAAAAAAGTCGAGGCCAGGAACACGGGCGTCGACCACGAGCAACCACCCAGTCGTCAGGCAGAGAGTGAACATCGCAGGGGAGGCTGTGGAGAGCCGGGCTTGGTTCCCCAGCCACGATGATCAGCAAGAGACTGACGGCAGGTCCAGCGCAGACCCTTCCCGGGCAGCGGCGGCTGGAGCCGACCGACGGCGGAGAGAAAGCCAAGCAGCGTTGATGAGGTAAGACAGAGGGTGAAGCGCACAGGGAGCAGCCGGGGGTTGAAAACCGAGCGGCGTCGGAAAAAAAAATAAAACAAACCGGAGAAAGAGAGGGTAAAGCAACAGCCGGGTTCAAGACCGA
Organism: Somniosus microcephalus; assembly: GCF_052327205.1. Taxonomy (NCBI): domain Eukaryota; kingdom Metazoa; phylum Chordata; class Chondrichthyes; order Squaliformes; family Somniosidae; genus Somniosus; species Somniosus microcephalus. The sequence goes on from NW_028225179.1 coordinate 79,614,541, forward strand.
GCGGCGTCGAGAAAAAAAATAAAAATAAAAAAATAAAAAGAAGAACGCGCAGAGCACAGCCAGGGCTCACGGGCTGAACAGTGTCCGCGGGGAAAAGAAGGGAGAGCGCAGGAGACGCCATTGAGCCGCGGAGAAGAAGGAAGAGCGCGGGAGATGCCATTTGTAGAAGCCGCAGCGGAGAAGAAGGGAGAGCGCGGGAAGGAAGGAAAGCACGGGAGACGCCATTTTGTGCCAGCGGAGAAGAAGGGGAAGCGCGGGAGACGCCATTTTTGACAGTTAAAGCACACCCAGGGATGCCGAAGAGTGGCAGTATCTCTACGTTCGACAATGAAGTCGAAGATTGGGCGACATATGTGGAATGTATTGAGGTGTACTGCAGGGCGAATGAAGTGCCAGATGCTAGTAAAGCACTGGTTTTGTTAAATTCCATGGGTGCAAAAACTTATGGGTTACTGCGGAATCTAATAACCTCAGAGAAGCCGGTGAACAAGAATTTCGAAAGCATAGTAGAAATCCTACAGGACCACTTCAACCCCACACCGCTGCTGATAGCAGAACGATTTAAGTTCCATAAAAGGAACCAACACAAAGACGAAAGCAATGCTGAGTACCTAACGGAACTGCGCAAGCTATCGAAGCACTGCCAGTTTGGAGCGGGACTAGCAGATACGTTAAGGGACAAGTTTGTGTGTGGGCTACAAAGTGAAGGAACCCAGAAACGGCTTCTGTCAGAAAAGGATCTTACGCTGGACAAGGCTTTCAGTATGGCAGTATCACACGAAGCAGCCGCAAGGGGCGTTGCAGAGATTCAATGGAGACCGCAAGAATACGGCACCAATGAAATGTCCCATGGAACAGGGAAGTGCTATCGCTGTGGCAGAACAACACATGACCAGAAGGATTGTTGGTTCAAGGACCAAGTGTGCAGACAGTGTGGAAAAGCAGGACACATAGCAATAGTCTGCAGGTCTGGGAAGAAAACCAACAGTAAGAAATCCCCACAGGAGAAGTACAAAAAGGTACACCAGGTGATGGACAGTGGTTCAGACGAACAGAAAAGGGACACAGACTCCAGAAGCAAGGAGCTGGTTTGTCTGAAACTACATAAGGTAACCGAAATGGAGGATCACCAGACTATCTGGGTTACACTCAAGATAGAGGAGTCCAAGTGAAAATGGAATTGGACACAGGATCAGCCCTAACAGTCATAAACCAAAGGGACTACAAGCGGCTATTTTCACATATACCCTTAAAAGCTACAGAGATTGTCTTGAAGACGTATACGGGGCAAAAAGTCTACCACAAAGGAAAAATAAGGGTGAAAGTGATATATAAAGGCCAGGAAATACCTAAAATGGATATATATGTATTGCCAGATGGAGGACCACCACTGATAGGACGTGAATGGATCCGGAAGATACAATTAGATTGGCATTCCATACAGGCACTGAAGGTTGAGGCCAAAAAGGATGACGACGTCACACTTGAACGACTGTCAAAAATGCTTACTGACGCAAAAGAAGTGTTCCAGGAGGGACTAGGAACACTAAAAGGCATAACAGCAACGATTAAAATAGAGGGAAATGCAAGCCCAAAGTTTCTTAAGGCCAGACCAGTGCCTTATGCGATCAGACCAGCTGTTGAAGCAGAGCTGGAAGGGTTGGAACATTCAGGAGTACTGTCCAAAATGGACTGGAGCGAGTGGGCTACACCCATCGTTCCTGTAATGAAGAGGTCATTGAGTAATACGCCTGGGGAACCGAAGAAGGTCCGCATCTGTGGGGATTTTAAGGTGACAGTGAACCCAGTCCTTCACACGGTACAATATCTGCTTCCACGAATTGAGGATATATTCGCCTCGCTATCTGGAGGTAAACGCTTCACCAAAATTGATCTAGCCCAGGCGTACTTGCAAATGGAGGTAGAAGAAGCTTCGAAACAATACCTTACGATTAACACTCATAAAGGTCTCTATCAATACAACTGGCTGGTGTTCGGAGTAGCCTCGGCTCCGGCTATCTGGCAAAGGGCAATGGATCAGGTCCTGCAAGGGATTCCAGGGACCCAGTGTTATTTGGACGACATCTTAGTCACGGGCGAAAATGACAGTGATCACCTCGCCAACTTGGAGAAGGTGCTCACCAGATTAAAGGAGTATGGGCTACGAGCTAATCGCCACAAGTGCGAGTTCTTCCAGAAACAGATCTCGTATTGTGGCCACGTCATCGATGAAGAGGGATTACATAAGTCCCCTGAAAAGATTGAGGCAGTAGTCAAGGCTCCAGCACCGGAAAATGTGTCACAACTGAGGTTGTTCCTCGGACTGGTAAACTACTACCACAAGTTCTTACCAAATTTGTCCACGGTATTACACCCACTGAACACCCTACTGCAAACAGGGGTACCATGGAAGTGGGATGACGAGCGTAGACGAGCTTTTCAGAAGTGTAAAGAATTGATCACATCAAAAGAGGTGTTGGCCCATTTCAACCCAGCACTACCAATTCGTTTGGCATGTGATGCATCACCCTATGGTATTGGAGCGGTGCTGTCGCACAAATTCCCAGACGGGTTGGAGAGGCCAGTAGCCTTTGCGTCTCGGTCGCTAACCTCAGCCGAGCGCAACTACGCCCAGATTGACAGGGAGTTGTAAAATAACTCCTTAAATGTACACCACTGATCATGTATCATCTTACCCTTTAATCTATTTTCCCAATCCACTCTACTCAATTCCGCTCTCATACCTTCATAGTCTCCTTTATTCAAGGTCAGCACGCTTGTTTGAGATCCAACCTTCTCCCCCTCTAATTAAATATGGAATTCAACCATGTTATGGTCACTCATTCCAAGGGGATCCTTTACTGGGACATTTTTAATTAATCCTGTCTCGTTACACAGGACCAGATCTAAGGTTGCTTGCCCCCTGGTCGGTTCAGTTACATACTGCTCAAGAAACCCATCCCTAATACACTCAATGAACTCATCCTCAAGGCAGCCCTGCCCAATTTGATTTGTCCAATTAATATGATAGTTAAAATCCCCCATAATTATAGATGTTCCCTTATTATAAGCCTCAACTATTTCCTGATTGATACTCCGTCCAACAGAGTTACAACTGTTCGGAGGCCTATAGACTACGCCCACTAGTGTTTTTTTCCCCTTATTATTCCTTACCTCCACCCAAACTGTTTCATTATCCCGATCTTTTGACCCAATATCATTTCTCTGTATTACAGTGATTCCTTCCTTTATTAACATAGCCACCCCACCTCCCCTTCCTTCCTGCCTGTCCTTCCTGATCGTTAAATAACCTGGTATGTTTAATTCCCAGGCATTGTCACCCTGCAGCCATGTTTCTGTAATGGCCACAAGATCATACCCATATGTAGTTATTTGTGCCATTAACTCGTCTATTTTGTTACGAATGCTACGTGCATTCAGATAGAGAACTTTCAAATATGTTTTGTGACTGCTTTTGCCCTTTTTATTACTTTACCTTTTACTCCATACCTTCTGCCCCTTCCTGACACGCTCTGGTTTTTAATTTCCCCACTGCTACCTAAGTCTATGACCTTCTCTGTTGTCATTTTTATTATTTGCTCTCTAGGAACCTCCCCCCCACTAGTTAGTTTAAAGCCCTCTCTACAGCCCTAGTTATATGATCCGCCAGGACTCTAGTCCCAGCACTGGCCAAGTGAAGCCCGTCCCAATGGAACAGCTCCCTCCTGCCCCAGTACTGGTGCCAGTGTCCCAGGAAGCAAAATCCATTTCTCGCACACCAGTCTTTGAGCCACGCATTTAACTCTCTAATTTTATTTGTCCTAGCCAAATTCGCTCGTGGCTCAGGTAATAATCCAGAGATTATTACCCTTGAGGTTCTGTTTTTTAATTTGACCCCTAGCTGCTCATACTCCTTTAACAGAACCGGCTTCCTAGTCCTATCTACGTCGTTTGTACCAACATGGACCATGACAACTGGATCCACCCCCTCCCACTGCAAGTTTCTTTCCAGCCCAGAGGAGATGTCCTTAACCATGGCACCGGGTAGGCAACACAGCCTTCGGGTCTCTTGCTCTCGACTGCAGAGAACTCTATCTATCCCCCTAATAATACTATCCCCTACCACTACAATATTTCTATTTACTCCCCCCTCTTGAATGGCCCCCCGTTCCACGGTGCTGTGGCCAGTTTGCTCATCCTCCCTGCAGTCCCTGCTCCTGTCCCCACAGGGAGTAAGAACCTCGAACCTGTTGGACAAGAGCAAGGGCTGCGGCTCCTCCAGCTCTACCTCCTGGATCCCCGTACCTGCCTCACTCGTAGTCACACCGTCCTGTCCCTGACCATGGGCTACATCTGAATTAATTAACTTCATAGGTGTGACCACCTCCTGATACACAGAGTCCAGGTACTTCTCCCCCTCCCTGATGTGTCGCAGTGTCTGAAGCTCAGACTCCAGCTCATCAACACGGAGTAAAGCTCCCTCTACACTGTCCCATCAAACGCTCCCAGGGCAGGTACAGCACGGGATTAGATGCAGAGTAAATCTCCCTCTTCACTGTCCCATCAAACTCTCCCAGGGCAGGTACAGCACGGGGTTAGATACAGAGTAAAGCTCCCTCTACACTGTCCCTTCAAACACTCCCAGGTCAGGTACAGCACAGGGTTAGATACAGAGTAAAGCTCCCTCTACACCATCCCATCAAACACTCCCAGGTCAGGTACAGCACGGGTTAGATACAGAGTAAAGCTCCCTCTACACTGTCCCATCAAACACTCCCAGGGCAGGTACAGCACGGGGTTAGATACAGAGTAAAGCTCCCTCTACACTGTCCCATCAAACACTCTCAGGGCAGGTACAGCACGGGTTAGATACAGAGTAAAGCTCCCTCTACACTGTCCCATCAAACACTCCCAGGGCAGGTACAGCACGGGTTAGATACAGAGTAAAGCTCCCTCTACACTGTCCCATCAAACGCTCCCAGGGCAGGTACAGCACGGGTTAGATACAGAGTAAAGCTCCCTCTACACTGTCCCATCAAACACTCCTAGGGCAGGTACAGCACGGGGTTAGATACAGAGTAAAGCTCCCTCTACACTGTCCCATCAAACACTTCCAGGGCAGGTACAGCACGGGTTAGATACAGAGTAAAGCTCCCTCTACACTGTCCCATCAAACACTCCCAGGGCAGGTACAGCACGGGTTAGATACAGAGGAAATCTCCCTCTGCACTGTCCCATCAAACACTCCCAGGGCAGGTACAGCACGGGTTAGATACAGAGTAAAGCACATCTAACCCTCACAGGGCAGGTACACCATGAAGAAGAAGAAGGACTTGCATTTATATAGCTCCTTTCACGACCACCGGATGTCTCCAAATGCTTTACAGCCAATGAAGTACTTTTTGAAGTGCAATCACTGTTGTAATGTGAGAAACGCGGCAGCCAATTTGTGCACAGCAAGCTCCCACAAACAGCAAGGTGATAATGACCAGTTAATCTGTTTTTGTTTTGTTGATTGAGGGATAAATATTGGCCAGGACACCGGGGATAACTCCCCTGCTCTTATTCGAAATAGTGCCATGGGATCTTTTCCGTCCACCTGAGAGAGCAGATGGGGCCTCGGTTTAACGTCTCATCCAAAAGACGGCACCTCCGACAGTGCAGCGCTCCCTCAGCGCTGCACAGGAGTGTCAGCCTAGCTTTATGTGCTCAAGTCCCTGGAGTGGGACTTAAACCCACAACCTTCTGACTCAGAGGCGAGTGTGCTACCCACTGAGCCGCAGCTGTTAGGATAGTGTAGAGGGAAATTTACTTTTAATCTATCAAACACTCCCAGGACAGGTACAGCACCAGTTAGGTACAGAGTAAAGCTCCTGCTATACTGTCCCTTCAAGCACTCCCAGGACATGTTCAGCATGGATTAAGTATAGAGAAAGCTCCCTCTAAACTGTTCCATCAAGCACTCCTAGGACAGGTACCACATGGGTTGGGTACAGATAAATGCTCCCTCTGCAGTCCTGACACATCCAGTTGTGAATGGTGGTGGACAATTCAATAACTAACAGGAGGAGGAGGCACTGTAGCCAGTCCTGCAGCAAGAACGCACTTAACTTAAGGTAAACCGACATTAAAGGGTTAAGCGGCTGTACTGTAAAGCCAGTTCTGTAAATTGACCAATCATAAGAAATTGACCAAGCTTCGTATCCCAGCATGCCTCGAGGAACCAACAGGACTTTTAAATGAACTTTTAAAACAAGCTGTGAGCTGAACGGAAGGCAGGAAGAAATTATTCATACAGGGACACGGACACGATTGATTGACTTCATGAATATGTGAACCAAGGAAGTAGCTGGAGTGATCAGACCACACAGTGACGTGTGTTTGTTTAAATTTAACCGACTGTCCTGTCCATTGAGCTCCTGTGGTCAGGCTGTTAACAAGGCTTACAAATCAACTCGACAGGCAACGACCATAGTTCCACTAAGACTGGATCGGTTCCCTCATCCTTTGGAGATGTTAATGGGGCAGTAATTCCTCCCCAAACGCGTGAGTACGGAAGGGGTACTCACGCGTCTGGCCGGAGGAAATGCCGGTTTTCAGCATGCACAGCGCATGCGCTGAAAACCGGCATTTCCTCTCCTCTAACCCAAGAGTTGAAGAGGCTAGCGCGTGCGCTGTAGGGGGCAGCGCGTGCGTCTTGGATTTCCTCTGTTTTGGGGGATTTGCGCATGTGTAAAGGCCTCCGGTCTTTATGCTTGTAAAAAGCACACGTAATTATTTATTTTTACAGGTAAGTGGTGTTTTATTGCAGTTTAGAATTTTTTTTTCCACAGGTTTATTATTTTAAAGAATCTACAATGGCCCAGAACTTGGTGTCGGGGGCTTGCCGCGCGTGCAAGCCCCCGATCTGCACTCACCCTGCGCGCTGACATCTGAAGCCCGGGCCTGCTTGCATTTCCTGTCCCTGGCCCGGTTCAGATGTCAGCGCGCAGTGCTTACCTGATCCAGCGGCGTAGTTCGTGCGATGTGCCGGCTGGGATCAGGTGAGCACTGTACAACCAATCAGGGGAGGGGAAGGTTCATTCATGAGTTTGAGAGTAAGAACTGTCAAACTCATGAAAACTACGGGGGCCCAAAACACTATTTAAACTTTAAATAAAAATTTAAAAAACATCCCAATCATTAAATTAAGTATAAATAAGTTTAAAAAAATAATTTAAACAATAATTTTTTTTTTTGAAAAAAATAAATTTTTAATAAAAAGGGTCTAAAACTAAACTTACCTTATTGTAGATTCTTTAAAATAATAAACCTGTGCGAAAAAAAATTCTAAATTACACTAAAACACCACTTACCTGTAAAAATAAATACTTACATGTGCTTTTTACAAGCATAAAGACCGGAGGCCTTTACACATACGCAAATCCCCCAAAACAGAGGAAATCCAAGACGCACGCGCTGCCCCCTACAGCGCACGCGCTAGCCTCTTCAACTCTTGGGTTAGAGGAGAGGAAATGCCGGTTTTCAGCGCATGCGCTGTGCATGCTGAAAACCGGCATTTCCTCCGGCCAGACGCGTGAGTACCCCTTCCATACTCACGCGTTTGGGGAGGAATTACTGCCCCATTAAGGTAAGTTTAGTTTTAGACCCTTTTTATTAAAAATTTATTTTTTTCAAAAAAAAATTATTGTTTAAATTATTATTTTTAACTTATTTATACTTAATTTAATGACTGGGATGTTTTTTAAATTTTTATTTAAAGTTTAAATAGTGTTTTGGGCCCCCGTAGTTTTCATGAGTTTGACAGTTCTTACTCTCAAACTCATGAATGAACCTTCCCCTCCCCTGATTGGCTGCACAGTGCTCACCTGATCCCAGCCGGCACATCGCACGAACTACGCCGCTGGATCAGGTAAGCACAGCGCGCTGACATCTGAACCGGGCCAGTGACAGGAAATGCAAGCAGGCCCGGGCTTCAGATGTCGGCGCGCAGGGTGAGTGCAGATCGGGGGCTTGCACGTGCGGCAAGCCCCCGACACCAAGTTCTGGGCCATTAGTCAAACACATTCGCCAACCTTTCAGAATGCCCGGAACTTTTCCCCATCAAAACACCTTTGTGTGATAATGGTTGAACATCGAACAGAATGAGGACATTTCCTTGTGTGATACACTGACCCAGGATGGAGAAGTGATCAAATCAAGCACTCTATAAATTTGCAGAAACAGACAAGATTAAGATGGTACAATGAAAGGCCGGGGGACGGGGGGTTGCATCAATCAATTGTCACGGGTATGATCTTTGTGCCTAAAAGAGTGCGTTTAGGGACAAACTTCGTCAACTTGCAAGGGAACTGCCGACGGATTTGATCACCTGTACAGATGGAAATGCATGATCGCCGGGGTGAGTGGTGTTTGAAATTAAAGAGAATTAAAGCGAACAGTGTATGTGAGTAATGTTTGAAGTTAAAGGGAACAGTGTGTGTGAGTAATGTTAGGGAACAGTGTGTGTGAGTAGTGTTTGATGTTAAAGGGAACAGTGTGTGTGAGTAATGTTTGAATTTAAAGGGAACAGTGTGTGAGGAAGCACAGTGGCATAGTGGTTAGCACTGTTGCCTCACAGCGCCAGGGACCCGGGTTCAAATCCGGCCTCGCGTGACTGTCTGTGTAGAGTTTGCACATTCTCCCCGTGTTTGCGTGGGTTTTCTCCGGGTGCTCCGGTTTCCTCCCACAGTCCAAAGATATGCGGGTTAGGTTGATTGGCCTTGATAAAAATTGACCCTTAGTGTTAGGGGGGATTAAATACGTGGGGTTACGGGGATAGGGCTTGGGTGGAATGGCTGTCGGTGTAGGGACCGGGTGCTAGGGTTTGGATGATCAGCCATGATCTCGTTGAATGGCGGAGCAGGGCCGAATGGCCTACTCCTGCTCCTATTTTCTATGAATGTTTGAAGTTAAAGGGAACAGTGTGTGTGAGGAATGTTTGATGTTAAAGGGAACAGTGTGTGTGAGTAATGTTTGAAGTTAAAGTGAACAGTGTATGTGAGTAATGTTTGAAGTTAAAGGGAACAGTGTGTGTGAGTAATGTTTGAAGTTAAAGGGAACAGTGTATGTGAGTAATGTTTGAAGTTAAAGGGAACAGTGTGTGTGAGTAATGTTTGATGTTAAAGGGAACAGTGTATGTGAGTAATGTTTGAAGTTAAAGGGAACAGTGTGTGTGAGTAATGTTTGAAGTTAAAGTGAACAGTGTATGTGAGTAATGTTTGAAGTTAAAGGGAACAGTGTGTGTGAGTAATGTTTGAAGTTAAAGGGAACAGTGTGTGTGAGTAATGTTTGAAGTTACAGGGAACAGTGTGTGTGAGTAATGTTTGATGTTAAAGGGAACAGTGTGTGTGAGGAATGTTTGATGTTAAAGGGAACAGTGTGTGTGAGTAATGTTTGAAGTTACAGGGAACAGTGTGTGTGAGTAATGTTTGATGTTAAAGGGAACAGTGTGTGTGAGGAATGTTTGAAGTTAAAGGGAACAGTGTGTGTGAGTAATGTTTGAACTTAAAGGGAACAGTGTGTGTGAGTAATGTTTGAAGTTAAAGGGAACAGTGTGTGTGAGTAATGTTTGATGTTAAAGGGAACAGTGTGTGTGAGTAATGTTTGATGTTAAAGGGAACAGTGTGTGTGAGTAATGTTTGAAGTTAAAGGGAACAGTGTGTGTGAGTAATGTTTGAACTTAAAGGGAACAGTGAGTGTGAGTAATGTTTGATGTTAAAGGGAACAGTGTGTGTGAGTAATGTTTGATGTTAAAGGGAACAGTGTGTGTGAGTAATGTTTGAAGTTAAAGGGAACAGTGTGTGTGAGTAATGTTTGATGTTAAAGGGAACAGTGTGTGTGAGTAATGTTTGATGTTAAAGGGAACAGTGTGTGTGAGTAATGTTTGAAGTTAAAGGGAACAGTGTGTGTGAGGAATGTTTGATGTTAAAGGGAACAGTGTGTGTGAGGAATGTTTGATGCTAAAGGGAACAGTGTGTGTGAGTAATGTTTGATGTTAAAGGGAACAGTGTGTGTGAGTAATGTTTGAAGTTAAAGGGAACAGTGTGTGTGAGTAATGTTTGATGTTAAAGGGAACAGTGTGTGTGAGTAATGTTTGAAGTTAAAGGGAACAGTGTGTGTGAGTAATGTTTGAAGTTAAAGGGAACAGTGTGTGTGAGTAATGTTTGAAGTTAAAGGGAACAGTGTGTGTGAGTAATGTTTGAAGTTAAAGGGAACAGTGTGTGTGAGTAATGTTTGAAGTTACAGGGAACAGTGTGTGTGAGTAATGTTTGATGTTAAAGGGAACAGTGTGTGTGAATGTTTGAAGTTAAAGGGAACAGTTTGTGTGAGGAATGTTTGATGTTAAAGGGAACAGTGTGTGTGAGTAATGTTTGAAGTTAAAGGGAACAGTGTGTGTGAGTAATGTTTGAAGTTACAGGGAACAGTGTGTGTGAGTAATGTTTGATGTTAAAGGGAACAGTGTGTGTGAGTAATGTTTGATGTTAAAGGGAACAGTGTGTGTGAGTAATGTTTGATGTTAAAGGGAACAGTGTGTGTGAGTAATGTTTGATGTTAAAGGGAACAGTGTGTGTGAGTAATGTTTGAAGTTAAAGGGAACAGTGTGTGTGAGTAATGTTTGATGTTAAAGGGAACAGTGTGTGTGAGGAATGTTTGATGTTAAAGGGAACAGTGTGTGTGAGTAATGTTTGATGTTAAAGGGAACAGTGTGTGTGAGTAATGTTTGAAGTTAAAGGGAACAGTGTGTGTGAGTAATGTTTGAACTTAAAGGGAACAGTGTGTGTGAGTAATGTTTGAAGTTAAAGGGAACAGTGTGTGTGAGTAATGTTTGATGTTAAAGGGAACAGTGTGTGAGAGTAATGTTTGATGTTAAAGGGAACAGTGTGTGTGAGTAATGTTTGAAGTTAAAGGGAACTGTGTGTGTGAGTAATGTTTGAACTTAAAGGGAACAGTGTGTGTGAGTAATGTTTGATGTTAAAGGGAACAGTGTGTGTGAGTAATGTTTGATGTTAAAGGGAACAGTGTGTGTGAGTAATGTTTGAAGTTAAAGGGAACAGTGTGTGTGAGTAATGTTTGATGTTAAAGGGAACAGTGTGTGTGAGTAATGTTTGATGTTAAAGGGAACAGTGTGTGTGAGTAATGTTTGATGTTAAAGGGAACAGTGTGTGTGAGTAATGTTTGAAGTTAAAGGGAACAGTGTGTGTGAGTAATGTTTGATTTTAAAGGGAACAGTGTGTGTGAGTAATGTTTGATGTTAAAGGGAACAGTGTGTGTGAGGAATGTTTGATGTTAAAGGGAACAGTGTGTGTGAGTAATGTTTGAAGTTAAAGGGAACAGTGTGTGTGAGTAATGTTTGAAGTTACAGGGAACAGTGTGTGTGAGTAATGTTTGATGTTAAAGGGAACAGTGTGTGTGAGTAATGTTTGATGTTAAAGGGAACAGTGTGTGTGAGTAATGTTTGAAGTTAAAGGGAACAGTGTGTGTGAGTAATGTTTGATGTTAAAGGGAACAGTGTGTGTGAGTAATGTTTGATTTTAAAGGGAACAGTGTGTGTGAGTAATGTTTGATGTTAAAGGGAACAGTGTGTGTGAGTAATGTTTGAAGTTAAAGGGAACAGTGTGTGTGAGTAATGTTTGAACTTAAAGGGAACAGTGTGTGTGAGTAATGTTTGATGTTAAAGGGAACAGTGTGTGTGAGTAATGTTTGAAGTTAAAGGGAACAGTGTGTGTGAGTAATGTTTGATGTTAAAGGGAACAGTGTGTGTGAGTAATGTTTGATGTTAAAGGGAACAGTGTGTGTGAGTAATGTTTGAAGTTAAAGGGAACAGTGTGTGTGAGGAATGTTTGATGTTAAAGGGAACAGTGTGTGTGAGGAATGTTTGATGCTAAAGGGAACAGTGTGTGTGAGTAATGTTTGATGTTAAAGGGAACAGTGTGTGTGAATAATGTTTGAAGTTAAAGGGAACAGTTTGTGTGAGGAATGTTTGATGTTAAAGGGAACAGTGTGTGTGAGTAATGTTTGAAGTTAAAGGGAACAGTGTGTGTGAGTAATGTTTGATGTTAAAGGGAACAGTGTGTGTGAGTAATGTTTGAAGTTAAAGGGAACAGTGTGTGTGAGTAATGTTTGAAGTTAAAGGGAACAGTGTGTGTGAGTAATGTTTGAAGTTAAAGGGAACAGTGTGTGTGAGTAATGTTTGAAGTTAAAGGGAACAGTGTGTGTGAGTAATGTTTGAAGTTACAGGGAACAGTGTGTGTGAGTAATGTTTGATGTTAAAGGGAACAGTGTGTGTGAATAATGTTTGAAGTTAAAGGGAACAGTTTGTGTGAGGAATGTTTGATGTTAAAGGGAACAGTGTGTGTGAGTAATGTTTGAAGTTAAAGGGAACAGTGTGTGTGAGTAATGTTTGAAGTTACAGGGAACAGTGTGTGTGAGTAATGTTTGATGTTAAAGGGAACAGTGTGTGTGAGTAATGTTTGATGTTAAAGGGAACAGTGTGTGTGAGTAATGTTTGAAGTTAAAGGGAACAGTGTGTGTGAGTAATGTTTGATGTTAAAGGGAACAGTGTGTGTGAGTAATGTTTGAAGTTAAAGGGAACAGTGTGTGTGAGTAATGTTTGATGTTAAAGGGAACAGTGTGTGTGAGGAATGTTTGATGTTAAAGGGAACAGTGTGTGTGAGTAATGTTTGATGTTAAAGGGAACAGTGTGTGTGAGTAATGTTTGAAGTTAAAGGGAACAGTGTGTGTGAGTAATGTTTGAACTTAAAGGGAACAGTGTGTGTGAGTAATGTTTGAAGTTAAAGGGAACAGTGTGTGTGAGTAATGTTTGATGTTAAAGGGAACAGTGTGTGAGAGTAATGTTTGATGTTAAAGGGAACAGTGTGTCTGAGTAATGTTTGAAGTTAAAGGGAACAGTGTGTGTGAGTAATGTTTGAACTTAAAGGGAACAGTGTGTGTGAGTAATGTTTGATGTTAAAGGGAACAGTGTGTGTGAGTAATGTTTGATGTTAAAGGGAACAGTGTGTGTGAGTAATGTTTGAAGTTAAAGGGAACAGTGTGTGTGAGTAATGTTTGATGTTAAAGGGAACAGTGTGTGTGAGTAATGTTTGATGTTAAAGGGAACAGTGTGTGTGAGTAATGTTTGATGTTAAAGGGAACAGTGTGTGTGAGTAATGTTTGAAGTTAAAGGGAACAGTGTGTGTGAGTAATGTTTGATTTTAAAGGGAACAGTGTGTGTGAGTAATGTTTGATGTTAAAGGGAACAGTGTGTGTGAGTAATGCTTGATGTTAAAGGGAACACAGCGCATTGGCATTTGTATTTTATCCATACAATGAAGAGTTAAAAGAATACTGAGTTGTACGGAGCTGTGAGCCTTGACTGTTTTACCCCACCCGGACGGGTTCAGGTCAGATTCTGGAATTAGTGTATGAGAGAAGGCGCCGGTTCACCTACCTACAGGAGCGAGGCGGAGAGGTTTAGGGAGGGTATTTGGGCCTTGGCAGCTGAAGGCATGGCCGCCAATGGTGGAGTGATTAAAATCGGGGATTTGCAAGAGGCCGGAACTGGAGGAGCGCAGATAGAGAATCATAAAATCATAGAATCATAGACTGGTTGCAGCACGGAAGAAGGCCATTCGGCCTGTTGAGCCCGTGCCAACTCTCAGCTAGTCCCACTCCCCTGCCCTTTCTCCGTAGCCCTGCAAATTCTTTACCTTCAGCTACTTATCCAACTCCCTTTTGAAAGATAAGATTGAGTCTGCCTCCACCACCCTTTCAGGCAGTGTATTCCAGATCTTAATCACTCACTGCGTAAAACAGTTTTTTCTTACGTCGCCTTTGGTTCTTCAGCCAATCACCTTAAATCTGTGTCCTTTGGTTCTCGACCCTTCCGCCAATGGGAACAGGTTCTCTCCATCTACTCTGTCCAGACCCCTCATGATTTTGAACACCTCTATCAAATCTCCTCTCAATCTTCTCTGCTCCAAGGAGAACAACCCCAGGAGCAGATGGGATGCATCCTAGGATGCTGAGGGAATTGAGGATGGAAATGGCAGAAGTACTAGCCATAATATTCCAATCCTCCATAGATACGGGGATGGTGCCAGAGGACTGGAGAATTGAAAAGGGGCTTCTCCAGTCTATCAATGTAACTGAAGTTCCTCATTCCTGGAATCATTCTCGTAAATTTTCTGCATCATCTCTAAGGTCTTCACATCCTTCCTAAAGTGCGGTGCCCAGAATTGGACACAATACTCCAGTTGGGGCTGAACCAGTGTTTTATAAAGGTTCATCATAATTTCCACACTTACTCTATACCTCTATTCATGAAGCCCAGGATCCCGTAAGCCTTTTTAACTGCTTTCTCAACCTGCTGGGCCACTTTCAACGATTTGTGCCCATATACCCTCAGGTCTCTCTGTTCATGCACCCCCTTTAGGATTGTACCATTTAGTTTATATTTCCTCTCCTCATTCTTTCTACCAAAATGTATCACTTCACACTTTTCTGCGTTAAATTTCATCTGCCACGTGTCCGCCCATTTCACCAGCCTGTCTATGTCTTCCTGAAGTCTATCACTATCCTCCTCACTGTTCACTATACTTCCAAGTTTTGTGTCATCTGCAAATTCTGAAAATTGTGCCCTGTACACCCACATGCAAGTCATTAATATATATCAAGAAAAGCAGTGGTCCTGGAACCGACCCCTGGGGAACACCACTGTGTACCTTCCTCCAGTCCAAAAAACAATCATTCACCACTACTCTGTTTCCTGTCACTTAACCAATTTCGTATCCATGCTGCCACTGTCCCTTTTAGTCCATGGGCTTCAACTTTGCTGGCGAGCCTATTATGTGGGACTTAGTCGAACGCCTTTTGGAAGTCCATGTACACCATGTCAATCGCATTACCCTCACCAACCCTCTCTGTTACCTCATCAAAAATCTCGATCAAGTTGGTTAAACACGATTTACCTTTAACAAATCCATGCTGGCTTTCCTTAATTAATCCACACCTATCCAAGTGACTGTTAATTTTGTCCCTGATTACTGTTTCTAAAAGCTTCCCCACTACCGAGGTTAAACTGACTGGCCTGTAGTTACTGGGTTTATCTTTACACCCTTGTTTGAACAAGGGTGTAACATTTTCAATTCTCCAGTCCTCTGGGCACCACCCCCGTTATCTATGGAGGATTGGAATATTATGGCCAGTACCTCCGCAATTTCCGCCTTCAATTCCCTCAGCATCCTAGGATGCATCTCCTCCGTTCCTGGTGATTTATCTACTTTAAGTACAGCCAGCCTTTCTAATACCTCTTCTTTATCAATTTTTTATACAGGTTGAGCGCCCAAAATCCGGAGT
The DNA here is from genome assembly GCF_052327205.1 of Somniosus microcephalus. NCBI lineage: Eukaryota > Metazoa > Chordata > Chondrichthyes > Squaliformes > Somniosidae > Somniosus > Somniosus microcephalus. Next base: position 79,629,937 of record NW_028225179.1, read on the forward strand.
TCCGGAATCCGGGACGACTGGTGGCAGGGTTGTCCGGAATCCGGACACCCTGTTTCTGCCGCCAGCCAGGCCCAGGCATTTCCGGACTCGGAACGTGTTTCTGATGTCCGAAGTCCAGAAATGTCCAAGCCCAGGTTGCGATATTTCCAGACTTCGGACATCAGAAACACGTTCCGAAGTCCGGAAAAACACGAAAACCGGCTCGGCCTCGGTTCCAAGGTTGCCGGATTCAGGACGCTCAACCTGTACTATCAAGAATCTCCACTACCTCTGCCTTCACTATGTCCAAGGCAGCATCCTCTTCCTTGGTGAAGACAGAGGCAAAGTATTCATTTAGTACCTCAGCCATACCCTCTGCCTCCGTGCATAGGTCTCCTTTTTGATCCCTAATCAGCCCCACCCCTCCTCTTACTACCCGTTCACTATTTATATGCCTATAGAAAACTTTAGGTTTACCTTTTATGTTGGCTGCCATTCTATTCTCATACCCTCTCTTTGCCCCTCTTATTTTCTTTTTATCTCGGGGGGTTGTGGGGCTGGAGCAGATTAGAGATAGGGAGGGGTGAGGCATTGGAGAGATTTGAAAACAAGGATGAGAATTTTAAAATCAAGGCATTGCTTAACCGGGAGCCAATAGGTCAGCTAGCACAGGGGTGATGGGTGAACGGGACTTGGTGCAAGTTAGGACACAGGCAGCCGAGTTTTGGATAACCTCAAGTTTATGGAGGGTGGAAGATGGGAGGCCGGCCGGCCGAGCGTTGGAATAGTCGAGTCTGGAGGTAACAAAGGCATGGATGAGGGTTTCAGCAACAGATGGGCTGAGATGGGGTGGAGTCGGGCGATGATACGGAGGTGGAAATAGGCGGTTTTAGTGATACCCTTTACAAATCCACGTGCACTCTCTTTGTTCAGCTCAGATTTGTCCAATTGTTCATTCACTCTGTCCCTGCTGATAGATTTACTGGAATCGAACATTAAACTAATAGGTCTGTAGCTATCTGTATCTGCTGCTCTAGGTTCTTTTGCCAATCACCTTAGCTCTGTGTCCTCTGGTTATTGACCCTCCTGCCACTGGAAACAACTTCTCGTTATTTACTCTATCAAAACCCTTCATAATTTTGAACACCTCTACCAAATCTCCTCTTAACCTTCTCTGCTCTAAAGTGAACAAACCCCAGCTTCTCCAGTCTTTCCACATAACTGAAGTCCCTCATCCCTGGAACTATTCTCGTAAATCTTGGCACCTTCTCCCAGGCCTTGACATCCTTCCCAAAGTGTGGTGCCTAGAATTGGCCACATTACTTCCGTTGAGGCCTGTAAGATATGCCTAGAACACCGATACATGCTTCAGGACAATGAGGCAGCACAGAGACAAATCCAACAAGTAGGACAACACTCATGGTGGGAGACAGTGTATTATACAGGCCTGCATCCCTGGTACCACTTGTTGGTGGGAGACAGTGTATTATACAGGCCTGCATCCCTGGTACCACTTGTTGGTGGGAGACAGTGTATTATACAGGCCTGCATCCCTGGTACCACTTGTTATTGGAATCTTTAATAGTCAGATTGTTGGACTGGAAGTTTTGCTCATTTTAATCTGTTGGTTTAGAGAATCATAGAATAGTACAGCACAGGAGGAGACCATTCGACCCATCGAGTCTGTGCCGGCTCTTTCGAAGAGCAATCCAGTCAGTCCCACTCCCTCGCTCTTTTCCATATCCCTGCAATTTTTTCTCTTTCAAGTATTTATCCATTTTCCTTCCCAAGGCCACTATTCAATCTGTTTCCACCACCCTATCAGGCAGTGGATTCCAAATCCTAAACACTCGTTGCGTAAAAAAGTTTTTCCTCGTGTCACCTCTGGTTCTTTTGCCAATCACCTTAAATCTGTGCCCTCTGGTTATCGACCCTTCAGCTATTGGAAACAGTTTCTCTTTATTTACTCTATCTAAACCCTTCAAGATTTTAAAAACCTCCTCTCAACCTTCTCTGCTCTAAGGAGAACAACACCAGCTTCTCCAGTCTATCCACGCAACTGAAGTCCCTCATCCCTGGAACCATTCTTGTAAATCTCTTCTGTACCCTCTCCCAGGCCTTCACATCTTTCCTACCCTCTCCCAGGCCTTCACGTCTTTCCTACCCTCTCCCAGGCCTTCACATCTTTCCTACCCTCTCCCAGGCCTTCACGTCTTTCCTACCCTCTCCCAGGCCTTCACGTCTTTCCTACCCTCTCCCAGGCCTTCACGTCTTTCCTAAAGTGTGGTGCCCAGAATTGGACACAATACTCCAACTGGGGCCGAACTAGTGTTTTATAAAGGTTTAGCATAACATCCTGGCTTTTGTACTCTATGGGCTCGAATTTCCCAGGGCCGTGGAGGCGGGAATGGAGGCGTGTGGGGTGTTAAAATTGCAAAAAGTGGCGGGCGGGCCCAACCCCGGCTCCAAGCAATTTTCAATAAATTGTGTTTACTGCTCCTGTCTCCGTCCCGCCTCCAAGAGGCGGGATAGGCCCTTAAGAAGCACTGAATTGCCTCTATTATCCCATTTTGAAAGGCCTTTGTGATTTTAACCCTTTTCCGACGTGAAGCACGCCTGCTCTGAAACACAACGGTGAAACCTGGCGGGAGCACAATTGGATTGCTGACTATTAGCTGCAGCTCTACCATTAAATAGGATATTTGATCAGCCATCATTTGCAGGTGGCAGGACTTTGTTGTCTCAGGTCTGGAGGAACTTTTAGAAGGCATAACCACAGCTGTGGAAGTTTGGAGCCTGACACCCATCTCCAGTGTGACCTCCTGGGAAACCCCTCTCGCCACCTTCACTGAGCGCTTCCTCAACTGAGGCATATACCAGAAGCATGGGAGGCATTTATTTCCTTCCCTTCTGGGCATCAGATGAGGACGAAGACCAGCCGTGGCACCAGCAGAACCATGAACAACAGCAGCACCAACATCAGCAGCAACAACAGGAGCGCCAGGGTCTCCAGAATCATCGTGGTTTGCTGTGCACGTCACAACGTGGCTTGCAAATTCCTGAGGACCAAGTGGCTCCTCCCATATCCTCCTCAGATGAGGTGGAGGTGGAGAGCGAAAAAGAACATCTTGCAGAGGCCCATTAACCAGCGAGAACATTGCTGCCCGGGATGCAAGGAACGCACTCATCTTGGTCAGATTTGCTTAGCCTAGCCAATCAAGCACTTTTGCCTCGCAGCTTCTTACCAGAGCTTCGACAATGGCCAAGAACCAGTGGATTCCTAACAATTTGTCCACCATACTGACAATTGCAAATAATCCTAAGCCCTCAATGTGGAAGTCCCATTAGCGAAATGACACACACCACAACTGCAGCAGTAGCCATCAGATTTTTTATTTACAGTAACCATCTGATGGCTTTTCTTTTTACATTAAACATCAAATTTCACCCAAGTGACTATTTGTGCAGTATCTTTCTCTTACGTATGCTCCTACGTGGTGCTTCCCCTGTGGCTTCAGCAGATGTGGAGGCCCCTTGCTCAGTTTCTTGCTGCTCCTGTCTCGACACCTTTGGCGGGCGTCCCCTGGGGTTGTGAACCTGTGAGGGCTCGCCAACAGTCTGCTGCTCCTGCAGCTGTGCAGGGGCTGAGAAGCCGATCTCAGTTGGGTGGGGCTCTGACCGAGGGCTCTGCAGTGGCATGGAAGTATGAGCGCTTAGAGAGGAGCCCCCACTTCCTTGCTGTCTGCCACCAACTTCCCTCTCATGGGTCAGGTCCCCCTCAGCGCTTGCAAGTGGCTTGAGAGCACCTTGCTGCACATCAGGGGGGCCATGGGGACCTGTATCTGCACTGGCAGTCCTACTCAGAAGGACTTCCAAAAAGGTCTGGTTTCTCTGTTCAATAGATGACCATCACTCCTCCAGAGATGTCATTCTATTCAGAACACTCACCATGTTTTCTGCACTCTGGTGACTTATCACCTCCATGGAGGTTGCCATCCTTTCCATGGTGATGCGTTCATGTGCCAATGACGCCACAAAGGCTCTGCTCATGTTCACAATGGACTCCTCCATTCGCTCCACACTCGCAGCGACCCTGGAGACAAAACCTGCCAGAGACTCCTGCATCTGTTCCTGGAGTTCCAGCACCGCTGATCTTGTGGATGGACCCAGAGGCAGAGGGTCGACGTGCAGCTGAGCCGAGCTGGCAGAGTCCTGCGCCCTCCAACTAGGACTCTCCACTGCTGTCCCTGTCTCCACCATCTGCTGATGCTCACTTGTGAGCTGTGATACACCAGGTAACAACACTACTCTATCTCGCGATGTTCCCTCTGAGGTGTGAGTGTCTGCGCTGGTGCTGGGTGCGGTGAATTTTGCTGACGCTGCGCCCTCAGAGGTTGCAGCTTCCTCTGAGGAGTCTGGATGTTCAGGCTCTTCCTCCTGGCTAGTGGGGATGGGTGCTTGCGATGGTCCTGTGGGGGAGTAAAGGAGTCAGAGATGTGATGCCAAGGTTACATGCACATTGCATATTGCAGATGATCATAAGTCCATCACTCAGAGCTTCAGAATCATCATCAGCAACTCATGCAATGTCAATGAGAGAGATGGAAAACTATTGTCACCAGCTTGCTGTGATGCACCCATCTGTCCGTCTCCCACTTGCGTATCATCCTCCACTCCTACAATCTCCAGGACCGCCTCCTCCCAGGGGGTGAGCTGGGCTACTGAGGGTGGCCCTCCTCCTGTCCTCACTCTTTTCCTCTTATTGTGAGCTCTCTTTTCCTGCAATGAGGGAGACAAGTGGAGTTTGAGTGAGCATGAAAGAGTGAGTGTAGAGAATCCATAGTATAGATGCTTAGGAGACAAAGATGGAGTGAGGTGGCAAGACCAAGGGCCCTCCCTGTGTGTTGTCAGTTGTTTTCATAGCATCACAGTGATAGGGAGTGCGAGGGCTGCATAGTCGAAGTTAGGTGAATGTGACTATAGAGAGGGAATGGGTAAGGGTGCATGGATGTCAGTGTCAAGTGGGATGTGGAGGAAGAGATTGCTAAAGCTGAGTGCTGGTGAGGAGAGGCTATGGGGAACAGATTGAGGGTGATGGGAAATCCATACTCACTTTTCCAGTGCGCAGAAGGTCATGAAACCTCTTCCTGCACTGAAGCCAGGTTCTGCGGGTTATCGACAGAGTTGACCTCCTCTGCCACCTGGATCCACACAGCCTTGGTCTGCTGGGGGGCTTCTTCCTCCCTGAAGGGAAGAGCACCTCTTTATTGGCTGTTGCTCTCTCCACTAAAGCCTGCAAGGCAACGTCATCAAACCTGGGAGCAGACCTAGGTCTCTCGCTGGTCATTCTGCCTCCAGGTCCCCCTCACTGCAAAGGCCAAAATGTTGGCAATCTGCAGAAGCAAGGCTTGTTGCAGCCCTTAAATGCAGCAGCAATGATGATGTCATCAGAGGTGAGTTTCAGACTGGAAAAAACTCATTGGGCCATGGGTTCCCACACGCTGGAACTCAATTGCCCACTTAAGTTAAAATCACATCATTTTCCCACATAGATTTAGAATCGGGTGGATTACACGACCCCAGCCACAAAATCCAGCTCTATGCCTCTATTTATAAAGTCCAGGATCCCATATGCTTTATTAACTGCTATATTAACCTATTCTGCCACCTTGAGATTTGTGCACAAACACCCCAGGTCTCTCTCTTCTTACACCCCCTTTAACCATGTACCATTTCACTTGTATTGTCTCTCCTCATTCTTCCTAACAAAATGGATCATCTCACACTTTTCTGCATTGAATTTCATCTGCCATGTGTCCGCCCATTCCACCAGCTTGTCTATGTCTTCTTGAAGTCTACTATGATCTTCTTCATAAAATGCTTAAATAAGAAAGTAGATAGACATGAAATGGCAGCTTTATTAAGGGAATGATAATAGCGATGTATCAAAAGAAGTTCTTCTCCCTTAAGTTGGGAAGTATTGAAATACAATGAATTAACTCTTAAATCACTGTAACCTCGTTAACTGTTAACAAAGTTAAGGCCATCTAACAGTTAACAACTTATATAATTGCAGCTGTTGATGATTCTGCCATTGCAATTTACACTTCATCTAGTCATCTTTTGTTTCTTAACTTGTCCCATTACCATCTCCTTTTGCCTTGCACCATCATCCTTTTGTCTCTTAATCGCTCCTACCTTCCATCCTATCACAGACCTTCCCCTTTGTTCTGCCCTCCTCTTCCCCCTTTCACTGCCCCTGCTTAAAAATCTGTTACATCTCCAACTTTTTCCAGTTCTGACGCAGGGTCATAGGCCTGAAACGTTAACTCTGTTTCTCTCCACAGATGCTGCCTGACCTGCTGAGTATTTCCAGTATTTCCTGTTTTTATTTCAGATTTCCAGCATCCGCAGTATTTTGCTTTTATATAATTGCATGCTTTGACAGTCGATTGGAGGGAGGTCACGCCTAATTCTAGGCAAACAAGGACACAATAGTCTGTGCAAGATAATGGCTGACTGAAACCAGAGTGGAGACAAATGAGTTTCAGCTGATGCAAGAGCATGCTGTCCAGAGCCCTGGAAATACCAACCTTGATTCTGGTCATCGTTGCTTGAAGATTGTATGATTGATTCTGCTAATGTTACAATAAAGCCTTGTTATACCCAATTGGGATTGCCAAGCTGAATCACTGACAGGATAGCTTGGGGCAGAGTGCCCCTGACACACTAAAAATCACTGGTTAGGCCTGTTACAAAGGCTCAGCATAACTTCCTTGCTTTTGTACTCTGCCTCCATTTATAAAGTCAATGATCCTGTAACTTTTTAAAAAAAGACTGATGAACTTGTCCTGTCATCTTCAAAGATTTGTATACGTGAACCCCCAGGTCTCTCTGTTCCTGCACCCCATTTAAAATTGTACCATTTAGTTCATATTGGCTCTCCTCATTCACCCTACCACCATTTCCAAGCTTCGTGTCATCTGCAAACTTTGAAATTATTGTACACCCAAGTCCAATTCATTAATATTTATTAAAGAGCAGTGGTCCCAATACCGACCCCTGGGGGACACCACTCTATACGTCACTCCAGTCTGAAAAACAATCGTTCACTGCTACTCTCTGCTTTTTGTCCCATTTTGTATCCATGCTGCCACTGCCCCTTTAATTCCATGGGCTTCAATTTTGCTAACACATTTATTATGTGGCACTTTATCAAATGCCTTTTGAAAGTCCATATACACATCAACCGCACTACCCTCATCAGCCCTCTCCGTTACTTCAAAGTTAGTCAAACACGATTTGCCTTTAACAAATCCGTGTTGCTTGTCATTTATTAGCCCATATTTTTCCAAGTGACAGTATATTTTGTCCTGGATTATAGTCTCTAGCAGTTTCCCTACCACCGACATCAGGCGGACTGTCCTGTAAGTTGCCAGGTTTATCCCTCTCCCCTTCTTTGAACGGGTGTGTAACATTTGCAATTCTCCAGTCCTCTGGCACCATCCCTATATCTAAGAGGATTAAAAGATTGTGGCCAGAACCTCTGCAATTTCCACCCTTACTTTCCTCAGTAACCTTGGATACATCCCAGGTGACTTTTCTACTTTGAGTGCTGCCAACCTTTTAAGTACCTCCCCTTTATTTTTTTTTATTCCCATCCAATTTCTCTTGTGCCCTCCTTTACTGTGACATTGTCAGCATCCTCACCTGTGATGATGCAAAGTACTCATTTAATCTTCTCTTAATGATCCCCCATGTGGCAAACTTTCCGAAAGTCCATGTGCACTACATCCACTGCATTTTCCCATCAACATGTCTGTTACTTCTTCAAAGAATTCTATGAGCTTTAGCAGGTATGATCTTCCCTTCTGAAATCTGTGTTGGCTACTTATTTATTACCACTTCAGCTAGAAACCTGGTAATTTCATCCTTAAAATAATGTTCCCACCATTAGATGCATGAGACAGAGACAGGAAGTAGAGTACAAACTTCATTTATTACTGGATTTCAGCAAAGACATAATTGCAGGAAAAGAGCCCATTTGCAAAGCACAACCTCCCCCCCACCCCACAAAATAATCTCTGATCATAGGCTCCCTGATCTCCCGGCAATCAAAACCTCCCCCATTTCAACACTGGGATCAATGCCTCACATCCCCCCCCCCCCAGGACTGAAGGTCTCATGGAGCAGTTCGCCCCCCACCTCCCGCCACTCCAGGATGGTCTCGGGAAACCCCCCCCTGCCGGCCAAGGGGCAGGCTGTGTGTGCGCCACAGTTGGTCAAGGGCCAGTTGGACTGAGTGCAAGTGGAGTTCTAGTCCCAGTTAGCACATCTGACAACCAGAAACTAAGAGGGGATGAGATGAAGATCAGGGTCATTCTCCCATGGAATCCGCTCCCCCATCTCAGGGATAATTAAAGAGATTTAACTTTTAAAAAGCAACAGTGGAAACAAGCCCCGCAGTGAAACCAGTTTCGACATCCCAGAGAATGTGCAGAGTAAACAATACAGATCAAAGCTCCAATCACCAGGCTCCCAATACAGAAATCACACATGTAATAATCTACAACCCCACAGTTACAATGAAACAGTCTCAGATGTAGAGCTGTCATCAGTCACTCGCCATCATCTCGATGAAAAGACACCCTCCCTGATTCTCTCATCATCTCCTCCCGCTGACTGAAGTCCCTGGAGTATCAGCGGGACACAGGGGGCCACTGGAGAAGAGAAATAAATAGATGGTTACAGAGCAAGGCAAACCCATCAGACCCACCCAAATACCAGCAGCAAAACCCATCAGACCCACCCAAATACCAGCAACAAAACCCATCAGACCCACCCAAATACCAGCAGCAAAACCCATCAGACCCACCCAAATACCAGCAGCAAAACCCATTAGACCTACCCAAATACCAGCAGCAAAACCCATCAGACCCACCCAAATACCAGCAACAAAACCCATCAGACCCACCCAAATACCAGCAGCAAAACCCATGACCCACCCAAATACCAGCAGCAAAACCCATCAGACCTACCAAATTACCAGCAGCAAAACCCATCAGACCCACCCAAATACCAGCAGCAAAACCCATGACCCGCCCAAATACCAGCAGCAAAACCCATCAGACCTACCAAATTACCAGCAGCAAAACCCATCAGACCCACCCCCCCCATAATAATGAATCCTGGGGGAGAGACAACACAAAACCCCATTGACCAATTTCAGGGAAACTTGACTCCCGTAAATGAAACTGAGCAGCTGACGGGAGGCCATGTCAGGGCGAGATGTTACCACAAGTGTTTACCCCCCCCCCCAGGATATCTCCAGCCTCAGACTGTGCAGGACCAGCATCTCCAGAAGGCCAGTCTCAACGCTCAGTGTTGAATTGTATGACCTGGTCTTTAACACCTATACATGGAGGGACAGATACTGGGCTCTGATTCAACCCGCGAGTGTGTAAAGTGAACACCAGCTGTTATATCCCAGCTCGAAGGCCAGGTAAGGATCTGCTCACACTTTGATCAATAATATTCATACCTCAGGCAGTGGCGGAGGAGTTGGATGAGGATTCCCCTTTATCAGAAGCTGTTAATGGAAGGACAAGCGTTAAAAAACTGTTCACCATGCGAGAGAGAGACAGCCCCGCCAGTGAGAGGCAGAGACAGGAGAAATTATGATGGAGAATAAGGAAATGGCAGAAACGTTAAACAAATATTTTGTATCTGTCTTCACAGTAGAAGACACAAGCATACCGAAAATGGTGGGGAACCAAGGGTCTAATGAGGGTGAGGAACTTAACGTAATTAGTATAAGTAGAGAAAGATTACTAGAGAAACTAATGGGACTAAAACCCGACAAATCCGCTGGACCTGACGACCTACATCCTAGGGTTCTAAAAGAGGTGGCTGAAGAAAGTGGGTGCATCGGTTTTGATCTTCCAAAATCTAGGGAATTTTGGAACGGTCCCAGGGGATTGGAAGGTCACAAATGTAACACCGCTACTCAAGAAAGGAGGGAGAGAAAAAACAGGGAGCTACAGGCCAGTTAGCCTGACATCAGTCGTCAGGAAAATGCTGGAATCCATTGTTAAGGAAGTGGTATCAGGGCACTTAGAAAATCATCACATGATTAGGCAGAGTCAACATGGTTTTATGAAAGGGAAATCGAGGGAAATCGTGTGACAAATTTACTAGAGTTTTTTGAGGATGTAACTAGCAGGGTAGATAAAGGGGAACCAGTGGATGTAGTATGTTTGGATTTCCAAAAGGCATTTAATAAAGTGCCACATAAAAGATTATTATACAAGATTAGGAGTTGGGGGTAACATAGTAGCATGGATAGAGGATTAGTTAACAGACAGAAAACAGAGAGTAGGGATAAACGGATCTTTTTCAGGTTGGCAGGCTGTAACTAGTGGGGTACCGCAGGATCAGTGTTGGGGCCTCAGCTATTTACAATCTATATTAATGACCTAGATGAAGGGACCGAGTGTTGTGTATCCAAGTTTGCTGATACAAAGCAAGGTGGGACAGTAAGCTGTGAGAAGAACACAGAGTCTGCAAAGGGATATCGATAGACTAAGTGAGTGGGCAGTAAGGTGGCAGCTGGAGTATAATGTGGGGAATGAGGTTATTCACTTCGGTAGGAAGAACAGAATATTTTTTAAATGGTGAGAAACTTTCAAATGTTGGTGTTCAGAGATTTGGGTGTCCTCGTGCAAGAAACACATAAAGCTAGCATGCAGGTACAGCAAGCAATAAGGAAGGCAAATGGCATGTTGGCCTTTATTGCAAGGGTGTTGGAGTATAAGAGTAAGGAAGTCTTGCTACAATTGTACGGGGCCTTGGTGAGACCACACCTGGAGTACTGTGCACAGTTTTGTCTCCTTATCTAAGGAAGGATACACTTGCCTTGGAGGCGGTGCAACGAAGGTTCACTAGATTGATTCCTGGGGTGAGAGGGCTGTCCTATGATGAGAGATTGTGTAGAATGGGCCTATACTCTCTGGAGTTTAGAAAAATGAGAGGTGATCTCATTGAAACATACAAGATTCTGAGGGGGATTGACAGGGTAGATGCTGAGAGGTTGTTTCCCCTGGCTGGAGTGTCTTGAACTAGGGGGCATAGTCTCAGGATAAGGGGTTGGCCATTTAAGACTGAGATGAGGAAGAACTTCTTCACTCAGAGGGTTGTGAATCTTTAGAATTCTCTGCCCCAGAGGGCTGTGAATGCTGAGTCTTTGAGTATATTCAAGGCTGCGATAGATTAATGGACTCTGGGGGAATCCAGGGATATGGAGATCGGGCAGGAAAGTGGAGTTAAGGTCGATGATCAGCCACGATCTTATTAAATGGCGGAGCAGGCTCGAGGGGCCGTATGGCCTATTCCTGCTCTTACTACTTATGTTCTCGAGAGATAGCCCCGCCGTTCTTGAGAGATAGCCCCGCCGTGAGTGAGAGGTGTGTGTGTGTGTGTGTGTGTGTGTGTGTGTGTGTGTGTGTGTGTGTGTGTGTGAAAAAGGGGAGAGAGAGAGAGAGAGCCCCGCCATCAGAGAGACTCCTTCACTATCAGACAGAGGGCGACACACCCACACAGTTAAGTGAAGATCCAGTTGTGGCTCGAGGTAAACTTACTCTTTGCAGGATTGTAGCCGCTCTTCTTCACCGCTGTAAAACAAGGAACCCTCGGTTAGTGACGCCGGAGAGGAGAGGAGAAACTCCAAGGGAAAGGTGCCTCTCCAACTAGCGCTCCCCCCACCACACACTCTGGAACCCCCCCACTCACTCCCTCCCCACCCCCCAATACCCACCCCCGCACACCCCCCAGGCTCCCATTCTCGCCCCCCACTTCCTGCGCCTAGAAGCCCCCCCACCCCGTGAGGACCTGCCCATTTTCTCCCAATTCCTACCTTTCTTCTTGTAGATGACGACAGCCACGACGAGAGCAACGAGCAGCAGAATCACAAGCACAACACCGATAATAATAGGGACCACTGAGCCAGCCTCCCGCACTGTTAGAGAGAAAGAGAGAGAGAGAGAGAGAGAGAGAGAGAGAGTCACACGTCAGGGATCAGAGAGCAAGAGAAACAGTAAAATCCCAGGATATACCGGGCCCTGTCGTACTGTAATATCCCAGGCCCTGTCGCAGTGTAATTTCCCAGGATACACCGGGCCCTCGTACTGTAATATCCCAGGATACACCGGGCCCTGTCGTGCTGTAATTTCCCAGGATACAATGGGCCCGGTCGTACTGCATTATCCCAGGGTACACCGGGCCCTCGTACTGTAATATCCCAGGATACACCGGGCCCTATCTTACTGTAATATCCCAGGATACACCGGGCCTTGTCGTACTGTAATATCCCAGGATACACCGGGCCCCGTCGTACTGTAATATCCCAGGATACACCGGGCCCTGTCGTGCTGTAATATCCCAGGATACACCGGGCCCTGTCGTGCTGTAATTTCCCAGGATATACCGGGCCCTGTCGTACTGTAATATCCCAGGGTACACCGGGCCCTCGTACTGTAATATCCCAGGATACACCAGGCCCTGTCGTGCTGTAATATCCCAGGGTACACCGGGCCCTCGTACTGTAATATCCCAGGATACACCGGGCCCTGTCTGTTGTATCCGTGTGTTAATGGAGACACGGAAAGCAGGAGTTGATTTAACAAGTGTTTACTGAACAAAGTCTGGAGGTGAACTAACTATACAAGACGCTATACAGGCTTATATACCCGAGTGGTCACTACCGGTACTACAGTACACAGCGGCTTCAAAAAAATAGTTCCTCTTAAAAAGGTACATACACCACAATTCCTCCCCTTTTAGATAAATAGTACATAACATTTTTACAAGAACAATAATCTACACATTTGCTGAAGTTAATCAATTATAAGTCAGTCTCTCTGGAGGCTTCCTGACTCAGTCCGGATAACGCCTCGGTGGTGTAGTAGGTTTCGGTGGTGTAGTAGGTTCTTTTGGCAAGGTCGATTCGGCTTGACTGCCAGTGTCGGGTTCATCTGGTTCCAGTATCACCGGATCGGAGGTAGATACTATGGGTATCTCTGCTTCATCATTAGGCGTATAGAGTTGTGGTGTAGGTTGTCCCTTTTCGGATGACTATGATCTGGTCAGCATGGCGCCTTATTATGCTTTCTCCAATGTCCACGGTATACATCAGCGGTCCTAGTCGTGTGCAAATAGTTCCAGGCTACCATTTCTCGGTATGGTAGTCCCGGGCCAAAACTTGTTGACCTATCTGGAAGGTTCTAGTTGGCCTTTCATTCATGCCTTGAAATTGCCAGTTCTCTACGTCCCTTCTGACGTTTGGCTTGATCAAATCCAGCCAGCATCTTAGTCTTCTATTGAAAAACATCATGGCGGGGGTTTGGTTTGTAACCAAGTGTTGCATTCCTGTATGCAAACAAGAAGTTATCTACCTTATGTTGTAGATTTATGTCTTCATTACCCATGGCCTTTATGGCCTTCTTGAAGGTCTGAACAAACCTTTCAGCTAATCCATTGGTGGCGGGATGGTATGGGGCGGACGTGTAGTGCTTAACCCCATTGTTTTTTTTAAGAACTTCCTGAATTCTTCGGATACAAATTGCGGTCCATTATCAGAACAGATCTGTTCAGGCAGCCCATTCCTGGCAAATATGGTCCTTAATACTGTGATGGTTTTTTCCGTGGTGGTGGAGGACATCTTTATTACCTCCGGCCACTTGGAGTGTGCATCAACCGCGATTAAGAACATGGAGTCCATAAATGGACCAGCAAAGTCGCTATGTACCCTTTGCCAGGGAGATGAGGGCCACTCCCATGGATGTAGAGGGGCTTGTGGTGGGGCGTTTTGGACCTTCTGGCATCCTAGACAGCTCTTGGTCATTTCTTCGATGTCTCCATCGCTACCTGGCCACCACACAAACACTCTGGCTAAGTTCTTCATTTTCACTCCACCCAGATGCCCCTCGTCAAGCTCCTTTAGCACTTTATCCTGGAGTTTGGGTGGAATCACCACTCTGGATCCACACATCAAGGTTCCTCGGCACACTGACAGCTGTTTTCTTTGCGAGAATGCTGGCAACAGTGGTTCGCCATGTGCTGGCCATCCCTTCACCGTTAAATCGTAGACTCGTGAGAGAGTCGGGTCATTTCTCGTTTCCTTTTCAATGGTAGGCGCGATAAACCGTCAGCATTCCCATGCTGTTTTGTTCCTTTGTATTCTATGTCATATTGGTGTGCCCCTAGGAAAAGGGACCACCTCTGTAGCCTTTGCGCTGTCATAATGGGAACGCCCTTTTTAGGGTTGAATATGGAGACGAGGGGTTGATGGTCAGTCAACAAGGTAAATTTTTGTCCGTGTAGGTAATGGTTGAATTTCTTCACCCCCCACACCAGGCTGAGTGCCTCCCTGTCGATCTGGGCATAGTTATGCTCAGCTGAGTTCAATGAGCGTGACGCAAAAGCTATCGGCTGCTCCGAGCCATCAGGGAATTTATGCGATAATACCGCTCCCACGCCGTAAGGGGATGCATCGCATGCCAGTCTGATTGGCAGTGATGGGTTGTAATGAGCCAACACTTCCTTGGACGTGATCAAGCCTTTGCATTTATGGAAGGCACGTTTACAGTCTTCGCTCCATTTCCAAATTACTCCCGTTTGTAGCAGTGCATTAAGAGGTGCAGAACCGTTGACAAGTTCGGTAAAAGTTTATGATAGTAATTTATGAATCCCAGGAACGACCTTAATTGTGAGACATTTTCAGGCGCTGGGGCTTTTACGACCGCTTCAATTTTTTCAGGTGATTTATGCAACCCTTCTTCGTTAATAACATGGCCACAATATGATATTTGTTTCTGGAAAAATTCACACTTGGGGTGATTTGCTCATAGGCCCCGTTCTCAGCCTCGTGAGCACCTGCTCCAAATTGGCAAGGTGCTCGTTGTCATTTTCTCCTGTTACAAGGATGTCGTCTAGGTAGCATTGAGTCCCCGGAATCCCTTGCAGGACTTGCTCCATAGCTCGTTGCCAGGTAGCTGGAGCTGATGCTACTCCGAAAACCAGCCGATTGTACTGGTACAGGCCTTTGTGTGTGTTTATCGTGAGATACTTTTTAGAGGCCTCTTCAACCTCCATCTGTAGATATGCCTGTGCCAAGTCAATTTTGGTGAAACGTTTCCCTCCGGATAGTGAGGCGAAAATATCTTCTATCCTCGGAAGAGGATACTGTACCGTATGAAGAACCGGGTTTACAGTCACGAAGTCCCCACAGATGCAAATTTTTCTCTGTTCTTCAGATTTATCATTATTCAACGTTTTCTTCATGACCGGGACGATGGGTGTTGCCCACTCGCTCCAATCTACCTTGGATAACACGCCTGCTTTTTCCAAATTCTCCAGCTCTGCCTCGACTGCTGGACGAATTGCGTATGGCACCGGCCTTGCCTTAAAAAACTTGGGAATTGCCGCATCTTCCACTTTTATTGAGGCGGTGGCGCCTTTCAGGGTTCCTAGTTCCTGTTGAAACACTTCTTTGGCGTTAGCCAAGATTTCTTTTAATCGTCCAGGTATGACGTCATCATCATTTTTTTTCTTACTGGTCACAGTCAGTGCCTGAATGGAGTGCCAGTCTAAACGTATCTTTCTGATCCATTCACGTCCCAACAACGGTGGACCACCATCTTGCAGAACGTATAAATACAACTTCTGTATTTCCTTGCCGTTGTATACAACAGGCACCCTTATTTTCCCTCTGGGGTATACTTTCTGCCCCGTATCGGTCTTCAAGATAATGGATGTGTCTTTCAAAGGTATATGCGGAAATAGCCGCTCGTAATCCCGTCGACTTATGACGGTCAGAGCTGATCCTGTATCTAGCTCCATTTTAACTGGGGACCCCGCTATTGTGAGGGTAACCCAAATGGTCTGGTAATCTTCTTTGGCAATTACATTATGTAATTTGAGACAGCTTAGTCTCTTGTTTCCGGAGTCGCTATCGCTCTTCTGGTCTTTGGAGCTACTGTCCATCATCATTTGTACCTTTCTGTACTTTTCCTTATTGACCTTTTTACTGTCAGCGGATTTTTTTCCAGATCGGCATACACGTGCAATGTGTCCCATCTTTCCGCACTGCCTGCATGCTTTGTCCTTGAACCAGCAGTCCCTCTGGTCATGGGTGGATCTGCCGCAGCGATAACATCTCTCGAAACCCCGTGTCATTTCATGGGTGCCGAAGTCCTGTGGCTTTTGCTGTATCTCTGCAGCTCCTCTTGCTGCTGCTTCGTATGATACAGCCACACTGAAAGCCTTGTCCAGTGTCAAATCTTTCTCAGAAAGTAGTCTTTTCTGTGTTCCTTCACTTAGGAAACCGCAGACGAATTTGTCTCGTAGAGAATCTGCCAGTCCTGCCCCGAATTGGCAGTCCTTTGACAGCTTTCGTAATTCGGTGAGGTAATCAGCGTTACTTTCATTCTTGTGCCGATTCCTCCTGAAGAATTTGAATCGTTCCGCTATCAGCAGCGGTGTTGGGTTTAAGTGCTCCTGTAGGGTATCAACAATCTCCTTAAAATTCTTGTCCATCGGTTTGGCTGGAGTGATCAAGTTTCGTAACAGCCCGTATGTCCTTGCACCCATCAGATTTAGAAGTACCGATGCCTTTTTATCATCCGCTACTTCATTCGCCTTGCAATATACCGCCACTCTTTCCACATGTGGTCCAATCCTCTCACTATCGAAAGCAATAATATTGCCAGTCTTAGGCATCCTGAAAATCAAAAATGGCGCCTCCCGCGCTTTCCCTTCTTCCCTGCTGAGTCAAGATGGCGCCTTCCGCGCTTTCCCGCCGCTGCCAACGCTGTTCTCCGCGGTTTTTATTCACACATATATTTTTAAACAGTTTCTCCGTCACTTGGAGAATCGTTCCCGTCGGACTCTCTGGGACTTTCCCCTCCCTCTGCTTGGTCCGAACGCCGACCTGCTTTGCAGCGCCGGCCGTCTCCTGAGTGCTCCACCCTCTGTCTGTTTGCTCCTGCCTTCCGAGCCGCTGCCCGGCCCCGCTGCAGAGCTACCCGATCGAGCCCCAGCCCGCCGCCCAGGAAGGATCAGTGCACTACTTGCCATCAGCCCGTTTAGCTGGTGAAACCACAGTTTTTTTTTTCTTCGACCTTCGTCTGAGGAATCGATCTCCTGGAGGTGCTGCCGAATTGCAGGTAAGTTCGTTTCTAACTCGTCGCCACTGTTGTATCCGTGTGTTAATGGAGACACGGAAAGCAGGAGTTGATTTAACAAGTGTTTACTGAACAAAGTCTGGAGGTGAACTAACTATACAAGACGCTATACAGGCTTATATACCCGAGTGGTCACTACAGGTACTACAGTACACAGGGGCTTCAAAAAAAAGTTCCT
Organism: Somniosus microcephalus; assembly: GCF_052327205.1. NCBI lineage: Eukaryota > Metazoa > Chordata > Chondrichthyes > Squaliformes > Somniosidae > Somniosus > Somniosus microcephalus. The sequence continues at coordinate 79,647,331 of NW_028225179.1, forward strand.
CTTAAAGGTACATACACCACACTGTCGTACTGTAATATCCCAGGATACACCGGGCCCTGTCGTACAGTAATATCCCAGGATACACCGGGCCCTGTCGTACTGTAATATCCCAGGATACACCGGGCCCTGTCGTACTGTAATATCCCAGGATACACCGGGCCCTGTCGTACAGTAATATCCCAGGATACACCTGGCCCTGTCGTACTGTAATATCCCAGGATACACCGGGCCCTGTCGTACTGTAATATCCCAGGATACACCGGTCCCTGTCGTACTGTAATATCCCAGGATACACCGGGCCCTGTCGTACAGTAATATCCCAGGATACACCCGTCCCTGTCGTACTGTAATATCCCAGGATACACCGGGCCCTGTCGTACTGTAATATCCCAGGATACACCGGGCCCTGTCGTACTGTAATATCCCAGGATACACCGGTCCCTGTCGTACTGTAATATCCCAGGATACACCGGGCCCTGTCGTACAGTAATATCCCAGGATATACCCGTCCCTGTCGTACTGTAATATCCCAGGATACACCGGGCCCTGTCGTACAGTAATATCCCAGGATACACCGGGCCCTGTCGTGCTGTAATATCCCAGGATACACCGGGCCCTCGTACTGTAATATCCCAGGATACACCGGGCCCTCGTACTGTAATATCCCAGGATACACCGGGCCATGTCGTACTGTAATATCCCAGGATACACCGGGGCCTGTCGTACTGTAATATCCCAGGATACAGCAAGCCCTGTCGTACTGTAATATCCCAGGATGCACCGGGCCATGTCGTACTGTAATATCCCAGGACACACCGGGGCCTGTCGTACTGTAATATCCCAGGATACACCAAGCCCTGGTTTCCAGTACTGTTTCTACATCAAACACACCTCCACCTTCTCATCCGAACTAATACCATCAGCATTTCAGTGCCTTTCCCGCCCCAGTTTTCAGTCCCCGCTCCATTACTGCCCTCTATATAAATGGTGTGAGGATCATCCTCTGAAACAGGACCTGGATCCATTGAAATCTATAAGATTCCCACACCCAGCCCTGTCCCGGTCTGACAGCCCAGCACTGACCCTCCCGGACCCTGCCCTGTCCCGGACTGACAGCTCAGCACTGACCCTCCCCCGGACCCAGCCTTGTCCCGGACTGACAGCCCAGCACTGACCCTCCCGGACCCAGCCCTGTCCCAGACTGACAGCTCAGCCCCAGACTGACAGCTCAGCACTGACCCTCCCGAACCCAGCCCTGTCCCGGACTGACAGCTCAGCACTGACCCTCCCCCGGACCCAGCCCTGTCCCGGACTGACAGCCCAGCACTGACCCCCCCCGGACACTGCCCTGTCCTGGACTGACAGCTCAGCACTGACCCCCCCCAGACCCAGCCTTGTCCCGGACTGACAGCCCAGCACTGACCCTCCCGGACCCAGCCCTGTCCCGGACTGACAGCTCAGCACTGACCCACCCCCGGACCCAGCCCAGTCCCGGACTGACAGCCCAGCACCGACCCCCCCCGGACACTGCCCTGTCCTGACAGCTCAGCACTGACCCCCCCGGACCCAGCCTTGTCCCAGACTGACAGCCCAGCACTGACCCTCCCGGACCCTGCCCAGTCCTGGACCGACAGCTCAGCACTGACCCCCCCCCGGACCCTGCCCTGTCCCGGACTGACAGCTCAGCACTGACCCCCCACCCCCAGACCCAGCCCTGTCCTGGACTGACAGCTCAGCACTGACCCTCCCCCGCACCCTGCCTTGTACCGGACTGACAGCTCAGCACTGACCCCCCCACCCCCAGACCCAGCCCTGTCCCGGACTGACAGCTCAGCACTGACCCTCCCCCGCACCCTGCCTTGTCCCGGACTGACAGCTCAGCACTGACCCCCCACCCCCCCCCGGACCCTGCCCTGTCCCAGACTGACAGCTCAGCACTGACCCCCCACCCCCGGACCCAGCCCTGTCCTGGACTGACAGCTCAGCACTGACCCTCCCCCAGACCCTGCCCTGTCCCGGACTGACAGCTCAGCACTGATCCGCCCAGACCCTGCCCTGTCCCGGACTGACAGCTCAGCACTGACCCTCCCCTTGTGGTCCTGTAGTGAGATTGGATCCTCACAGCTCAGCACTGACCCTCCCCCTGTGGTCTTGTAGTGAGGCTGGATCCTCACAGCTCAGCACTGACCCTCCCCCTGTGGTCTTGTAGTGAGGCTGGATCCTCACAGCTCAGCACTGACCCTCCCCCTGTGGTCCTGTAGTGAGGCTGGATCCTCACAGCTCAGCACTGACCCTCCCCCTGTGGTCCTGTAGTGAGGCTGGATCGTCACAGCTCAGCACTGACCCTCCCCCTGTGGTCTGTAGTGAGGCTGGATCCTCACAGCTCAGCACTGACCCTCCTCCTGTGGTCTGTAGTGAGATTGGATCGTCACAGCTCAGCACTGACCCTCCTCCTGTGGTCTGTAGTGAGATTGGATCCTCACAGCTCAGCACTGACCCTCCTCCTGTGGTCTGTAGTGAGGCTGGATCCTCACAGCTCAGCACTGACCCTCCTCCTGTGGTCTGTAGTGAGATTGGATCGTCACAGCTCAGCACTGACCCTCCCCCTGTGGTCCTGTAGTGAGGCTGGATCCTCACAGCTCAGCACTGACCCTCCCCCTGTGGTCTGTAGTGAGGCTGGATCGTCACAGCTCAGCACTGACCCTCCCCCTGTGGTCTGTAGTGAGGCTGGATCCTCACAGCTCAGCACTGACCCTCCTCCTGTGGTCCTGTAGTGAGATTGGATCGTCACAGCTCAGCACTGACCCTCCCCCTGTGGTCTGTAGTGAGGCTGGATCGTCACAGCTCAGCACTGACCCTCCTCCTGTGGTCCTGTAGTGAGGCTGGATCCTCACAGCTCAGCACTGACCCTCCCCCTGTGGTCCTGTAGTGAGGCTGGATCGTCACAGCTCAGCACTGACCCTCCCCCTGTGGTCTGTAGTGAGGCTGGATCCTCACAGCTCAGCACTGACCCTCCTCCTGTGGTCCTGTAGTGAGGCTGGATCGTCACAGCTCAGCACTGACCCTCCCCCTGTGGTCTGCAGTGAGGCTGGATCCTCACAGCTCAGCACTGACCCTCCCCCTGTGGTCCTGTAGTGAGATTGGATCCTCACAGCTCAGCACTGACCCTCCCCCTGTGGTCCTGTAGTGAGGCTGGATCCTCACAGCTCAGCACTGACCCTCCCCCTGTGGTCCTGTAGTGAGGCTGGATCCTCACAGCTCAGCACTGACCCTCCCCCTGTGGTCTGTAGTGAGGCTGGATCCTCACAGCTCAGCACTGACCCTCCCCCTGTGGTCCTGTAGTGAGGCTGGATCCTCACAGCTCAGCACTGACCCTCCCCCTGTGGTCCTGTAGTGAGGCTGGATCCTCACAGCTCAGCACTGACCCTCCTCCTGTGGTCTGTAGTGAGGCTGGATCGTCACAGCTCAGCACTGACCCTCCCCCTGTGGTCTGTAGTGAGGCTGGATCGTCACAGCTCAGCACTGACCCTCCCCCTGTGGTCTGTAGTGAGGCTGGATCGTCACAGCTCAGCACTGACCCTCCCCCTGTGGTCTGTAGTGAGGCTGGATCGTCACAGCTCAGCACTGACCCTCCCCCTGTGGTCTGTAGTGAGGCTGGATCCTCACAGCTCAGCACTGACCCTCCTCCTGTGGTCCTGTAGTGAGGCTGGATCGTCACAGCTCAGCACTGACCCTCCCCCTGTGGTCTGTAGTGAGGCTGGATCCTCACAGCTCAGCACTGACCCTCCCCTGTGGTCTGTAGTGAGGCTGGATCCTCACAGCTCAGCACTGACCCTCCCCCTGTGGTCTGTAGTGAGGCTGGATCCTCACAGCTCAGCACTGACCCTCCCCTGTGGTCTGTAGTGAGGCTGGATCCTCACAGCTCAGCACTGACCCTCCCCCTGTGGTCCTGTAGTGAGGCTGGATCCTCACAGCTCAGCACTGACCCTCCCCCTGTGGTCCTGTAGTGAGGCTGGATCCTCACAGCTCAGCACTGACCCTCCCCCTGTGGTCTGTAGTGAGGCTGGATCCTCACAGCTCAGCACTGACCCTCCCCCTGTGGTCCTGTGGTGAGGCTGGATCGTCACAGCTCAGCACTGACCCTCCCCCTGTGGTCTGTAGTGAGGCTGGATCGTCACAGCTCAGCACTGACCCTCCTCCTGTGGTCCTGTAGTGAGGCTGGATCCTCACAGCTCAGCACTGACCCTCCCCCTGTGGTCTGTAGTGAGGCTGGATCGTCACAGCTCAGCACTGACCCTCCTCCTGTGGTCCTGTAGTGAGGCTGGATCGTCACAGCTCAGCACTGACCCTCCCCCTGTGGTCTGTAGTGAGGCTGGATCCTCACAGCTCAGCACTGACCCTCCCCCTGTGGTCTGTAGTGAGGCTGGATCGTCACAGCTCAGCACTGACCCTCCCCCTGTGGTCTGTAGTGAGGCTGGATCGTCACAGCTCAGCACTGACCCTCCCCCTGTGGTCCTGTCGTGAGGCTGGATCCTCACAGCTCAGCACTGACCCTCCTCCTGTGGTCCTGCAGTGAGGCTGGATCGTCACAGCTCAGCACTGACCCTCCCCCTGTGGTCCTGCAGTGAGGCTGGATCCTCACAGCTCAGCACTGACCCTCCCCCTGTGGTCCTGTAGTGAGGCTGGATCCTCACAGCTCAGCACTGACCCTCCCCCTGTGGTCCTGTAGTGAGGCTGGATCCTCACAGCTCAGCACTGACCCTCCCCCTGTGGTCTGTAGTGAGGCTGGATCGTCACAGCTCAGCACTGACCCTCCCCCTGTGGTCTGTAGTGAGATTGGATCCTCACAGCTCAGCACTGACCCTCCCCCTGTGGTCTGTAGTGAGGCTGGATCGTCACAGCTCAGCACTGACCCTCCTCCTGTGGTCCTGTAGTGAGGCTGGATCGTCACAGCTCAGCACTGACCCTCCCCCTGTGGTCCTATAGTGAGGCTGGATCCTCACAGCTCAGCACTGACCCTCCCCCTGTGGTCCTGTAGTGAGGCTGGATCGTCACAGCTCAGCACTGACCCTCCCCCTGTGGTCTGTAGTGAGGCTGGATCGTCACAGCTCAGCACTGACCCTCCTCCTGTGGTCTGTAGTGAGGCTGGATCCTCACAGCTCAGCACTGACCCTCCTCCTGTGGTCTGTAGTGAGGCTGGATCCTCACAGCTCAGCACTGACCCTCCCCCTGTGGTCTGTAGTGAGATTGGATCGTCACAGCTCAGCACTGACCCTCCCCCTGTGGTCTGTAGTGAGGCTGGATCCTCACAGCTCAGCACTGACCCTCCCCCTGTGGTCTGTAGTGAGATTGGATCGTCACAGCTCAGCACTGACCCTCCCCCTGTGGTCCTGTAGTGAGATTGGATCCTCACAGCTCAGCACTGACCCTCCCCCTGTGGTCCTGTAGTGAGATTGGATCCTCACAGCTCAGCACTGACCCTCCCCCTGTGGTCCTGTAGTGAGGCTGGATCGTCACAGCTCAGCACTGACCCTCCTCCTGTGGTCTGTAGTGAGGCTGGATCGTCACAGCTCAGCACTGACCCTCCCCCTGTGGTCTGTAGTGAGGCTGGATCCTCACAGCTCAGCACTGACCCTCCCCCTGTGGTCTGCAGTGAGGCTGGATCGTCACAGCTCAGCACTGACCCTCCTCCTGTGGTCTGTAGTGAGGCTGGATCGTCACAGCTCAGCACTGACCCTCCCCCTGTGGTCTGTAGTGAGGCTGGATCGTCACAGCTCAGCACTGACCCTCCCCCTGTGGTCTGTAGTGAGGCTGGATCGTCACAGCTCAGCACTGACCCTCCCCCTGTGGTCCTATAGTGAGGCTGGATCCTCACAGCTCAGCACTGACCCTCCCCCTGTGGTCCTGTAGTGAGGCTGGATCGTCACAGCTCAGCACTGACCCTCCCCCTGTGGTCTGTAGTGAGGCTGGATCGTCACAGCTCAGCACTGACCCTCCTCCTGTGGTCCTGTAGTGAGGCTGGATCCTCACAGCTCAGCACTGACCCTCCCCCTGTGGTCCTGTAGTGAGGCTGGATCGTCACAGCTCAGCACTGACCCTCCCCCTGTGGTCCTGTAGTGAGGCTGGATCCTCACAGCTCAGCACTGACCCTCCCCCTGTGGTCTGTAGTGAGGCTGGATCGTCACAGCTCAGCACTGACCCTCCCCCTGTGGTCCTGTAGTGAGGCTGGATCGTCACAGCTCAGCACTGACCCTCCCCCTGTGGTCTGTAGTGAGGCTGGATCGTCACAGCTCAGCACTGACCCTCCCCCTGTGGTCTGTAGTGAGGCTGGATCGTCACAGCTCAGCACTGACCCTCCTCCTGTGGTCTGTAGTGAGATTGGATCGTCACAGCTCAGCACTGACCCTCCCCCTGTGGTCCTGTAGTGAGGCTGGATCGTCACAGCTCAGCACTGACCCTCCCCCTGTGGTCTGTAGTGAGGCTGGATCCTCACAGCTCAGCACTGACCCTCCCCCTGTGGTCTGTAGTGAGATTGGATCCTCACAGCTCAGCACTGACCCTCCCCCTGTGGTCCTGTAGTGAGGCTGGATCCTCACAGCTCAGCACTGACCCTCCCCCTGTGGTCTGTAGTGAGGCTGGATCCTCACAGCTCAGCACTGACCCTCCCCCTGTGGTCCTGTAGTGAGGCTGGATCCTCACAGCTCAGCACTGACCCTCCCCCTGTGGTCCTGTAGTGAGATTGGATCGTCACAGCTCAGCACTGACCCTCCCCCTGTGGTCTGTAGTGAGGCTGGATCGTCACAGCTCAGCACTGACCCTCCTCCTGTGGTCCTGTAGTGAGATTGGATCCTCACAGCTCAGCACTGACCCTCCCCCTGTGGTCCTGTAGTGAGGCTGGATCCTCACAGCTCAGCACTGACCCTCCCCCTGTGGTCTGTAGTGAGGCTGGATCGTCACAGCTCAGCACTGACCCTCCCCCTGTGGTCTGTTGTGAGGCTGGATCCTCACAGCTCAGCACTGACCCTCCTCCTGTGGTCCTGTAGTGAGGCTGGATCGTCACAGCTCAGCACTGACCCTCCCCCTGTGGTCTGTAGTGAGGCTGGATCCTCACAGCTCAGCACTGACCCACCCCCTGTGGTCCTGTAGTGAGGCTGGATCGTCACAGCTCAGCACTGACCCTCCCCTGTGGTCTGTAGTGAGGCTGGATCGTCACAGCTCAGCACTGACCCTCCTCCTGTGGTCTGTAGTGAGGCTGGATCCTCACAGCTCAGCACTGACCCTCCCCCTGTGGTCTGTAGTGAGGCTGGATCGTCACAGCTCAGCACTGACCCTCCCCCTGTGGTCTGTAGTGAGGCTGGATCGTCACAGCTCAGCACTGACCCACCCCCTGTGGTCCTGTAGTGAGGCTGGATCCTCACAGCTCAGCACTGACCCTCCCCCTGTGGTCTGCAGTGAGGCTGGATCCTCACAGCTCAGCACTGACCCTCCCCCTGTGGTCTGTAGTGAGGCTGGATCCTCACAGCTTAGCACTGACCCTCCCCCTGTGGTCTGTAGTGAGGCTGGATCCTCACAGCTCAGCACTGACCCTCCCCCTGTGGTCCTGTAGTGAGATTGGATCCTCACAGCTCAGCACTGACCCTCCCCCTGTGGTCTGTAGTGAGGCTGGATCGTCACAGCTCAGCACTGACCCTCCTCCTGTGGTCCTGTAGTGAGGCTGGATCCTCACAGCTCAGCACTGACCCTCCCCCTGTGGTCTGTAGTGAGGCTGGATCGTCACAGCTCAGCACTGACCCTCCCCCTGTGGTCTGTAGTGAGGCTGGATCCTCACAGCTCAGCACTGACCCTCCCCCTGTGGTCCTGTAGTGAGGCTGGATCCTCACAGCTCAGCACTGACCCTCCTCCTGTGGTCCTGTAGTGAGGCTGGATCGTCACAGCTCAGCACTGACCCTCCCCCTGTGGTCTGTAGTGAGGCTGGATCCTCACAGCTCAGCACTGACCCTCCCCCTGTGGTCCTGTAGTGAGGCTGGATCCTCACAGCTCAGCACTGACCCTCCCCCTGTGGTCTGTAGTGAGGCTGGATCGTCACAGCTCAGCACTGACCCTCCTCCTGTGGTCTGTAGTGAGGCTGGATCCTCACAGCTCAGCACTGACCCTCCCCCTGTGGTCTGTAGTGAGGCTGGATCCTCACAGCTCAGCACTGACCCTCCCCCTGTGGTCCTGTAGTGAGGCTGGATCGTCACAGCTCAGCACTGACCCTCCCCCTGTGGTCCTGTAGTGAGGCTGGATCCTCACAGCTCAGCACTGACCCTCCCCCTGTGGTCCTGTAGTGAGGCTGGATCCTCACAGCTCAGCACTGACCCTCCCCCTGTGCTCCTGTAGTGAGGCTGGATCCTCACAGCTCAGCACTGACCCTCCCCCTGTGGTCCTGCAGTGAGGCTGGATCGTCACAGCTCAGCACTGACCCTCCCCCTGTGGTCTGTAGTGAGGCTGGATCGTCACAGCTCAGCACTGACCCTCCTCCTGTGGTCCTGTAGTGAGGCTGGATCGTCACAGCTCAGCACTGACCCTCCCCCTGTGGTCTGTAGTGAGGCTGGATCCTCACAGCTCAGCACTGACCCTCCCCCTGTGGTCTGTAGTGAGGCTGGATCCTCACAGCTCAGCACTGACCCTCCTCCTGTGGTCTGTAGTGAGGCTGGATCCTCACAGCTCAGCACTGACCCTCCCCCTGTGGTCTGTAGTGAGGCTGGATCGTCACAGCTCAGCACTGACCCTCCCCCTGTGGTCTGTAGTGAGGCTGGATCCTCACAGCTCAGCACTGACCCTCCTCCTGTGGTCTGCAGTGAGGCTGGATCGTCACAGCTCAGCACTGACCCTCCCCCTGTGGTCTGTAGTGAGGCTGGATCCTCACAGCTCAGCACTGACCCTCCCCCTGTGGTCTGTAGTGAGGCTGGATCCTCACAGCTCAGCACTGACCCTCCTCCTGTGGTCTGTAGTGAGGCTGGATCGTCACAGCTCAGCACTGACCCACCCCCTGTGGTCCTGTAGTGAGGCTGGATCCTCACAGCTCAGCACTGACCCTCCCCCTGTGGTCTGCAGTGAGGCTGGATCGTCACAGCTCAGCACTGACCCTCCTCCTGTGGTCTGTAGTGAGGCTGGATCGTCACAGCTCAGCACTGACCCTCCTCCTGTGGTCCTGTAGTGAGGCTGGATCGTCACAGCTCAGCACTGACCCTCCCCCTGTGGTCCTGTAGTGAGGCTGGATCGTCACAGCTCAGCACTGACCCTCCCCCTGTGGTCCTGTAGTGAGGCTGGATCGTCACAGCTCAGCACTGACCCTCCCCCTGTGGTCCTGTAGTGAGGCTGGATCCTCACAGCTCAGCACTGACCCTCCCCCTGTGGTCTGTAGTGAGGCTGGATCGTCACAGCTCAGCACTGACCCTCCCCCTGTGGTCTGTAGTGAGGCTGGATCGTCACAGCTCAGCACTGACCCTCCCCCTGTGGTCCTGTAGTGAGGCTGGATCGTCACAGCTCAGCACTGACCCTCCCCCTGTGGTCTGTAGTGAGGCTGGATCGTCACAGCTCAGCACTGACCCTCCTCCTGTGGTCTGTAGTGAGATTGGATCGTCACAGCTCAGCACTGACCCTCCCCCTGTGGTCCTGTAGTGAGGCTGGATCGTCACAGCTCAGCACTGACCCTCCTCCTGTGGTCTGCAGTGAGGCTGGATCCTCACAGCTCAGCACTGACCCTCCCCCTGTGGTCCTGTAGTGAGGCTGGATCGTCACAGCTCAGCACTGACCCTCCCCCTGTGGTCCTATAGTGAGGCTGGATCCTCACAGCTCAGCACTGACCCTCCCCCTGTGGTCCTGTAGTGAGGCTGGATCGTCACAGCTCAGCACTGACCCTCCCCCTGTGGTCCTGTAGTGAGGCTGGATCCTCACAGCTCAGCACTGACCCTCCTCCTGTGGTCCTGTAGTGAGGCTGGATCCTCACAGCTCAGCACTGACCCTCCCCCTGTGGTCCTGTAGTGAGGCTGGATCCTCACAGCTTAGCACTGACCCTCCTCCTGTGGTCCTGTAGTGAGGCTGGATCCTCACAGCTTAGCACTGACCCTCCTCCTGTGGTCTGTAGTGAGGCTGGATCCTCACAGCTCAGCACTGACCCTCCCCCTGTGGTCCTGTAGTGAGGCTGGATCGTCACAGCTCAGCACTGACCCTCCCCCTGTGGTCTGTAGTGAGGCTGGATCCTCACAGCTCAGCACTGACCCTCCCCCTGTGGTCCTGTAGTGAGGCTGGATCGTCACAGCTCAGCACTGACCCTCCCCCTGTGGTCCTGTAGTGAGGCTGGATCGTCACAGCTCAGCACTGACCCTCCCCCTGTGGTCTGTAGTGAGGCTGGATCCTCACAGCTCAGCACTGACCCTCCTCCTGTGGTCTGCAGTGAGGCTGGATCGTCACAGCTCAGCACTGACCCTCCCCCTGTGGTCTGTAGTGAGGCTGGATCGTCACAGCTCAGCACTGACCCTCCCCCTGTGGTCCTATAGTGAGGCTGGATCGTCACAGCTCAGCACTGACCCTCCCCCTGTGGTCTGTAGTGAGGCTGGATCCTCACAGCTCAGCACTGACCCTCCCCCTGTGGTCCTGTAGTGAGATTGGATCGTCACAGCTCAGCACTGACCCTCCCCCTGTGGTCTGTAGTGAGGCTGGATCCTCACAGCTCAGCACTGACCCTCCCCCTGTGGTCTGTAGTGAGGCTGGATCCTTTCAATGAAACACAATCTTACCATAAAACACGACCACCTTCTCCTCCAGCCCGCTGTGCTCCACCTCACAGGAGAACTTTGCCTGGTCCTCGGGGTCAATCTCCACCCATCTGTTGATCTGGTAGGTGCCGTCGTGATTGGGCAGGATCCCACTGGACTGGGTCTCATCGAGGGATTTCCCGTCCCTCCGCAGAGTCACCTCGATGGCTTGAGGGTAAAACCCGGTGGCAACACAGGAGAGCCGGTTAGCATCACCGGGACGGGTAAAGGACACGAGGGGGACAACTGAAAGAGAGAGAGAGAGATGTTAGCACAGGAACCTCGAGGGAAACCTCACTCGCCAACTCAGTCAACCCTCACTCAAGGACACTCAAGTCTCTCCCCACCCCCAATCCCTCACAACCCCACTCCGTCTCTACCCACACCCCCAACACGCTCCGTCTGTCCCCCCCTACACACACTCTCACCCTCCCCCCCGCACACTCTCACCCTCCACACACTCACCCACCCCCCCCACACTCAGCCTCCCCCCCCCACACTCAGCCTCCCCCCCCCACACTCAGCCTCCCCCCCCCACACTCAGCCTCCCCCCCCCACACTCAGCCTCCCCACACAAACTCACCCTCCCCCCACTCACCCTCCCCCACTCACCCTCCCCCCCCACACACTCACCCGCCCCCCCCCACACACTCTCCCCCTCCCCCCCCACACACACTCTCCCCCTCCCCCCCCACACACACTCACCCTCCCCCCCCACACACACTCACCCTCCCCCCCCACACACACTCACCCTCCCCCCCCACACACACTCACCCTCCCCCCCACACACACTCACCCTCCCCCCCACACACACTCACCCTCCCCCCCACACTCTCCCCCCCCACACACACTCACCCTCCCCCCCCCACACACACTCTCACCCTCCCCCCCCACACACTCTCACCCCCCCCCCCACACACTCACCCTCCCCCCCACACACTCTCCCCCCCCCCAC
>NW_028225179.1:79659584-79687202 GCF_052327205.1 Somniosus microcephalus
AGGAGGGGGGGCTGTGAGTGTGAGAGAGAGAGAGGGGGCTGTGAGTGTGAGAGAGAGAGAGGGGGCTGTGAGTGTGAGAGAGAGAGAGAGAGGGGCTGTGAGTGTGAGAGAGAGAGAGAGAGAGGGGGCTGTGAGTGTGAGAGAGAGAGAGAGGGGGGGCTGTGAGTGTGAGAGAGAGAGAGAGGGGGCTGTGAGTGTGAGAGAGAGAGAGAGGGGGCTGTGAGTGTGAGTGAGAGAGAGAGAGGGGGCTGTGAGTGTGAGAGAGAGAGAGAGAGAGGGCTGTGAGTGTGAGAGAGAGAGAGAGAGAGGGCTGTGAGTGTGAGAGAGAGAGAGAGAGGGGGCTGTGAGTGTGAGAGAGAGAGAGAGAGGGGGCTGTGAGTGTGAGAGAGAGAGAGAGAGAGGGGCTGTGAGTGTGTGAGAGAGAGAGAGGGGGCTGTGAGTGTGAGAGAGAGAGAGAGGGGGCTGTGAGTGAGAGAGAGAGAGAGAGGGGGCTGTGAGTGAGAGAGAGAGAGAGAGAGGGGGCTGTGAGTGTGAGAGAGAGAGAGAGGGGGCTGTGAGTGTGAGAGAGAGAGAGAGGGGGCTGTGAGAGAGAGAGAGAGGGGGCTGTGAGTGAGAGAGAGAGAGAGAGGGGGCTGTGAGTGAGAGAGAGAGAGAGAGAGGGGGCTGTGAGTGTGAGAGAGAGAGAGAGGGGGCTGTGAGTGTGAGAGAGAGAGAGAGGGGGCTGTGAGTGTGAGAGAGAGAGAGAGGGGGGTGTGAGAGAGAGAGAGGGGGCTGTGAGTGTGAGAGAGAGAGAGAGGGGGCTGTGAGTGTGAGAGAGAGAGGGGGCTGTGAGTGTGAGAGAGAGAGAGAGGGGGCTGTGAGTGTGAGAGAGAGAGAGAGGGGGCTGTGAGTGAGAGAGAGAGAGAGAGAGGGGGCTGTGAGTGTGAGAGAGAGAGAGAGAGGGGGCTGTGAGTGTGAGAGAGAGAGAGAGAGAGGGGGCTGTGAGTGAGAGAGAGAGAGAGAGAGGGGGCTGTGAGTGAGAGAGAGAGCGAGAGAGAGAGGGGCTGTGAGTGAGAGAGAGAGAGAGAGAGAGGGGCTGTGAGAGAGAGAGAGAGAGAGAGGGGCTGTGAGTGTGAGAGAGAGAGAGAGGGCTGTGAGGGCTGTGAGAGAGAGAGAGAGAGGGGGCTGAGTGAGAGAGAGAGAGAGAGAGAGAGAGAGGGCTGTGAGTGTGAGAGAGAGAGAGAGGGGGCTGTGAGTGTGAGAGAGAGAGAGAGGGGGCTGTGAGTGTGAGAGAGAGAGAGAGGGGGAGGGGGGCTGTGAGTGTGAGAGAGAGAGAGAGAGAAATATTGTATATACCCAACAAATGTCAAATCGATTGACACCTACAGAATGTTGGAAAACTGTACCTTTTTGCAATGTAAGCTTTGGCAATATGGTTCTCTGTAAACTTTCATGCCAATAAAGCATTTGAACTGAACTGAACTGAGAGAGAGAGGGGGCTGTGAGTGTGAGAGAGGGGGCTGTGAGTGTGAGAGAGAGAGAGAGGGGGGGGCTGTGAGTGTGAGAGAGAGAGAGGGGGCTGTGAGTGTGAGAGAGAGAGAGGGGGCTGTGAGTGTGAGAGAGAGAGAGAGAGGGCTGTGAGTGTGAGAGAGAGAGAGAGAGAGGGGGCTGTGAGTGTGAGAGAGAGAGAGAGGGGGGCTGTGAGTGTGAGAGAGAGAGAGAGGGGGCTGTGAGTGTGAGAGAGAGAGAGAGGGGGCTGTGAGTGTGAGTGAGAGAGAGAGAGGGGGCTGTGAGTGTGAGAGAGAGAGAGAGAGAGGGCTGTGAGTGTGAGAGAGAGAGAGAGAGAGGGCTGTGAGTGTGAGAGAGAGAGAGAGAGGGGGCTGTGAGTGTGAGAGAGAGAGAGAGAGGGGGCTGTGAGTGTGAGAGAGAGAGAGAGAGAGGGCTGTGAGTGTGTGAGAGAGAGAGAGGGGGCTGTGAGTGTGAGAGAGAGAGAGAGGGGGCTGTGAGTGAGAGAGAGAGAGAGAGGGGGCTGTGAGTGAGAGAGAGAGAGAGAGAGGGGGCTGTGAGTGTGAGAGAGAGAGAGAGGGGGCTGTGAGTGTGAGAGAGAGAGAGAGGGGGCTGTGAGTGTGAGAGAGAGAGAGAGGGGGGTGTGAGAGAGAGAGAGGGGGCTGTGAGTGTGAGAGAGAGAGAGAGGGGGCTGTGAGTGTGAGAGAGAGAGGGGGCTGTGAGTGTGAGAGAGAGAGAGAGGGGGCTGTGAGTGTGAGAGAGAGAGAGAGGGGGCTGTGAGTGTGAGTGAGAGAGAGAGAGGGGGCTGTGAGTGTGAGAGAGAGAGAGAGAGAGGGCTGTGAGTGTGAGAGAGAGAGAGAGAGAGAGGGCTGTGAGTGTGTGAGAGAGAGAGAGGGGGCTGTGAGTGTGAGAGAGAGAGAGAGAGAGGGGGCTGTGAGTGTGAGAGAGAGAGAGAGAGGGGGCTGTGAGTGTGTGAGAGAGAGAGAGAGGGGGGCTGTGAGTGTGAGAGAGAGAGAGAGAGGGGGCTGTGAGTGTGAGAGAGAGAGAGGGGGCTGTGAGTGTGAGAGAGAGAGAGAGAGAGGGGGCTGTGAGTGTGAGAGAGAGAGAGGGCTGTGAGTGAGAGAGAGAGAGAGGGGGCTGTGAGTGAGAGAGAGCGAGAGGGGGCTGTGAGTGAGAGAGAGAGAGAGAGGGGGCTGTGAGTGTGAGAGAGAGAGAGAGAGAGGGGGCTGTGAGAGTGAGAGAGAGAGAGAGAGAGAGAGGGGACTGTGAGTGTGAGAGAGCGAGAGGGGGCTGTGAGTGAGTGAGAGAGAGAGAGAGAGGGGGCTGTGAGTGAGAGAGAGAGAGACGGGGCTGTGAGTGAGAGAGAGAGAGAGAGAGGGCTGTGAGTGAGAGAGAGAGAGAGAGAGGGGGGCTGTGAGTGTGAGAGAGAGAGAGAGAGGGGGCTGTGAGTGAGAGAGAGAGAGAGGGGGCTGTGAGTGTGAGAGAGAGAGAGAGAGGGCTGTGAGTGTGAGAGAGAGAGAGAGAGAGGGGACTGTGAGTGAGAGAGAGAGAGAGAGAGGGGGCTGTGAGTGTGAGAGAGAGAGAGAGAGAGGGGGCTGTGACTGAGAGAGAGAGAGAGAGGGGGCTGTGAGTGTGAGAGAGGGCTGTGAGTGAGAGAGAGAGAGAGAGAGAGAGAGGGCTGTGAGTGTGAGAGAGAGAGAGGGCTGTGAGTGTGAGAGAGAGAGAGAGGGGGCTGTGAGTGAGAGAGAGAGAGAGAGGGGGCTGTGAGTGTGAGAGAGAGAGAGAGAGGGCTGTGAGTGTGAGAGAGAGAGAGGGGGCTGTGAGTGAGAGAGAGAGAGAGAGGGGGCTGTGAGTGTGAGAGAGAGAGAGAGAGGGCTGTGAGTGAGAGAGAGAGAGAGAGAGGGGGCTGTGAGTGTGAGAGAGAGAGAGAGAGGGGGCTGTGAGTGAGAGAGAGAGAGAGAGGGGGCTGTGAGTGTGAGAGAGAGAGAGAGAGGGCTGTGAGTGTGAGAGAGAGAGAGAGGGCTGTGAGTGTGAGAGAGAGAGAGAGGGGGGCTGTGAGTGAGAGAGAGAGAGAGAGGGCTGTGAGTGAGAGAGAGAGAGAGAGAGGGGGCTGTGAGTGTGAGAGAGAGAGAGAGGGGGCTGTGAGTGTGAGAGAGAGAGAGAGAGGGCTGTGAGTGTGAGAGAGAGAGAGAGGGCTGTGAGTGAGAGAGAGAGAGAGAGGGGGCTGTGAGTGTGAGAGAGAGAGAGAGGGGGCTGTGAGTGAGAGAGAGGGAAGGGGAGAGAGAGAAAGGGAAGGGGAGAGAGAGAAAGGGAAGGGGAGAGAGAGAGAGGGAAGGGGAGAGAGAGAGGGAAGGGGAGAGAGAGACAGACCCTCACCAGGTACAGACTAAGCGACCACCAACTGGAAATTGAAAAAGGCAGATACAAGAAATCCTGGCAGCCTAGAGAGAATAGAATATGCGATCAATGTCTGGCTGGCGAGGTTGAAACAGAAATGCATTTCCTCCTAAAATGCGAAAAATTCAACACATCAAGAAACATATTATTCAACAAGCTAAGCCAAACAACCCCAGATTTCAAGGAATTGGATGATCTGTCAAAATTGAGATTAGTCCTAGGAGAAGGAGACAGACCATACCTTGGGGCTAAATATGTAACAACATGTCACAACCTGAGGACTGTTTAAAAGTAAGACTGTTTAAAATTAATATTGAACGTACCAAATGAAGTAGAAAGACTGTTTAAAATTAATATTGTTTAAAAGTAATATTGTATATACCCAACAAATGTCAAATCGATTGACACCTACAGAATGTTGGAAAACTGTACCTTTTTGCTGTGTAAGCTTTGGCAATATGGTTCTCTGTAAACTTTCATGCCAATAAAGCATTTGAACTGAACTGAACTGAGAGAGAGAGAGAGAGAGGGGGCTGTGAGTGTGAGAGAGAGAGAGAGAGAGAGGGCTGTGAGTGTGAGAGAGAGAGAGAGAGAGAGGGGGCTGTGAGTGTGTGAGAGAGAGAGAGAGGGGGCTGTGAGTGAGAGAGAGAGAGAGAGAGAGGGCTGTGAGTGTGAGAGAGAGAGAGAGGGCTGTGAGTGTGAGAGAGAGAGAGAGGGGGCTGTGAGTGAGAGAGAGAGAGAGGGGGCTGTGAGTGTGAGAGAGAGAGAGAGAGGGCTGTGAGTGAGAGAGAGAGAGGGGGCTGTGAGTGTGAGAGAGAGAGAGAGAGGGCGCTGTGAGTGAGAGAGAGAGAGAGGGGGCTGTGAGTGTGAGAGAGAGAGAGAGGGGGCTGTGAGTGAGAGAGAGAGAGAGAGAGGGCTGTGAGTGTGAGAGAGAGAGAGAGAGAGAGAGAGGGGGCTGTGAGTGTGAGAGAGAGAGAGAGGGGGCTGTGAGAGAGAGAGAGAGAGAGAGGGGGCTGTGAGTGTGAGAGAGAGAGAGAGAGGGGGCTGTGAGTGTGCGAGAGAGAGAGAGGGGGCTGTGAGTGTGAGAGAGAGAGAGAGAGAGAGGGCTGTGAGTGTGAGAGAGAGGGGGCTGTGAGTGTGAGAGAGAGAGAGAGGGGGCTGTGAGTGTGAGAGAGAGAGAGAGAGGGGGCTGTGAGTGTGAGAGAGAGAGGGGGCTGTGAGTGTGTGAGAGAGAGAGAGAGAGGGCTGTGAGTGTGAGAGAGAGAGAGAGAGGGCTGTGAGTGAGAGAGAGAGAGAGGGGGCTGTGAGTGTGAGAGAGAGAGAGAGAGGGCTGTGAGTGAGAGAGAGAGAGAGAGGGGGCTGTGAGTGTGAGAGAGAGAGAGAGAGAGAGGGCTGTGAGTGAGAGAGAGAGGGGGCTGTGAGTGTGTGAGAGAGAGAGAGAGAGGGGGCTGTGAGAGAGAGAGAGAGGGGGCTGTGAGTGTGAGAGAGAGAGAGAGAGGGGGCTGTGAGAGAGAGAGAGAGGGGGCTGTGAGTGTGAGAGAGAGAGAGAGAGAGAGGGCTGTGAGAGAGAGAGAGGGGGCTGTGAGTGTGAGAGAGAGAGAGAGAGAGAGGGCTGTGAGTGTGAGAGAGAGAGAGAGAGAGAGGGGGCTGTGAGTGTGTGAGAGAGAGAGAGAGAGGGGGCTGTGAGAGAGAGAGAGAGGGGGCTGTGAGTGTGAGAGAGAGAGAGAGAGGGCTGTGAGTGTGAGAGAGAGAGAGAGAGAGGGGGCTGTGAGTGAGAGAGAGAGAGAGAGAGAGAGGGGGCTGTGAGAGAGAGAGAGAGGGGGCTGTGAGTGTGAGAGAGAGAGAGAGAGGGGGCTGTGAGTGTGAGAGAGAGAGAGAGGGGGCTGTGAGTGTGAGAGAGAGAGAGAGGGGGCTGTGAGTGTGAGAGAGAGAGAGAGGGGGCTGTGAGTGTGAGAGAGAGAGAGAGGGGGCTGTGAGTGTGAGAGAGAGAGAGAGGGGGGCTGTGAGTGTGAGAGAGAGAGAGAGGGGGCTGTGAGTGTGAGAGAGAGAGAGGGGGCTGTGAGTGAGAGAGAGAGAGAGTTCTGCTGTCTCCCACAGAACAGGGATTACAGCAACAACTAGACCTACTCGACAAATACTGCCAAAATTGGGCTCTAACAGTAAATCTAAAGAAAACCAACATCATGATTTTTCAGAAAAGACCCAGATGTCAGGAAAACAAATACCAGTTTACCCTCAGTGATACCACTATAGGACACACTATGAGCTACACCTACCTTGGTCTAACTATTACAGCATCAGGGAGCTTCAGCATAGCAGTGAATGCACTAAAAGAAAAAGCCCGAAGAGCCCTATATGCAATAAAAAGAAAATTCTACAACATCCAAATCCCAATCAAAATCTGGCTCAAAATTTTTGACAGCATAATCCTGCCCATTGCACTGTACGGTAGTGAAGTATGGGGCCCGCTAAATCACCAAAGCTACACTAAATGGGAAAAACACACAATAGAAGCCCTACATGCAGAATTCTGCCGAAGCATCCTTCGCACCCAAAGAAAAACGCCAACAAATGCATGCAGAGCCGAACTAGGCAGATACCCACTGATAATAAACATCCAAAAACGAGCACTAAACTTCCTAAATCACCTCAAATCTAGCTCCCCAGACACCCTTCATTTCAAAGCCTTTCAGACCCAAGAGCTAAACCCAGAAAAGAGTCCCCTGAGTCAGCTGCTACTGAAACTAAGTACTCAACCGGACCCTGACCAGCCCCAGACCAACACAGCCGTCCAAACACCAATCCGAGCTGAACCAAATCATTAAAAAATGCAAAGAAACCTACCTGGAACATTGGAACAAAATAACCGAAAGCCAAAGCAGATTAGAATGTTACCGGGCCCTAAAAAGAGAATATAAACTGGCAGACTACCTCACGACCATCAGAGACACAAAACAGAGACAGACCCTCACCAGGTACAGACTAAGCGACCACCAACTGGAAATTGAAAAAGGCAGATACAAGAAATCCTGGCAGCCTAGAGAGAATAGAATATGCGATCAATGTCTGGCTGGCGAGGTTGAAACAGAAATGCATTTCCTCCTAAAATGCGAAAAATTCAACACATCAAGAAACATATTATTCAACAAGCTAAGCCAAACAACCCCAGATTTCAAGGAATTGGATGATCTGTCAAAATTGAGATTAGTCCTAGGAGAAGGAGACAGACCATACCTTGGGGCTAAATATGTAACAACATGTCACAACCTGAGGACTGTTTAAAAGTAAGACTGTTTAAAATTAATATTGAACGTACCAAATGAAGTAGAAAGACTGTTTAAAATTAATATTGTTTAAAAGTAATATTGTATATACCCAACAAATGTTGGAAAACTGTACCTTTTTGCAATGTAAGCTTTGGCAATATGGTTCTCTGTAAACTTTCATGCCAATAAAGCATTTGAACTGAACTGAACTGAACTGAACTGAGAGAGGGCTGTGAGTGTGAGAGTGAGAGAGAGAGGGCTGTGAGTGTGAGAGAGAGAGAGAGAGGGGGCTGTGAGTGTGAGAGAGTGAGAGAGGGGGCTGTGAGTGTGCTGTGGGCTCTAACAGTAAATCTAAAGAAAACCAACATCATGATTTTTCAAAAAAGGCCCAGATGTCAGGAAAACAAATACCAGTTTACCCTCAGTGATACCACTATAGGACACACTATGAGCTACACCTACCTTGGTCTAACTATTACAGCATCAGGGAGCTTCAGCATAGCAGTGAATGCACTAAAAGATAAAGCCCGAAGAGCCCTATATGCAGTAAAAAGAAAATTCTACAACATCCAAATTCCAATCAAAATCTGGCTCAAAATATTTGACAGCATAATCCTGCCCATTGCGCTGTACGGTAGTGAAGTATGGGGCCCACTTAATCACCATAGCTACACTAAATGGGAAAAACACACAATAGAAGCCCTACATGCAGAATTTTGCCGAAGCATTCTTCGCACCCAAAGGAAAACACCAACAAATGCATGCAGAGCCGAACTAGGCAGATACCCACTGATAATAAACATCCAAAAACGAGCACTAAACTTCCTAAATCACCTCAAATCTAGCTCCCCAGACACCCTTCATTTTAAGCCCTCCAGACCCAAGAGCTGAACCCAGAAAAGAGTCCCCTGAGTCAGCTGCTACTGAAACTAAGTACTCAGCCGGACCCTGACCAGTCCCAGACCAACACTGCCCTCCAAACACCAATCCGAGTGAACCAAATCATTAAACAATGCAAAGAAACCTACCTGGAACATTGGAACAAAATAACCAAAAGCCAAAGCAGATTAGAATGTTACCGGGCCCTAAAAAGAGAATATAAACTGGCAGACTATCTCTCGACCATCAGAGACACAAAACAGAGACAGACCCTCACCAGGTACAGACTAAGCGACCACCAACTGGAAATTGAAAAAGGAAGATACAAGAAATCCTGGCAGCCTAGAGAGAATAGAATATGTGATCAATGTCTGGCCGGCGAGGTTGAGACAGAGATGCACTTCCTCCTAAAATGCGAAAAATTCAACAAAACAAGAAACATATATTTTGACAAGCTCAGCCAAACAACCCCAGATTTCAAAGAATTGGATGACCTGTCAAAATTAAGATTAGCCCTGGGAGAAGGAGACAGACCATATCTTGGTGCCCAATATGTAACAACATGTCACAACCTGAGGAACAGTGAGGGACTAACGAGCACACCCATAGCACATATAAACATTAAGAATGTTTAAATCAATACCGAATGTACCCAACGACTGTTTAAAAATTAATACTGAATGTACCCAACGAGGGTCAACGACTGTTTAAATTAATATTGTCTGTACCCAACGAAGGTCAAAATTGTTTGACACCTACAGAATGTTGGAAAACTGTACTTTTTGTTATGTAAGCTTTGGCAATATGGTTCCTTGTAAACTTTCATGCCAATAAAGCATTTGAATTGAAATTGAATTGAATTGAGAGAGAGAGAGGGGGCTGTGAGTGTGAGAGAGAGAGAGAGAGAGGGGGCTGTGAGTGTGAGAGAGAGAGAGAGGGGGCTGTGAGTGTGAGAGAGAGAGAGAGGGGGCTGTGAGTGTGAGAGAGAGAGGGGGCTGTGAGTGTGAGAGAGAGAGAGAGAGGGGGCTGTGAGTGAGAGAGAGAGAGAGAGAGAGGGGGCTGTGAGTGAGAGAGAGAGAGAGAGGGGGCTGTGAGTGTGTGAGAGAGAGAGAGGGGGCTGTGAGTGAGAGAGAGCGAGAGAGGGGGCTGTGAGTGAGAGAGAGAGAGAGAGAGGGGGCTGTGAGTGTGAGAGAGAGAGGGGGGCTGTGAGTGTGAGAGAGAGAGAGAGGGGGCTGTGAGAGAGAGAGAGAGAGAGAGAGAGGGGGCTGTGAGTGTGAGAGAGAGAGAGAGAGGGGGCTGTGAGTGTGAGAGAGAGAGAGAGAGGGGGCTGTGAGTGTGAGAGAGAGGGGGCTGTGAGTGTGAGAGAGAGAGAGAGAGGGGGCTGTGAGAGAGAGAGAGAGAGGGGGCTGTGAGTGTGAGAGAGAGAGAGAGAGGGGGCTGTGAGTGTGAGAGAGAGAGAGAGAGGGGGCTGTGAGAGAGAGAGAGAGGGGGGCTGTGAGTGTGAGAGAGAGAGAGAGAGAGAGAGGGGGCTGTGAGAGAGAGAGAGAGAGAGAGAGGGGGCTGTGAGTGTGAGAGAGAGAGGGGGCTGTGAGTGTGAGAGAGAGACGGGGCTGTGAGTGAGAGAGAGAGAGAGGGGGGGCTGTGAGTGAGAGAGAGAGAGAGGGGGGGCTGTGAGTGAGAGAGAGCGAGAGAGGGGGCTGTGAGTGTGAGAGAGAGAGAGAGGGGGCTGTGAGTGAGAGAGAGAGAGAGAGAGAGAGAGAGAGGGGGCTGTGAGTGTGAGAGAGGGGGCTGTGAGTGAGAGAGAGCGAGAGAGGGGGCTGTGAGTGTGAGAGAGAGAGAGAGGGGGCTGTGAGTGAGAGAGAGAGAGAGGGGGGGCTGTGAGTGAGAGAGAGAGAGAGAGAGAGAGAGGGGGGGCTGTGAGTGTGTGAGAGAGAGAGAGGGGGCTGTGAGTGAGAGAGAGCGAGAGGGGGCTGTGAGTGTGAGAGAGAGAGGGGGCTGTGAGTGAGAGAGAGAGAGAGAGAGAGGGGGCTGTGAGTGTGAGAGAGAGAGGGGGCTGTGAGTGTGTGAGAGAGAGAGGGGGGGCTGTGAGTGTGAGAGAGAGAGAGAGAGGGGGAGCTGTGAGTGAGAGAGAGGGGGCTGTGAGTGTGAGAGAGAGCGAGAGGGGGCTGTGAGTGTGAGAGAGAGAGAGAGAGGGGGCTGTGAGAGAGAGAGAGAGAGGGGGCTGTGAGTGTGAGAGAGAGCGAGAGAGGGGGCTGTGAGTGTGAGAGAGAGAGAGAGGGGGCTGTGAGTGAGAGAGAGAGAGAGGGGGCTGTGAGTGTGTGTGAGAGAGAGGGGGCTGTGAGTGTGTGAGAGAGAGAGAGGGGGCTGTGAGTGTGAGAGAGAGAGAGGGGGCTGTGAGTGAGAGAGAGACGGGGCTGTGAGTGTGAGGCCTGAATTCAGAAATTTGAATGACGACCAAAAACTCCCATACCTACTAGGGGAAGAGAGAAACTGTGTAACACTAGCGGCACACTATGTTACAGCTTGCCATAAACAGAGGGACAACCAGTAAACCTAAGAAAGGAGTATATATAAATTATGCGAATGTATATTTATACACTCAGGGATATATCTGTTTATACACTGTATGAATAGATCTGCGTTTATGTGTTCAACCATAAATGTATTTTGATGCTTTGGCAACATAAGATGTACCTTATCATGCCAATAAAGCGATTTGAATTAAAATTGAATTGAATTGAGTGTGGCGTGTCCATTTAGAAAATACTCTGATCGATCTTTCTTAGGTCCACAGCAGTTGGCCTCACACTTTCCCACATTGAACTCCATCTGCCACAGACGGATATATTGACCCTGGAGGGGGGCGGTAGCGCAGTTTCACCAGAATGATACCGGGGCTAAAAGGGTTCAACTACGAGGACAGGCTGCATAGACTAGGCTTGTAAAATAACAGAAAATGCTGGAAACACTCAGCAGGCCAGGCAGCATCAGTGGAGAGAGAAACAGACTTGAACCCACAACCTTCTGACTCGGAGTGCAGTTTTGGTCGCCTTATCTGAGGAAGGATGTTCTTGCCATGGAAGGAGTGCAGCGAAGATTCACCAGGCTGATACCTGGGATGGCAGGAATGACGTATGAGGAGAGATTGGGTCGATTTGGCTTATACTCGCTGGAGTTTCGAAGAATGAGAGGGGATCTCATTGAAACTTATAAAATTCTAACAGGACTAGACAGACTAGATGCTGGAAGGATGTTCCCGATGGCAGGGGAGTCCAGAACCAGGGGTCACAGTCTAAAGATAAGGGGTAAGCCATTTAGGACAGAGATGAGGAGGAATTTCTTCACCCAGAGAGCGGTGAACCTGTGGAATTCTCTACCACAGAAGGCCGTTGAGGCCAATTCATTAAATATATTCAAGAAGGAATTGGATATATTTCTTAAGGCTAAAGGTATCAAGGGATATGGGGAGAAGGCAGGGACAGGGTACTGAATTTGGATGATCAGCCATGATCTCATTGAATGGCGAGCAGGCTCGAGGGGCCGAATGGCCTACTCCTGCTCCTATCTTCCATGTTTCTATGTTTCTAGGCGAGAGAGGCAGGGACAGGTTACTGAATTTGGATGATCAGCCATGATCTCACAGAATACACAGAATACACAGAATTCCCACAGTGCAGATAGAGGCCATTTCGGCCCATCGAGCCTGCACCGACACATATCCCACCCTATCCCTGTAACCCCACGTATTTAATCCCCTAACACTAAGGGTCAATTTAACATAGCCAAATCAACCTAACCCGCACATCTCATTGAATGGCGGAGCAGGCTCGAGGGGCCGAATGGCCTACTCCTGCTCCTATCTTCTATGTTTCTAGGCGAGAGAGGCAGGGACAGGGTACTGAGTTTGGATGATCAGCCATGATCTCATTGAATAGCGGAGCGGGCTCGAGGGGCCGAATGGCCGACTCCTGCTCCTATCTTCCATGTTTCTATGTTTCTCGGCGAGTGTGCTCCCCACTGAGCTACAGCTGACACTGACAAGATGATCAAAGGATTTGATCGGGTAGATCGAGAGAAACTATTTCCTCTTGTGGGAGAGCCCAGAACCTTCAAATTAGAGCTCCGTTCAGGAGTGATGTCAGGAAGCACTTCTTCACACAAAGGGCAGTGGAAATCTGGAACTCACTCCCCCAAAAGGCTGTTGAAAATGGGGATCAATTGAAAATGTCAAAACAGTGATTGCTAGATTTTTGTTATATAAGGGTATTAAGGGTTTCAGAACCAAGGGTAGATGGAGGTAAGGTACAGATCAGCCATGATCTATTTGAATGGCGGAGTGGGCTCAAGGGGCTGAATGGCCTCCTCCTGTTGCTATGTAAGAAGGGGCCTTTCCTTTATTGTGCCTGTATTAGATGGAGCACAAGTGTGTTTCAAACCAAATGCACTTTGGCCTGGGATCTCCGCTTTGGGCATAATCAGCGGTCCGGGTGGCCAAAAGTCCACGAGTTTTGAAAAGTATTTTTTTCTCCCTCAAGTTTCCGATCAAACTCATTTGCATATCGCCGTAAAATCTGCCATGAACCAGCGCAATCGGGCAGCGTTTTAGAATGTCATTTTTTTAAAGAAAAATTTTGCTTTAAAAATATTCCTTGATATATTTTTGAGTGGTGCAGTTTGATTAATACAGCTGAGCATGGGTTTATCTATATATTCTCTCTAGGACTCTAAATGTTTCTTTAAAATGTTAATCCTTTTACAGCCAGTGAAATTTCTTAAACCGTACATTGAGGGTGATGAAGGAGTACAGATCAAAATGCATCATGGAACAACCACTATGGCTTTCAAGTTTCAACATGGAGTCATGGTTGCCGTGGACTCCAGAGCATCAGCAGGCTCCTACATCAGTAAGTAGTCAATTGTAGCATGGCTCCATGGTAGCACACTCCCCTCTGAGTCCGAGCATCGTGGGTTCAATCTCTACTCTAGACGTGAGCACATAATCTAGATCAGAGGTTTACAAACTTGTTTTGCTGAGCCCTCCCATCGGAGATTCATTGGCCAATCACGCCTTGCCTTTTCTAATAGTCAGGAGGTGCCACAGAAATGCCTTTCACTTTTCCCGCTGCATCCTGGCACACCAGAGGAGGGGCATTATAGGGCACAGGGCGGGATGTGTGAATCCCCATCCTGGCACACCAGAGGAGGGGCATTATAGGGCACAGGGCGGGATGTGTGAATCCCCATCCTGTCACACCAGAGGAGGGGCGTTATAGGGCACAGGGCGGGGTGTGTGAATCCCCATCCTGGCACACCAGAGGAGGGGCATTATAGGGCACAGGGCGGGATGTGTGAATCCCCATCCTGTCACACCAGAGGAGGGGTGTTATAGGGCACAGGGCGGGATGTGTGAATCCCCATCCTGGCACACCAGAGGAGGGGCATTATAGGGCACAGGGCGGGATGTGTGAATCCCCATCCTGGCACACCAGAGGAGGGGCATTATAGGGCACAGGGCGGGATGTGTGAATCCCCATCCATTTCTAACTGAGGAACTGCAGAACTTGACATTTTAGCATATCTTCCAATAAGAAAACTATATACAATATTGTGAAACGGAGCCTTCATGTTAGATTTAAAAAGCACACCTATTAATGCTGACAATCCACACCTTAGGATCATGATTCCATGTCTGTCTGAGCTAGGTGGGCATTCCCTTGCTTTCTGTTGCTGTATCGTGGCTGCACAGTGACACTTCAGATATACAACATATTACTAAAAATCTCACCGGAGATTTATCCACATTACAATGTCTCTTTTTACCAAAACTGTAAAGTAAATATCGATATTAATCTAAATTTGAATACCAAGCAGCTCCATTCCTTTCATTATACAAGTTATGGAGTTAAAATAATCTACACATTTGTGAGCAAGTTATGAATATAATAATTATCCATGTTTCCATTACAAGACTGATTGAGAAGGCAAACAAAGGAATATATAGCAGCTTTCAAAAACATTCTCTTAAACTAATATGTTAGGTTTCATGCAGGATAATATACCACACTGATGCGTGCACAGATATCACATCCCCATAGACACAGAGACACACATACATGACACACACAGGTACACACATAATCATAGAATGGTACAGCACAGACGGAGGCCATTCGGTCCATCATTTCTGTGCTGGCTCTTTGAAAGAGCTATCCAATTAGTCCCACTCCCCTGCTCTTTCCCCATAGATGCGCACACATTTGCGTACACACACAGAGACAGACGCACAGACACGCATGTACGAAACACACGGACACGTATACAGACACGTTCGCGCACACAGACAGACATGTAAGCACAGACACAGGTATAGATATGTACACACACACAAACACACACAGGCACATGCACAGACACGTACACGCAGGTATGCACACAGACACATATGCGCGCACACACACAGACAGACATGTACGCACAGACACAGGTACAGACATGTAAACACACAGACATGCACGCAGGTGCACGCACAGACATGTACGCACACACACATACTCACAGACACAGGTACAGACATGTACACACACAGGCACACGCACAAACACGTACGCACGCAGGTATGCACACACAGACACGTGCGCACACGGACATGTACGCAAAGACTCAGGTACAGACATGTACGCACAGACAGACACGTACGCACACACAGGCGCACGCACAGACACGTACACACGCACACGCAGGTATGCACACATATGCACTCACACATAGACATGTACACACACAGACATGCACACACACCCAGTCACGTACGCACACACACCCAGACACGTGTACACAGAGACGCGCACAAACACACACGTGCACATGCACACATATGGACACGCACACACAGACACACATACACAGGCATAGTCATTCACAGCACCTATAGCATGATAAAAATATAATTGTTCTCTTTTGTTTAGGCACCCAGGCATGTAAGAAGGTGATTGAGATAAACCCCTACCTGCTGGGTACAATGTCTGGCAGTGCTGCGGACTGTGTCTACTGGGAGCGAATGTTGGCCAAACAGTGCAGGTGAACAATATCAGTAGAACATGGTGCACCTTGCGATTATTGGGGAATATGATGGCAGGGGGATGGGATACAGAGGGGAGCTGAAATAGGGGGGGATGTGCTGCCAATTATAGAGAAAAAAACAAGTCAGCTTGGTAGACAGGGCAAATATATAAGGGCAAGGCTGGATGGCATCTATTTTAATGCAAGGAGTCTTGCAAATAAGGTGGATGAACTGAAGGTGTTGATAAACACATGGGCGTATGATATTGTTGCTATCACGGAGACATGGTTGAGGGAAGGGCAAGACTGGCAGCTCAATATTCCGGGGTACAGAATCTTCAGGCGAGACAGAGGGGGAGGTATAAGAGGAGGGGGTGTCGCAATATTAATTAAGGAGTCAATTACTGCAGTAAGGAGGGATGATATATTAGCAGGGTCCTCTAATGAGGCCATATGGGTGGAGCTTAAAAACAAAAAGGGGGCAAGCACTTTGCTGGGAGTGTACTATAGGCCTCCAAACAGCCAGGGGGAGATAGAGGAACAGATATGTAGGCAAATCTCAGAGAAATGTGCAAATAATAGGGTAATAATAATGGGGGATTTCAACTTCCCCAATATTAACTGGGATAGTCAGAGTGTGAAAGGCTCAGAGGGTGTAGAATTCTTAAAGTGCATCCAGGAGAGCTTTTTGAGCCAGCATGTAGAAAGTCCTACAAGAGAGGGGGCGGTACTGGACCTAATTCTAGGGAATGTGGCCGGCCAAGTGGAAAAAGTGCTAGTAGGTGAGCACTTTGGTGATAGTGACCATAATATGGTAAGATTTAAGGTGGTCATGGAAAAGGACAGGGATGGGCCGGAAATAAAGGTTCTAAATTGGGGGAAGGCCGATTTTAATAGGATAAGGCAGGATCTGGCCAAAATGGACTGGGATCAGCTACTTGTAGGAAAATCCGCATCGGAGCAATGGGAGGCTTTCAGAAGGGAGATTGAGATCATACAATGGCAACATGTTCCCGTAAAGGTCAAGGGTGGTTCCAAAAACCACAGGGAACCTTGGATGTCAGGGGATATACGAGAATGGATTAGGAAAAAAAGGAGGGCTTTTGGTAGATACAAAAGGCTAAAGACGGAGGAAGCCCTAGAGGAGTACAAAAAGTGCAGGGGGATACTTAAAAAATAAATTAGGAGATCAAGGAGGGGCCATGAAATAACACTGGCGAGCAAAATAAAGGAAAATCCGAAGATGTTTTATAAGTATATTAAGGGTAAGAGGATAACTAGGGAAAAAATAGGGCCCATTAGGGACAAAAGTGGCAATCTGTGTGTGGAGCCGGAAGATGTAGGAGGGGTTCTAAATGAATTTTTTGCATCTGTTTTCACTATGGAGAGGGACGATGTAGACATAGAAATAGGGCGGGGGGACTGTGATATGCTCGAACACATTAACATCGAGAGGGAGGAGGTATTGGTGGTTTTAGCAGGCCTAAAAATGGATAAATCCCCAGGCCCGGATGAAATGTATCCCAGGCTGCTGTGTGAGGCAAAGGAAGAGATTGCGGGGGCTCTAACACATATATTCAGGACCTCTCTGGCCACAGGGGATGTGCCAGAGGACTGGAGAACCGCTAATGTAGTACCATTATTCAAGAAGGGTAGTAGGGAAAAACCGGGGAACTACAGGCCAGTGAGCCTAACATCAGTGGTAGGAAAATTATTGGAAAAAATCCTGAGGGACAAAATTTGTCTCCACTTGGAGAGGCAAGGATTAATCAGGGATAGTCAACATGGCTTTGTCAAGGGAAGATCATGTCTGACTAATTTGATTGAATTTTTTGAGGGGGTGACTAGGTGTGTGGATGAGGGTAACGCAGTGGATGTGGGTAACGCAGTGGATGTGGTATACATGGATTTCAGTAAGGCCTTCGATAAAGTCCCGCACAGGAGACTGGTCAAGAAGGTAAGAGCCCATGGAATCCAGGGTGCCTTGGCACATTGGATACAAAACTGGCTTAGTGGCAGAAGGCAGAGGGTGATGGTCGAAGGTTGTTTTTGTGACTGGAAGCCTGTGGCCAGTGGGGTACCACAGGGATCGGTGCTGGGTCCCTTGCTGTTTGTGGTCTACATTAATGACTTGGATATGAATGTAAAGGGTATGATCAGTAAGTTCGCGGATGATACAAAAATTGGTAGGGTGGTAAATAGCGAGGAGGGTAGCCTCAGTCTGCAGGATGATATAGATGGGTTGGTCAGATGGGCGGAACAGTGGCAAATGGAATTTAACCCGGAAAAGTGCGAGGTGATGCACTTTGGGGGGACTAACAAGGCAAAGGAATACACAATGGCCTAGAAATTCAGTTGGCGCCGCGCCAGGGCTTTAGCGCCGGAAATTTAGCGCCGGCGCTGAGTCCCCCTGCGCGCGCCAAAAATTCAGTAGCGCCGCGCCCAAACGGCTGCCGGCGCTACAGGAGGGTGCGGCAGGCTGGGGAAGTGCAGGCCTCCTCCTTCAGTTAAGGAGGAGCTGCCTGCACCCGCCCGCTGGCCGTTCAAATCTTGAAAAAAATGAGCCCGGCACCTCGGAGAAGTGCCGGGCTCGCAGGCCAGACGCATCTGTTCCGCAGGGGGGGGTGGAGGAGTCCGGGGAGGGAGGTGCGGGCAGGCGGCCGGCGGGAAAGCGGCCGGCCGCCGCGCGACCTTAATGCGCTGGCGCTAACTCGCGTAGGACTCTGCTGAAACATCGTTAGTTGCGGCTGCCACGGGCGAGGCGGCCGCAACTCAATTTCGGCGTTGGGGCCCGTCACCACGGCAACCGGGACGCTGCGCACACCGATGACGTCATCGGTGCCGGCGCAGCGCAACCGGTCTAACGCCGATGGCAGGGCCCCACTGAATTTACAAACCGGCCATAACTCCGGCGCTAGGCCCTCTAGCGCCTCAAATGGGGCGCTAACCCTACTGAATTTTCAGCCCAATGAATGGAAAGACCCTAGGCAAGACGGAGGGTCAGAGGGATCTGGGTGTGCAAGTACACAGATCCCTGAAGGCGGCGGAACAGGTGGATAAGGTGGTAAAAAAGGCATATGGGATACTTGCCTTCATTAGCCGAGGCATAGAATATAAGAGCAAGGAGGTTATGATGGAGCTGTATAAAACATTGGTTAGGCCACAGCTGGAATACTGTGTGCAGTTCTGGTCGCCACACTACAGGAAGGATGTGATCGCGTTAGAGAGGGTGCAGAGGAGGTTCACCAGGATGTTACCAGGGCTGGAGCGCTTCAGCTATGAAGAGAGACTGGGCAGATTGGGTTTGTTTTCCTTGGAGCAGAGGAGGCTGAGGGGGGACATGATTGAGGTGTACAAAATTATGAGGGGCATAGATAGGATGGATACTGAGGAGCTTTTTCCCTTAGTGGAGGGGTCAATAACTAGGGGGCATAGATTCAAGGTAAAGGGCGGGAGGTTTAGAGGGGATTTGAGAAAGAACTTTTTCACCCAGAGGGTGGTTGGAGTCTGGAACTCACTGCCTGAGAGGGTTGTGGAGGCAGAAACCCTCACAACATTTAAGAAGCATTTGGATGTGCACTTGAAATGCCATAGCATACAAGGCTACGGGCCAAATGCTGGAATATGGGATTAGATTAGACAGGGCCTGATGGCCGGCGCGGACACGATGGGCCGAAGGGCCTCTATCCGTGCTGTATTACTCTATGACTCTATGATAGAGTTCAAGGCACAGAATGATACTGCTACTTTAAATTGTTTTAATTATTAATTCATGATTAAATATAAAGTTACTTTGCAGCAATTAAATCAGATTAATGTCTCCAGTACATTTCATTGCCTTGTTTTGCAAGAATTTTCTGATGGTTATATTTTATAGGATATACAAATTACGGAACAAGGAACGCATCTCAGTGTCTGCTGCCTCGAAGCTATTGGCTAACATGGTTTCTGAGTATAAAGGCATGGGGCTGTCGATGGGCACCATGATCTGCGGCTGGGATAAAAAGGTGTGTGAGGAGGCAGGGTGTGGGGGGCAGGGGGCAGGGAGCGAGGGGGGCAGGGAGCAGGGTGGCAAGAGAGGGAGCAAGGGAGACAAGGAGCGAGGGCAGCAGGGAGTGGGGTGGCAAGAGAGGGAGCGAGGGGGGCAGGGAGCGGGGTGGCAAGAGAGGGTGCGAGGGGGAAAAGGAGCGAGGGCGGCAGGGAGCGGGGTGGCAAGAGAGGGAGCGAGGGGGGCAGGGAGCGGGGTGGCAAGAGGGTGCGAGGGGGAAAAGGGTGCGGGGGGGGCGAGAGAGGGTGCAAGAGGGGTACAAGGGTACGGGAGGGAGGGCGAGAGGGGGTGCAAGAGGGGGACAAGGGTACGGGAGGGAGGGCGAGAGAGGGTGCAAGAGGGGGACAAGGGTACGGGAGGGAGGGCGAGAGAGGGTGCAAGAGGGGGACAAGGGTACGGGAGGGAGGGCGAGAGAGGGTGCAAGAGGGGGACAAGGGTACGGAGGGAGGGCGAGAGAGGGAGTGCAAGAGGGGGACAAGGGTACGGGAGGGAGGGCGAGAGGGGGTGCAAGAGGGGGACAAGGGTACGGGAGGGAGGGCGAGAGGGGGTGCAAGAGGGGGACAAGGGTACGGGAAGGAGGGCGAGAGAGGGTGCAAGAGGGGGACAAGGGTACGGGAGGGAGGGCGAGAGAGGGTGCAAGAGGGGGACAAGGGTACGGGAGGGAGGGCGAGAGGGGGTGCAAGAGGGGGACAAGGGTACGGGAGGGAGGGCGAGAGGGTGCAAGAGGGGGACAAGGGTACGGGAGGGAGGGCGAAAGGGGGTGCAAGAGGGGGACAAGGGTACGGAGGGAGGGTGAGAGGGAGTGCAAGAGGGGGACAAGGGTACGGGAGGGAGGGCGAGAGGGGATGCAAGAGGGGGACAAGGGTACGGGAGGGAGGGCGAGAGAGGGTGCAAGAGGGGGACAAGGGTACGGGAGGGAGGGCGAGAGGGGGACAAGGGTACGGGAGGGAGGGCGAGAGGGGGTGCAAGAGGGGGACAAGTGTACGGGAGGGAGGGCGAGAGAGGGTGCAAGAAGGGGACAAGGGTACGGGAGGGAGGGCGAGAGGGGGTGCAAGAGGGGGACAAGGGTACGGGAGGGAGGGCGAGAGGGTGCAAGAGAGGGACAAGGGTACGGGAGGGAGGGCGAGAGGGGGTGCAAGAGGGGGACAAGGGTACGGGAGGGAGGGCGAGAGAAGGTGCAAGAGGGGGACAAGGGTACGGGAGGGAGGGCGAGATAGGGTGCAAGAGGGGGACAAGGGTACGGGAGGGAGGGCGAGAGAGGGTGCAAGAGGGGGACAAGGGTACGAGAGGGAAGGCGAGAGAGGGTGCAAGAGGGGGACAAGGGTACGGCAGGGAGGGCGAGAGGGGGTGCAAGGGGGACAAGGGGGGGACAAGGGTACGGGAGGGAGGGCGAGAGGGGGTGCAAGAGGGGGACAAGGGTACGGGAGGGAGGGCGAGAGAGGGTGCAAGAGGGGGACAAGGGTACGAGAGGGAAGGCGAGAGAGGGTGCAAGAGGGGGACAAGGGTACGGGAGGGAGGGCGAGAGGGGGTGCAAGGGGGGGACAAGGGTACGGGAGGGAGGGCGAGAGGGGGTGCAAGAGGGGGACAAGTGTACGGGAGGGAGGGCGAGAGGGGGTGCAAGAGGGGGACAAGGGTACGGGAGGGAGGGCGAGAGGGGGTGTAAGAGGGGGACAAGGGTACGGGAGGGAGGGCGAGAGGGTGCAAGAGAGGGACAAGGGTACGGGAGGGAGGGCGAGAGGGGGTGCAAGAGGGGGACAAGGGTACGGGAGGGAAGGCGAGAGAAGGTGCAAGAGGGGGACAAGGGTACGGGAGGGAGGGCGAGAGAGGGTGCAAGAGGGGGACAAGGGTACTGGAGGGAGGGCGAGAGAGGGTGCAAGAGGGAGACAAGGGTACGAGAGGGAAGGCGAGAGAGGGTGCAAGAGGGGGACAAGGGTACGGGAGGGAGGGCGAGAGGGGGTGCAAGAGGGGGACAAGGGTACGGGAGGGAGGGCAAGAGGGGGACAAGGGTACGGGAGGGAGGGCGAGAGGGGGACAAGGGGACGGGAGGGAGGGCGAGAGAGGGTGCAAGAGGGGGACAAGGGTACGGGAGGGAGGGCGAGAGAGGGTGCAAGAGGGGGACAAGGGTACGAGAGGGAAGGCGAGAGAGGGTGCAAGAGGGGGACAAGGGTACGGGAGGGAGGGCGAGAGGGGGTGCAAGAGGGGGACAAGGGTACGGGAGGGAGGGCGAGAGGGGGTGCAAGAGGGGGACAAGCGTACGGGAGGGAGGGCGAGAGAGGGTGCAAGGGGGGACAAGGGTACGGGAGGGAGGGCGAGAGAGGATGCAAGAGGGGGACAAGGGTACGGGAGGGAGGGCGAGAGAGGGTGCAAGAGGGGGACAAGGGTGCAAGAGGGGGACAAGGGTACGGGAGGGAGGGCGAGAGGGGGTGCAAGAGGGGGACAAGGGTACGGGAGGGAGGGCGAGAGAGGTTGCAAGAGGGGGAGAAGGGTACGGGAGGGAGGGCGAGAGGGGGTGCAAGAGGGGGACAAGGGTACGGGAGGGAGGGCGAGAGGGGGTGCAAGAGGAGGACAAGGGTACGGGAGGGAGGGCGAGAGGGGGTGCAAGAGGGGGACAAGGGTACGGGAGGGAGGGCGAGAGAGGGTGCAAGAGGGGGACAAGGGTACGGGAGGGAGGGCGAGAGAGGGTGCAAGAGGGGGACAAGGGTACGGGAGGGAGGGCGAGAGAGGGTGCAAGAGGGGGACAAGGGTACGGAGGGAGGGCGAGAGAGGGAGTGCAAGAGGGGGACAAGGGTACGGGAGGGAGGGCGAGAGGGGGTGCAAGAGGGGGACAAGGGTACGGGAGGGAGGGCGAAAGGGGGTGCAAGAGGGGGACAAGGGTACGGGAAGGAGGGCGAGAGAGGGTGCAAGAGGGGGACAAGGGTACGGGAGGGAGGGCGAGAGAGGGTGCAAGAGGGGGACAAGGGTACGGGAGGGAGGGCGAGAGGGGGTGCAAGAGGGGGACAAGGGTACGGGAGGGAGGGCGAGAGGGTGCAAGAGGGGGACAAGGGTACGGGAGGGAGGGCGAAAGGGGGTGCAAGAGGGGGACAAGGGTACGGAGGGAGGGTGAGAGGGAGTGCAAGAGGGGGACAAGGGTACGGGAGGGAGGGCGAGAGGGGATGCAAGAGGGGGACAAGGGTACGGGAGGGAGGGCGAGAGAGGGTGCAAGAGGGGGACAAGGGTACGGGAGGGAGGGCGAGAGAGGGTGCAAGAGGGGGACAAGGGTACGGGAGGGAGGGCGAGAGGGGGACAAGGGTACGGGAGGGAGGGCGAGAGGGGGTGCAAGAGGGGGACAAGTGTACGGGAGGGAGGGCGAGAGAAGGTGCAGGAGGGGGACAAGGGTACGAGAGGGAAGGCGAGAGAGGGTGCAAGAGGGGGACAAGGGTACGGCAGGGAGGGCGAGAGGGGGTGCAAGGGGGACAAGGGGGGGACAAGGGTACGGGAGGGAGGGCGAGAGGGGGTGCAAGAGGGGGACAAGGGTACGGGAGGGAGGGCGAGAGAGGGTGCAAGAGGGGGACAAGGGTACGAGAGGGAAGGCGAGAGAGGGTGCAAGAGGGGGACAAGGGTACGGGAGGGAGGGCGAGAGGGGGTGCAAGGGGGACAAGGGGGGGACAAGGGTACGGGAGGGAGGGCGAGAGGGGGACAAGGGTACGGGAGGGAGGGCGAGAGAGGGTGCAAGAGGGGGACAAGGGTACGGGAGGGAGGGCGAGAGGGGGTGCAAGGGGGGGACAAGGGTACGGGAGGGAGGGCGAGAGAGGATGCAAGAGGGGGACAAGGGTACGGGAGGGAGGGTGAGAGAGGGTGCAAGAGGGGGACAAGGGTGCAAGAGGGGGACAAGGGTACGGGAGGGAGGGCGAGAGGGTGCAAGAGGGGGACAAGGGTACGGGAGGGAGGGCGAGAGAGGGTGCAAGGGGGGACAAGGGTACGGGAGGGAGGGCGAGAGAGGGTGCAAGAGGGGGACAAGGGTACGGGAGGGAGGGCGAGAGAGGGTGCAAGAGGGGGACAAGGGTACGAGAGGGAAGGCGAGAGAGGGTGCAAGAGGGGGACAAGGGTACGGGAGGGAGGGCGAGAGGGGGTGCAAGGGGGGGACAAGGGTACGGGAGGGAGGGCGAGAGGGGGGGACAAGGGTACGGGAGGGAGGGCGAGAGGGGGTGCAAGAGGGGGACAAGGGTACGGGAGTGAGGGCGAGAGAGGGTGCAAGGGGGGACAAGGGTACGGGAGGGAGGGCGAGAGAGGATGCAAGAGGGGGACAAGGGTACGGGAGGGAGGGCGAGAGAGGGTGCAAGAGGGGGACAAGGGTGCAAGAGGGGGACAAGGGTACGGGAGGGAGGGCGAGAGGGTGCAAGAGGGGGACAAGAGTACGGGAGGGAGGGCGAGAGGGGGTGCAAGAGGGGGACAAGTGTACGGGAGGGAGGGCGAGAGGGGGTGCAAGAGGGGGACAATGGTACGGGAGGGACGGCGAGAGGGGGTGCAAGAGGGGGACAAGGGTACGGGAGGGAGGGCGAGAGGGGGTGCAAGAGGGGGACAAGGGTACGGGAGGGAGGGCGAGAGGGGGTGCAAGAGGGGGACAAGGGTACGGGAGGGAGGGCGAGAGGGGGTGCAAGAGGGGGACAAGTGTACGGGAGGGAGGGCGAGAGAGGTTGCAAGAGGGGGACAAGGGTACGGGAGGGAGGGGGACAAGGGTACGGGAGGGAGGGCGAGAGGGGGTGCAAGAGGGGGACAAGAGTACGGGAGGGAGGGCGAGAGGGGGTGCAAGAGGGGGACAAGGGTACGGGAGGGAGGGCGAGAGAGGGCGCAAGAGGGGGACAAGGGTACGGGAGGGAGGGCGAGAGGGTGCAAGAGGGGGACAAAGGTACGGGAGGGAGGGCGAGAGAGGGTGCAAGAGGGGGACAAGGGTAAGTGAGGGAGGGCGAGAGGGGGTGCAAGAGGAGGACAAGGGTACGGGAGGGAGGGCGAGAGGGGGTGCAAGAGGGGGACAAGGGTACGGGAGGGAGGGCAAGAGGGGGTGCAAGAGGGGGACAAGGGTACGGGAGGGAGGGCGAGAGAGGGTGCAAGAGGGGGACAATGGTACGGGAGGGAGGGCGAGAGGGGGTGCAAGAGGGGGACAAGGGTACGGGAGGGAGGGAGGGCGAGAGGGGGTGCAAGAGGAGGACAAGGGTACGGGAGGGAGGGCGAGAGGGTGCAAGAGGGGGACAAGGGTACGGGAGGGAGGGCGAGAGGGTGCAAGAGGGGGACAAGGGTACGGGAGGGAGGGCGAGAGGGGGTGCAAGAGGGGGACAAGGGTACGGGAATGAGGGCGAGAGAGGGTGCAAGAGGGGGACAAGGGTACGGGAGGGAGGGCGAGAGGGGGTGCAAGAGGTGGACAAGGGTACGGGAGGGAGGGCGAGAGAGGGTGCAAGAGGGGGACAAGGGTACGGGAGGGAGGGCGAGAGAGGGTGCAAGAGGGGGACAAGGGTACGGGAGGGAGGGCGAGAGGGGGTGCAAGAGGGGGACAAGGGTACGGGAGGGAGGCGAGGGGGGTGCAAGAGGGGGACAAGGGTACGGGAGGGAGGGCGAGAGGGTGCAAGAGGGGGACAAGGGTACGGGAGGGAGGGCGAGAGAGGGTGCAAGAGGGAGACAAGGGTACGGGAGGGAGGGCGAGAGAGGGTGCAAGAGGGAGACAAGGGTACGGGAGGGAGGGCGAGAGAGGGTGCAAGAGGGGGACAAGGGTACGGGAGGGAGGGCGAGAGGGGGTGCAAGAGGGGGACAAGGGTACGGGAGGGAGGGCGAGAGGGGGTGCAAGAGGGGGACAAGGGTACGGGAGGGAGGGCGAGAGGGGGACAAGGGTACGGGAGGGAGGGCGAGAGGGGGTGCAAGAGGGGGACAAGGGTACGGGAGGGAGGGCGAGAGAGGGTGCAAGAGGGGGACAAGGGTACGGGAGGGAGGGCGAGAGGGGGTGCAAGAGGGGGACAAGGGTACGGGAGGGAGGGCGAGAGGGGGTGCAAGAGGGGGACAAGGGTACGGGAGGGAGGGCGAGAGGGTGCAAGAGAGGGACAAGGGTACGGGAGGAAGGGCGAGAGGGGGTGCAAGAGGGGGACAAGGGTACGGGAGGGAAGGCGAGAGAAGGTGCAAGAGGGGGACAAGGGTACGGGAGGGAGGGCGAGAGAGGGTGCAAGAGGGGGACAAGGGTACTGGAGGGAGGGCGAGAGAGGGTGCAAGAGGGAGACAAGGGTACGAGAGGGAAGGCGAGAGAGGGTGCAAGAGGGGGACAAGGGTACGGGAGGGAGGGCGAGAGGGGGTGCAAGAGGGGGACAAGGGTACGGGAGGGAGGGCGAGAGGGGGATAAGGGTACGGGAGGGAGGGCGAGAGGGGGACAAGGGGACGGGAGGGAGGGCGAGAGAGGGTGCAAGAGGGGGACAAGGGTACGGGAGGGAGGGCGAGAGAGGGTGCAAGAGGGGGACAAGGGTACGAGAGGGAAGGCGAGAGAGGGTGCAAGAGGGGGACAAGGGTACGGGAGGGAGGGCGAGAGGGGGTGCAAGAGGGGGACAAGGGTACGGGAGGGAGGGCGAGAGGGGGTGCAAGAGGGGGACAAGCGTACGGGAGGGAGGGCGAGAGAGGGTGCAAGGGGGGACAAGGGTACGGGAGGGAGGGCGAGAGAGGATGCAAGAGGGGGACAAGGGTACGGGAGGGAGGGCGAGAGAGGGTGCAAGAGGGGGACAAGTGTGCAAGAGGGGGACAAGGGTACGGGAGGGAGGGCGAGAGGGGGTGCAAGAGGGGGACAAGGGTACGGGAGGGAGGGCGAGAGAGGTTGCAAGAGGGGGAGAAGGGTACGGGAGGGAGGGCGAGAGGGGGTGCAAGAGGGGGACAAGGGTACGGGAGGGAGGGCGAGAGGGGGTGCAAGAGGAGGACAAGGGTACGGGAGGGAGGGCGAGAGCGGGTGCAAGAGGGGGACAAGGGTACGGGAGGGAGGGCCAGAGAGGGTGCAAGAGGGGGACAAGGGTACGGGAGGGAGGTCGAGAGGGTGCAAGAGAGGGACAAGGGTACGGGAGGGAGGGCGAGAGGGTGCAAGAGGGGGACAAGGGTACGAGAGGGAGGGCGAGAGGGGGTGCAAGAGGGGGACAAGGGTACGGGAGGGAGGGCGAGAGGGGGTGCAAGAGGGGGACAAGGGTACGGGAGGGAGGGCGAGAGGGTGCAAGAGGGGGACAAGGCTACGGGAGGGAGGGCGAGAGGGGGTGCAAGAGGGGGACAAGGGTACGGGAATGAGGGCGAGAGAGGGTGCAAGAGGGGGACAAGGGTACGGGAGGGAGGGCGAGAGGGGGTGCAAGAGGTGGACAAGGGTACGGGAGGGAGGGCGAGAGAGGGTGCAAGAGGGGGACAAGGGTACGGGAGGGAGGGCGAGAGGGGGTGCAAGGGGGGGACAAGGGTACGGGAGGGAGGGCGAGAGAGGATGCAAGAGGGGGACAAGGGTACGGGAGGGAGGGCGAGAGAGGGTGCAAGAGGGGGACAAGGGTGCAAGAGGGGGACAAGGGTACGGGAGGGAGGGCGAGAGGGTGCAAGAGGGGGACAAGGGTACGGGAGGGAGGGCGAGAGAGGGTGCAAGGGGGGACAAGGGTACGGGAGGGAGGGCGAGAGAGGGTGCAAGAGGGGGACAAGGGTACGGGAGGGAGGGCGAGAGAGGGTGCAAGAGGGGGACAAGGGTACGAGAGGGAAGGCGAGAGAGGGTGCAAGAGGGGGACAAGGGTACGGGAGGGAGGGCGAGAGGGGGTGCAAGGGGGGGACAAGGGTACGGGAGGGAGGGCGAGAGGGGGGGACAAGGGTACGGGAGGGAGGGCGAGAGGGGGTGCAAGAGGGGGACAAGGGTACGGGAGTGAGGGCGAGAGAGGGTGCAAGGGGGGACAAGGGTACGGGAGGGAGGGCGAGAGGGGGTGCAAGAGGGGGACAAGGGTACGGGAGGGAGGGCGAGAGAGGGTGCAAGAGGGGGACAAGGGTACGGGAGGGAGGGCGAGAGGGTGCAAGAGGGGGACAACGGTACGGGAGGGAGGGCGAGAGAGGGTGCAAGAGGGGGACAAGCGTACGGGAGGGAGGGCAAGAGGGGGTGCAAGAGGGGGACAAGGGTACGGGAGGGAGGGAGGGCGAGAGGGGGTGCAAGAGGAGGACAAGGGTACGGGAGGGAGGGCGAGAGGGGGTGCAAGAGGGGGACAAGGGTAATGGAGGGAGGGCAAGAGGGGTTGCAAGAGGGGGACAAGGGTACGGGAGGGAGGGCGAGAGGGGGTGCAAGAGGGGGACAAGGGTACGGGAGGGAGGGCGAGAGTGGGTGCAAGAGGGGGACAAGGGTACATGAGGGAGGGCGAGAGGGGGTGCAAGAGGGGGACAAGGGTACGGGAGGGAGGGCGAGAGAGGGTGCAAGAGGGGGACAAGGGTACGGGAGGGAGGGCGAGAGGGGGTGCAAGAGGGGGACAAGGGTACGGGAGG
>NW_028225179.1:79687702-79777346 GCF_052327205.1 Somniosus microcephalus
CCCATCTCCTCTCTCTCCCCATCTCCTCTCTCTCCCATCTCCACTCTCTCCCCATCTCCTCTCTCTCTCTCCCCATCTCCTCTCTCTTCTCCCCATCTCCTCTCAACCCCCCATATCTCCTCTCTCCCCATCTCCTCTCAACCCCCCATATCTCCTCTCTCCCCCATCTCCTCTCTCTCCCCCATCTCCTCTCT
The DNA here is from genome assembly GCF_052327205.1 of Somniosus microcephalus. Lineage (NCBI taxonomy): Eukaryota > Metazoa > Chordata > Chondrichthyes > Squaliformes > Somniosidae > Somniosus > Somniosus microcephalus. Next base: position 79,687,897 of record NW_028225179.1, read on the forward strand.
CTCCCCCATCTTCCCTCTCTCTCCCCCATCTCCTCTCTCTCTCTCCCATCTCTCTCTCCCCCATCTTCTCTCTCCCCCATCTCCTCTCTCTCCCCCATCTCCTCTCTCCCCCATCTCCTCTCTCTCCCCCATCTCCTCTCTCTCTCCCCATCTCCTCTCTCTCTCCCCCATCTCCTCTCTCTCCCCCATCTCCTCTCTCTCTCTCTACCCCATCTCCTCTCTCTCTCTCCCCCATCTCCTCTCTCTCCCCCATCTCCTCTGTCTCTCTCTACCCCATCCTCTCTCTCATCTCTCTCCCCCATCTCCTCTCTCTCCCCCATCTCCTCTCTCTCCCATCTCCTCTCTCTCCCCATCTCTCTCTCTCTCCCTTCTCTCTCTCTCTCCCCATCTCCTCTCTCTCTCTCCCCATCTCCTCTCTCTCTCTCCCCATCTCCTCTCTCTCCCCCATCTCCTCTCTCTCTCCCTTCTCTCTCTCTCTCCCCATCTCCTCTCTCTCTCTCCCCATCTCTCTCTCTCCCTCTCTCTCCCCCCATCTCCTCTCTCTCTCCCCATCTCCCTTCTCTCTCCCCCTCTCAGCCCTCTCCCCCTTCTCTCCCCCCTCCTCTCTCTGTCCCCCCTCCTCTCTCTGTCCCCCCTCCTCTCTCTGTCCCCCCTCCTCTCTCTCTCCCCCTCCTCTCTCTCTCCCCCTCCTTTCTCTCCCACCCTCCTCTTTCTCTCCCCGCTCCTCTCTCTCTCCCCCGCTCCTCTCTCTCTCCCCCCTCCTCTTTCTCTCCCCCCTCTCCTCTCTCTCTCCCCCCTTCTCTCCCCTCTCCCCCTTCTCTCCCCCCCCTCCACTCTCTCTTCCCCTCCTCTTTCTCTCCCCCCACTCTCTCTTCCCCTCCTCTTTCTCTCCCCCCTCTCCCCTCTCTCTCCCCCTCTCTCTCTCTCTCCCCCCTCTCGTCTCTCTCCCCCCCCGATCTCCTCTCACTCTCTCCACCCCCGATCTCCTCTCTCCACCCCCGATCTCCTCTCACTCTGTCCACCCCCGATCTCCTCTCACTCCACCCCCGATCTCCTCTCACACTCCCCCCCGATCTCCTCTCTCTCTCCCCCCCCTTCTCCCCTCTCAACCCCCGATCTCCTCTCTCTCTCTCCACCCCCGATCTCCTCTCTCCACCCCCGATCTCCTCTCACACTCCCCCCGATCTCCTCTCACATTCCCCCCGATCTCCTCTCTCTCTCCTCCCGATCTCCTCTCCCCCCCATCTCCTCTCTCTCTCCCCCCGATCTCTCTCTCTCCCCGATCTCCTCTCTCTCTCTCTCCCCGATATCCTCTCTCTCTCGCCCCGATCTCCTCTCTCTCTCTCCCCGATCTCCTCTCTCTCTCCCCATCTCCTCTCTCTCTCCCCATCTCCTCTCTCTCTCTCCCCGATCTCCTCTCTCTCTCTCTCTCCCTCCCCGATCTCCTCTATCTCTCTCTCTCCCTCCCCGATCTCCACTCTCTCTCTCTCTCTCTGATCCACTCTCTCTCTCTCTCTCTGATCCACTCTCTCTCTCTGATCCACTCTCTCTCTCTGATCCACTCTCTCTCTCTCTCTCTCTCTCTCTCTCTCTGATCCACTCTCCCTCTCTCTCTCTCTCTGATCCACTCTCTCTCTCTCTCTCTGATCCACTCTCCCTCTCTCTCTGATCCACTCTCTCTCTCTCTGATCCACTCTCTCTCTCTCTCTCTCTCTCTGATCCACTCTCTCTCTCTCTCTCTCTGATCCATTCTCCCTCTCTCTCTCTGATCCACTCTCTCTCTCTCTCTCTCTCTCAATTCAATTCAATTCAAATGCTTTATTGGCATGAAAGTTTACAGAGAACCATATTGCCAAAGCTTACATTGCAAAAAGGTACAGTTTTCTAACATTCTGTAGGTGTCAATCGATTTGACATTTGTTGCGTACATACAATATTACTTTTAAACAATATTAATTTTAAACAGTCTTTGTACTTCATTTGGTACGTTCAATATTAATTTTAAACAGTCTTAATTTTAAACAGTCCTCAGGTTGTGACATGTTGTTACATATTTGGCCCCAAGGTATGGTCTGTCTCTCTCTCTCTCTGTCTCTCTCTCTCTCTGTCTCTCTCTCTCCAATTCCAATTCCACTCTCTCTCTCTGATCCACTCTCTCTCTCTCTCTCTGATCCACACTCTCTCTCTCTCTCTCTCTCTCTGATCCACTCTCTCTCTCTCTCTCTCTCTCTGATCCACTCTCTCTCTCTCTCTGATCCATTCTCCCTCTCTCTCTCTGATCCACTCTCTCTCTCTGATCACTCTCTTTCTCTCTCTGATCCACTCTCCCTCTCTCTCTCTGATCCACTCTCTCTCTCTCTCTCTCTGATCCACTCTCCCTCTCTCTCTCTGATCCACTCTCTCTCTCTCTGATCCACTCTCTCTCTCTCTGATCCACTCTCTCTCTCTCTCTGATCCACTCTCTCTCTCTCTCTGATCCATTCTCCCTCTCTCTCTCTGATCCACTCTCTCTCTCTCTGATCCACTCTCTCTCTCTCTGATCCACTCTCTTTCTCTCTCTGATCCACTCTCTCTCTCTCTCTCTCTGATCCACTCTCTCTCTCTCTCTCTGATCCACTCTCTCTCTCTCTCTGATCACTCTCTCTCTCTCTGATCCACTCTCTCTCTCTCTCTGATCCACTCTCTCTTTCTCTCTCTCTGATCCATTCTCCCTCTCTCTCTCTGATCCACTCTCTCTCTCTCTGATCCACTCTCTCTCTCTCTCTGATCCACTCTCTTTCTCTCTCTGATCCACTCTCTCTCTCTCTCTCTGATCCACTCTCTCTCTCTCTCTCTGATCCACTCTCTCTCTCTCTCTCTCATCCACTCTCTCTCTCTCTCTGATCCACTCTCTCTCTCTGATCCACTCTCTCTCTCTCCCTCTCTGATCCACTCTCTCTCTCTCTCTCTGATCCACTCTCTCTTTCTCTCTCTGATCCACTCTCTCTCTCTCTCTCTGATCCACTCTCTCTCTCTCTGATCCACTCTCCCTCTCTCTCTGATCCACTCTCTCTCTCTCTGATCCACTCTCTCCCTCTCTCTCTGATCCACTCTCTCTCTCTCTCTGATCGACTCTCTCTCTCTGATCCACTCTCTCTCTCTCTCTCTCTCTCTCTCATCCACTCTCTCTCTAATCCACTCTCTCTCTCTCTCTCTCTCTCTCTGATCCAATCTCTCTCTCTCTCTGATCCACTCAGTTCAGTTCAGTTCAGTTCAGTTCAAATGCTTTATTGGCATGAAAGTTTACAGAGAACCATATTGCCAAAGCTTACATTGCAAAAAGGTACAGTTTTCCAACATTCTGTAGGTGTCAATCGATTTGACATTTGTTGGGTATATACAATATTACTTTTAAACAATATTAATTTTAAACAGTCTTTCTACTTCATTTGGTACGTTCAATATTAATTTTAAACAGTCTTACTTTTAAACAGTCCTCAGGTTGTGACATGTTGTTACATATTTAGCCCCAAGGTATGGTCTGTCTCCTTCTCCTAGGACTAATCTCAATTTTGACAGATCATCCAATTCCTTGAAATCTGGGGTTGTTTGGCTTAGCTTGTTGAATAATATGTTTCTTGATGTGTTGAATTTTTCGCATTTTAGGAGGAAATGCATTTCTGTTTCAACCTCGCCAGCCAGACATTGATCGCATATTCTATTCTCTCTAGGCTGCCAGGATTTCTTGTATCTGCCTTTTTCAATTTCCATTTGGTGGTCGCTTAGTCTGTACCTGGTGAGGGTCTGTCTCTGTTTTGTGTCTCTGATGGTCGTGAGGTAGTCTGCCAGTTTATATTCTCTTTTTAGGGCCCGGTAACATTCTAATCTGCTTTGGCTTTCGGTTATTTTGTTCCAATGTTCCAGGTAGGTTTCTTTGCATTTTTTAATGATTTGGTTCACTCGGATTGGTGTTTGGACGGCTGTGTTGGTCTGGGGCTGGTCAGGGTCCGGCTGAGTACTTAGTTTCAGTAGCAGCTGACTCAGGGGACTCTTTTCTGGGTTTAGCTCTTGGGTCTGAAAGGCTTTGAAATGAAGGGTGTCTGGGGAGCTAGATTTGAGGTGATTTAGGAAGTTTAGTGCTCGTTTTTGGATGTTTATTATCAGTGGGTATCTGCCTAGTTCGGCTCTGCATGCATTTGTTGGCGTTTTTCTTTGGGTGCGAAGGATGCTTCGGCAGAATTCTGCATGTAGGGCTTCTATTGTGTGTTTTTCCCATTTAGTGTAGCTTTGGTGATTTAGCGGGCCCCATACTTCACTACCGTACAGTGCAATGGGCAGGATTATGCTGTCAAAAATTTTGAGCCAGATTTTGATTGGGATTTGGATGTTGTAGAATTCTCTCTCTCTCTCATCCACTCTCCCTCTCTCTGATCCACTCTCTCTCTCTCTGATCCACTCTCTCCCTCTGATCCACTCTCTCTCTCTCTCTCTCTCTCTCTCTCTCTCTCTGATCCACTCTCTCTATCTGTCTCTCTCTCTGATCCACTCTCTCTCTCTCTCTCTGATCCACACTCTCTCTCTCTGATCCACTCTCTCTCTCTCTCTGATCCACTCTCTCTCTCTCTCTCTGATCCACTCTCTCTCTCTCTCTGATCCACTCTCTCTCTCTCTGATCCACTCTCTCTCTCTCTCTCATCCACTCAATTCAATTTCAATTCAATTCAATTCAAATCGCTTTATTGGCATGACAAGTTACATCTTATGTTGCCAAAGCATCGAAAAACATTCATGTTTGTTCAGAAAAATACAGATCTATCCATACAGTGTACAAACAGATATATCCCTGAGTGTATAAATATACTTTCATATAATTTATATATACTCTTTTCTTATATTTAGTGGTTGTCCCTCTGTTTATGGCAAGCTGTAACATAGTGTGCCGCTAGTGTTATACAATTTCTCTCTTCCCCTAGTAGGTATGGGAGTTTTTGGTCGTCATTCAAAATTCTGAATCCGGGCATATTTTCTCCCCCATCTCCTCTTTCTCTCCCATCTCCTCTCTCTCCCCCATCTCCTCTCTCTCCCCCATCTCCTCTCTCTCTCCCCCATCTCCTCTCTCTCTCTCCCCCCATCTCTCTCTCCCCTCCCCATCTCCTCTCTCTCCCCCACCTCCTCTCTCTCCCCATCTCCTCTCTCTCCCCATCTCCACTCTCTCCCCATCTCCTCTCTCTCTCTCCCCATCTCCTCTCTCTTTCTCCCCATCTCCTCTCAACCCCCCATATCTCCTCTCTCCCCCATCTCCTCTCTCTCCCCATCTCCTCTCTCTCCCCCATCTCCTCTCTCTCCCCCATCTCCTCTCTCTCTCTCCCCATCTCCTCTCTCTTTCTCCCCATCTCCTCTCAACCCCCCATATCTCCTCTCTCCCCCATCTCCTCTCTCTCCCCCATCTCCTCTCTCTCCCTCATCTCCTCTCTCCCCCCATCTCCTCTCTCTCTCTCTCCCCATCTCCTCTCTCTCCCCCATCTCCTCTGTCTCTCTCTACCCCATCTCCTCCCTCTGTCTCCCCATCTCCTCTCTCTCCCCATCTCCTCTCTCTCTCTCCCTTCTCCTCTCTCTCTCCCCATCTCCTCTCTCTCTCTCCCCATCTCCTCTCTCTCTCTCCCCATCTCTCTCCCTCTCTCTCCCCCCATCTCCTCTCTCTCTCCCATCTCCTCTCTCTCTCTCCCCATCTCCTCTCTCTCTCCCCATCTCCCCCCTCTCCTCTCTCTCCCCCTCTCGGCCCTCTCCCCCTTCTCTCCCCCCTCCTCTCTCTCTCCCCCCTCCTCTCTCTCTCCCCCTCCTCTCTCTCTCCCCCCTCCTTTCTCTCCCACCCTCCTCTTTCTCTCCCCGCTCCTCTCTCTCTCCCCCGCTCCTCTCTCTCTCCCCCCTCCTCTTTCTCTCCCCCTCTCCTCTCTCTCTCCCCCCTTCTCTCCCCTCTCCCCCTTCTCTCCCCCCCTCCACTCTCTCTTCCCCTCCTCTTTCTCTCCCCCCCACTCTCTCTTCCCCTCCTCTTTCTCTCCCCCCTCTCCTCTCTCTCTCTCTCCCCCTCTCCTCTCTCTCCCCCCTCTCGTCTCTCTCCCCCCGATCTCCTCTCACTCTCTCCCTCCCCGATCTCCTCTCTCTCTCTCCCTCCCCGATCTCCTCTATCTCTCTCTCTCCCTCCCCGATCTCCACTCTCTCTCTCTCTCTCTCTCTCTCTGATCCACTCTCTCTCTCTCTCTCTGATCCACTCTCCCTCTCTCTCTCTGATCCACTCTCTCTCTCTCTCTCTCTCTCTCTCTCTCTCTGATCCACTCTCTCTCTCTCTCTCTGATCCACTCTCTCTCTCTCTCTCTCTCTCTCTGATCCACTCTCTCTCTCTCTCTCTCTGATCCACTCTCTCTCTCTCTCTCTCTGATCCACTCTCTCTCTCTCTCTGATCCACTCTCTCTCTCTCTCTCTCTGATCCACTCTCTCTCTCTCTGATCCACTCTCTCTCTCTCTCTGATCCACTCTCTCTCTCTCTCTCTGATCCACTCTCTCTCTCTCTCTCTCTCTGATCCACTCTCTCTCTCTCTGATCCACTCTCTCTCTCTCTCTCTCTCTCTCTCAGTTCAGTTCAGTTCAGTTCAGTTCAAATGCTTTATTGGCATGAAAGTTTACAGAGAACCATATTGCCAAAGCTTACATTGCAAAAAGGTAAAGTTTTCCAACATTCTGTAGGTGTCAATCGATTTGACATTTGTTGGGTATATACAATATTACTTTTAAACAATAATAATTTTAAACAGTCTTTCTACTTCATTTGGTACGTTCAATATTAATTTTAAACAGTCTTACTTTTAAACAGTCCTCAGGTTGTGACATGTTGTTACATATTTAGCCCCAAGGTATGGTCTGTCTCCTTCTCCTAGGACTAATCTCAATTTTGACAGATCATCCAATTCCTTGAAATCTGGGGTTGTTTGGCTTAGCTTGTTGAATAATATGTTTCTTGATGTGTTGAATTTTTCGCATTTCTCTCTGATCCACTCTGTCTCTCTCTCGCTCTCTGATCCACTCTCCCTCTCTCTCTCTGATCCACTCTCCCTCTCTCTCTCTGATCCACTCTCTCTCTCTCTCTCTGATCCACTCTCTCTCTCTCTCTCTGATCCACTCTCTCTCTCTCTCTGATCTACTCTCCCTTTCTCTCTCTGATCCACTCTCTCTCTCTGATCCACTCTCTCTCTCTCTCTCTCTCTGATCCACTCTCCCTTTCTCTCTCCCTCTGATCCACTCTCCCTCTCTCTCTCTCTCTCTCTCTCTGATCCACTCTCCCTCTCTCTCTGATCCACTCTCTCTCTCTCCCTCTGATCCACTCTCTCTCTCTCTCTCTCTCTCTCTCTCTCTCTCTCTCTCTGATCCACTCTCTCTCTCTCTCTGATCCACTCTCTCTCCAATTCCAATTCCAATTCAAATGCTTTATTGGCATGAAAGTTTACAGAGAACCATATTGCCAAAGCTTACATAGCAAAAAGGTACAGTTTTCCAGCATTCTGTAGGTGTCAATCGATTTGACATTTGTTGGGTACATACAATATTACTTTTAACAATATTAATTTTAAACAGTCTTACTTTTAAACAGTCCTCAGGTTGTGACATGTTGTTACATATTTGGCCCCAAGGTATGGTCTGTCTCCTTCTCCCAGGACTAATCTCAATTTTGACAGATCATCCAATTCCTTGAAATCTGGGGTTGTTTGGCTTAGCTTGTTGAATAATATGTTTCTTGATGTGTTGAATTTTTCGCATTTTAGGAGGAAATGCATTTCTGTTTCAACCTCGCCGGCCAGACATTGATCGCATATTCTATTCTCTCTAGGCTGCCAGGATTTCTTGTATCTGCCTTTTTCAATTTCCAGTTGGTGGTCGCTTAGTCTGTACCTGGTGAGGGTCTGTCTCTGTTTTGTGTCTCTGATGGTCGTGAGGTAGTCTGCCAGTTTATAATCTCTTTTTAGGCCCGGTAACATTCTAATCTGCTTTGGCTTTCGGTTATTTTGTTCCAATGTTCCAGGTAGGTTTCTTTGCATTGTTTAATGATTTGGTTCACTCGGATTGGTGTTTGGACGGCAGTGTTGGTCTGGGGCTGGTCAGGGTCCGGCTGAGTACTTAGTTTCAGTAGCAGCTGACTCAGGGGACTCTTTTCTGGGTTTAGCTCTTGGGTCTGAAAGGCTTTGAAATGAAGGGTGTCTGGGGAGCTAGATTTGAGGTGATTTAGGAAGTTTAGTGCTCGTTTTTGGATGTTTATTATCAGTGGGTATCTGCCTAGTTCGGCTCTCTCTCTCTCTCTCTGATCCACTCTCTCTCTCTCTCTCTCATCTGATCCACTCTCTCCCTCTCTCTCTGATCCACTCTCTCCCTCTCCCTCTCTGATCCACTCTCTCTCTCTCTCTCTCTGATCCACTCTCTCTCTCTCTCTGATCCACTCTCTCTATCTGTCTCTCTCTCTGATCCACTCTCTCTCTCTGTCTCTCTCTCTGATCCACTCTCTCTCTCTCTCTCATCCACTCTCCCTCTCTCTGATCCACTCTCTCTCTGATCCACTCTCTCTCTCTCTCTCTCTGATCCACTCTCTCTCTCTCTGATCCACTCTCTCCCTCTCTCTCTCTGATCCACTCTCCCTCTCTCTCTGATCCACTCTCTCTCTCTCTGATCCACTCTCTCTCTCTCTCATCCACTCTCCCTCTCTCTCTCTGATCCACTCTCTCTCTCTCTCTCTGATCCACTCTCTCTCTCTCTCATCCACTCTCCCTCTCTCTCTCTGATCCACTCTCTCTCTCTCTTTCTCTGATCCACTCTCTCTCTCTCTCTCATCCACTCAATTCAATTTCAATTCAATTCAATTCAAATCGCTTTATTGGCATGACAAGTTACATCTTATGTTGCCAAAGCATCGAAAAACATTCATGTTTGTTCAGAAAAATACAGATCTATCCATACAGTGTACAAACAGATATATCCCTGAGTGTATAAATATACTTTCATATAATTTATATATACTCTTTTCTTATATTTAGTGGTTGTCCCTCTGTTTATGGCAAGCTGTAATATAGTGTGCCGCTAGTGTTACACAATTTCTCTCTTCCCCTAGTAGGTATGGGAGTTTTTGGTCATCATTCAAAATTCTGAAATCCGGGCATATTTTCTCCCCCATCTCCTCTTTCTCTCCCATCTCCTCTCTCTCCCCCATCTCCTCTCTCTCCCCCATCTCCTCTCTCTCTCCCCCATCTCCTCTCTCTCTCTCCCCCCATCTCTCTCTCCCTCCCCCATCTCCTCTCTCTCCCCCATCTCCTCTCTCTCCCCATCTCCTCTCTCTCCCCCATCTCCTCTCTCTCCCCATCTCCTCTCTCTCCCCATCTCCACTCTCTCCCCATCTCCTCTCTCTCTCTCCCCATCTCCTCTCTCTTTCTCCCCATCTCCTCTCAACCCCCCATATCTCCTCTCTCCCCCATCTCTCTCAACCCCCCATATCTCCTCTCTCCCCCATCTCCTCTCTCTCCCCCATCTCCTCTCTCTCTCTCCCCCATCTCCTCTCTCTCTCCCCCATCTCCTCTCTCTCCCCCATCTCCTCTCTCTCTACCCCATCTCCTCTCTCTCCCCATCTCCTCTCTCTCCCCCATCTCCTCTGTCTCTCTCTACCCCATCTCCTCTCTCTCTCTCCCCCATCTCCTCTCTCTCTCTCCCCCATCTCCTCTCTCTCTCCCATCTCCTCTCTCTCCCCATCTCCTCTCTCTCTCTCCCCATCTCCTCTCTCTCTCTCTCCATCTCTCTCTCTCCCTCTCTCTCCCCCCATCTCCTCTCTCTCTCCCCATCTCCTCTCTCTCTCCCCATCTCCCCTCTCTCTCCCCCCTCTCCTCTCTCTCTCCCCCTCTCGGCCCTCTCCCCCTTCTCTCCCCCCTCCTCTCTCCCCCCTCCTCTCTCCCCCTCCTCTCTCTCTCCCCCTCCTTTCTCTCCCACCCTCCTCTTTCTCTCCCCCGTTCCTCTCTCTCTCCCCCGCTCCTCTTTCTCTCACAATTCACAATTCACAATTCAAATCGCTTTATTGGCATGATAAGTTACATCTTTGTTGCCAAAGCATCAAAATACATTTATGGTTTAGCACATAAACGCAGTTCTATTCATACAGTGTATAAACAGGTATATCCCTGAGTGTATAAATATACATTCGCATTGTTTATATATATTCTTTTCTTAGTTTACTGGTTGTCCCTCTGTTCATGGCAAGCTGTAACATAGTGTGCCGCCAGTGTTATACAGCTTCTCTCCTCTCCCAGTAGGAATGGGAGTTTTTGGTTGTCATTCAGATTTCTGAAATCAGGGCATAATTGTGAGAATTTTTGGTAGAAATTCTCCTTGATGCCCTGATATTTTCACAAGCTGTGAGGAAGTGCATCTCTGTCTCCACCACTCCCTGACTGCAGTGAGAGCATATCCTGTCCTCTCTTGGCAGCCTGGTCTGCCTGTGTCTGCCTTTTTCGATCGCTAGGCTATGTTCGCTAAGTCTGTACCTTGTCAAGGTTCTTCTCAGTTTGTTATCCTTTACCATGGTCAGGTAATCAGCTATGTTGTATTGTCTGTTTAGGGCCAAGTAGCAATTGAGTTTGCTTTGGGTTTTTGTTGTTTCTGCCCAATATGTCAGATATTTTTCCTTTTGCTTAGCGACGATTGTGTTGGTCGAATTCTTTGTGTTACCCTGTCACTGTCCTGGGGCTGGTTATTGTTAGTATTGTTAGTAGTTACTTCACTGAGTCCCAGGACTAGTTGACTGAGGGTATTCTTCTTTATGGTCAGCTCTTGGCATTTCAGGGCGTCGTAGTGATAGCATTGGGGATTGCTCATTTGTAGGTGATTCCAAAATTTGGTGGCTCTTTTTTGGATAGTGATTATTAATGGATATTGGCCTAGTTCCGCCCTGCATGCATTGTTTACTGTTTTCCTTTGAGTCCGGAGGATACTTTTACAGAATTCTGCATGTAGGATCTCAATTGGGTGTTTGTCCCATTTTGCAAATTCTTGTTGAGTTAGCGGTCCCCATACCTCACTGCCATAGAGTGCAATTGGTTCAATTACTGATTTGAAAATTTTGAGCCAAATGCTAATTGGGATTTCTATTTGGATTGATTTTTTGATGGCATAGAAAGCCCTTCTTGCTTTCTCTTTCAGTTCATTCACAGCCAGTTTGAAGTTTCCCGTAGACTGATTTTTAAGCCCAAGTATGTGTAGTTAGTGGTTTGTTCAATTTTGTTGTTCCTACTGTGAAATTTATTTTGGGTCCTGATGTTTGGATCTTTGCTGGAACACAAGGACTTTGGTTTTTTGGGGATTTATTGTCAGGGCCCAAGTCTGGCAGTACGACTCCAGCAGGTCCAGGTTTTGCTGTAGCCCCTCTTTAGTAGGTGACAGCAGAACCAGGTCGTCTGCATAGAGGAGGATTTAACCTTGGATTCATATAGGGTGAGGCCGGGTGCTGTAGATTGTTCAAGTAGTTTTGCCAATCCATTTATGTAAATATTAAAGAGTGTCGGTGAGATTGGCGAGCCCTGCGTCACCCCCCGCCCCTGTGGGAAGTATTTTGTTTGTTTGTCTCCAATTTTAACTGCACATTTGTTGTTTGTATACATTGATTTAATTACATCATATGTTTTCCCTCCTACCCACTTTCGATAAGTTTCAGGAATAAACCGTCATGCCAGATGGAGTCGAAAGCCTTCTGGAAATCTACAAAGCATGCGTAGATTTTGCTTTTGTTATGGTGAACGTGTTTGTCAATTAGGGTCTGTAGGGTGAAGATATGATCGGATGTTCTATAGTTTGGCAGGAATCCAATTTGGCTTTTACTCAAGACATTGTGCTCCTCAAGGAAGTTTATAAGTCTTTTGTTTATGATGCTACAGAATACCTTCCCCAGGTTACTGTTTACACAGATGCCTCGATAGTTGTTTGGGTCGATTTTGTCCCCACTTTTGTATATGGGCGTTATGAGTCCTTTGTTCCAGATATCAGGGAAATAACCGACACTCAGAACCAAGTTGAAGAGTTTTAGGATAGCCAATTTCATTTTGTTGTCTGTGTGTTTAATCATCTCGTTTAGTATGCCGTCTGTCCCGCAGGCTTTTCCTGGTCGCAGGTCCTTGAGTTTTTCAAGAAGTTCTTTTTCTGTTATTATGGCGTCCAGCGGGTTTTGGTTATCTTTTATGGCCATTTCTAGCTTTTCCAGTTTTTTGCATATTTGGTGTTGCTCTGGTCTTAGTGTGTTTTTCTGGTATAATTTTTCAAAGTGGTTTACCCATGTGTCCCCATTTGAATGGCCAAATCGTCGTGTTGTTTTTTGTGTAGTGTTTTCAAGTTTTCCCAGAAACAATTGGAATCAATGGATTCCTCCATGGAGCTGAGTGTATTCTTAATATATTGCTCTTTTTTGGTTCTGAGTGTGTTTCTGTATTGTGTTAGTGTCTGACAATAAGTAAGGCGTAGTTCCTCGTTTTCTGGATGTCTGTGTTTTTGGTTTGATATTTTTCTAAGTTTTTTCCTCATGTTATGGCAATCTCGGTCAAACCATTTTTCATAGTTTTTTGTTTTGGGTTTGTTCTTGCGAGCTTTCAAGTTTGCATTTGTTGCCAAATTATCAAAAATATTGTTTAGTTTACTAACTGCCCGGTTTACGCCTTCTTTGTTGTGAGTGTATATGTTATCCAGAAAGGTGTCTAAGAGAGCTTGAGTTGATGCATTGCTAATTGTTTTCTGGTATTTTTCCGTGTCGTTTTTGGCCCATCTGTACGATTTTTTGGTGTTGTACAGTTTACTGGGTTGTGTTTCTATGTTGTTTGTTTCTGTCTTTTTGAGGAACATAGTAATTTGACTGTGATCTGACAGTGTTGTTTGTGGTTTGACTGTGAATGCTCTGAAAGAGGATGGGTCTAAGTCTGTAATCATATAGTCTACTGTGCTGCAGCCAAGAGGTGAGCAATAGGTCGATCTTCCTAGGAGGTCTCCTATGAACCTACCATTGACAATGTACAGACCCAGGTTTCGACAGAGCTGTAGTAGCTGTTTTCCGTTGGTATTTGACTGCTTGTCGCAGTTATGCCTGTATGGAAGGGAAGGGATGTCAAAGTGGTTATTCCCGAAAACGTAATTGTTTCCCTGATTATTGGTGAAGTCTGGTTCTTCGCCCGTTCTTGAATTGAGGTCCCCACAGATCAACACGTTCCCCTGGGCCTGGTATTGGATAATTTCCCCCTCCATGTTGGAGAAGGTGTCCTCTTTAAAGTACGGGGAATCGATTGGAGGGATATAAAGTGCGCAAATGTAAACATCTTGGGTGTTTGAGATAATCTCCCTCTCAAGTTTGAGCCACATATGGTTTTCGCCCTTTTTTATAAATTTGATGTAATTCTTAAGTTCTGTTTTAAACCAGATCAGTATGCCTCCGGAGTCTCTGCCTTGGGTTACACTTGGTAATTTATTGGAGGGGACCACCAGCTCAGTGTACCCTTGGGGACAGCCAGTGTGCCCTTTTCCTTTATACCAAGTTTCCTGTAAAATGATAATATCTAGGTCTTTAGTTTCATCTATGAACTCTGGGGTCCTACTTTTCACTTCTCGCAGTGAAGAGCGTAGACCTTGGATATTCCAGGTCGAAATATATAAGGATTTCATGTTAAGTTTGATCTTTTACTATGATAGGTTAAAGAGTGGTACGTGTTTGTCGTGTCTAAGTGTGGGAAAAAAAGATCACATCAGTTGTCTACAAAAGTTAATACAATTTGGTTACGGTTCTTTCTATTAATTAGTCCTTGATCCATAAGGCGGAAGTAGATGCTGCTGCACATCTGCTTATTGTCTCTTAATGGATTGTTTCTGTCTGAGGTATTGCGTACGTCCTGTGCATCTCTCCCTCTGTCTGGCTGGGAGCAGTCCTATTCCCCTGTGGGACAGGAGTGGTGCAGGTCTGATATTGTTGTTTTGCATGGGGATCCTCTCTGGTCTCGGTTGGTGTGTTGGTGGTCCTTGTAGTGTTCCTGATATGTACCCCGCTGATCTCTGGTGGTCGGGGGGGGGTCCTCTTGGAGTCTGGGTATGGACCCGGTTAAAAGCGACGTCCTTCAGGGCTTTAGCAAAGATCGATATTCTTTGCCTTTGGATGTGGACGTGGTCGTAAAGACATTCCTCATCGAGGGTGGGGTGTTGGGCCAGGTGTACGTTGTGGTTTGATTCGCAGTCTCTTGCTATGCTGGCATTTATCTCATGAATTGTGTTGTTGTTGAAGTCTGTTCTCGGCAATATTGTGGAAACAGTGATTCTAGTGTTTGGAAATGTACTGCTTGCTTTCCTAATCATTGCTCTGAGCGATGTTGCTACTTCTTTCTGTTGGGTCTTTAGGTCATTTGTGCCCGTGTGTATTATTATGTGTTGGGGGGAGCCTAATCTGGCTTTGGTCAGCCATCCCATGGCTCTGTTTGTTGTTGGGCACCAGATCTTTTCTACTTTACTTCTAGGGAATAGCTTTTTCTCCCATAGAAATTTCCCATTTGAGTCTATGAGTATTACGACGTCAGCCTTGTTTGTGTTTACTGTCTGGTGGCTTTCGCTTGGACTCATAGTGTGTGTGCTGGGCTGGGGTGTCTGGTGTGTGCGTACCTCTTGTGAGCGGCCCGCTTGTGGTTCCACGGTGGTGGGGGAAGATTGCGAATCAGTATGCTGGTCGGTCTGTGTGGCACCCCTTGTATTGTGTGTCTGTTGCTTTTGTTCCGTGTGGGAGTGCAGCCGTTCCGTCCGGCTCTGTCTTGTCTTATCTCTAGCCTCTGGTTGCTGGTCTAATGGTGTTATCTCTCCTCTATGGCTCTCTTCTTTTTCCTGCAGCTCTTTCACCTGATTCCTAAGTAGATTCACCTGGTTCTCAAGTAGCTTCAGCTCCCTCTTGTGTCTCTCCCTCTCCTGATTTTGATCGTCATTCATTTTGAGGAAGTCCTCTCTAAGTTTAACCACCTCTATCCCTAATTGATTAAATTTATCTTTTGGTTGTATCTGGCTGTGTGATCCCGGGGTATGTGTCTGGTCGGCCCTGGAAGGCTCACTCACTTCCTGGCTAGGCTGGTCGGCCCTGGAGGGCTCACTCACTTCCTGGCTATGCTGCTCTTCTCTTGGTGAGCTGGGAATGGTAGGGGGACTATGTGTGGCTTCCTCCCTGGTAGTTATGCTGGGGTTTGTCAGTTGTATCGTGTGGCTGTGGTTCCCCGGGGTTAGTGTCTGGTTTGAACTGTGTGGCTCGTTCACCTCCTGACCAGGCAGATTTTCTCCTGGTAAGTTGTCAATGTTGGGGGGAGTGCGGGCCACTCTGGGGCTGTTCCTTCCCCCCTTAGTTAATTTTTTCAGTGTCCTGAAGGCCGTTGCAAATTTGTCGAGGTTGCCTTGCACTAATATTGTTCCGGTATTGTACGCGTTGACCGTCGTAGTTGAACTGTCTCCTGGTGTGTTAATTTTCATTATGGACCCATTTGCGGTATTTTCTAGCTTAACATTGGTATAGTGTGATTTTATTGCTGTGATCCAAGCCACTGGCTGATCTGAGTAGAAAATGAGGTTACTTTTTGTCCCATTGTTGTAACAGTCAGCAAAAAGTGTTTCTGGTTTTTCTCTCATCTGCTCATGCTTGATCGCTTTTATAGCTTTTTTTGCGGTGTTGGGGGGAATCTGGAAGCGGGGCTGTTGTGGATCTTCTGATTCGCTCATTTTTGGTAAAGTATTGTTGATCTTAGAATAAGCTTTTCTGGGGCCCCGGGTTTGGTGTTTCCCTCTCCCTGTTCGCGAACTTTCCCGGTCCCCCTCTCCGACCCCGTGGTCCCTGGGCCTCGGCTTCTGGGTTCACCCTTCTCAGGTCTGGGTCTGTGAGCCGCTGTTTCCCGGTGCCTTCGGGCTGTTCCCCTCCCCCTCAGAGGTCTCTGTGCCTCTGTCTCGGCCTGGCTCCTCGGGCCTTTCCCTGGCTTCAGTCTCCCTCCCTGGGCCCTGTACTCACAGTCTTGGTTTGCTTCTGGAAGCCTTCTGGTTGCTCCCCTTCTCCTCAGAGGTCTCTGGGCCTGGCTCCTCGGGCCTTTCCCGGGCTTTCTAGCCCAGCCGCCGCTCGGGCTGTGCCTCGTTCGCCGTTCGGGTGCTGGACTGCGGTCGTCGCTCGGGTGCTGGACTGCGGCCGTCGCTCGGGTGCTGGACTGCGGTCGTCGCTCGGGTGCTGGACTGCGGCCGCCGATCGGGCCGTGTCTCGTTCGCCGCTCGGGCTCCCCGAGTCACCTCGTTCCGGCTGCCGCTGCGTCTCCGTGCGGCCTCCCCGATTCGCCTCGTTTCCCGAAGCGGCCTCCCCGAGTCTCCTCGCTCCGGCTGCCGCTGCGTCTCCGTGCGGCCTTCGCGCCTCGGTTCCCGATGCGGCCGAGTCACCTCGCTTCTGCTGCTGCTGTGGCCCCGTGCGGCCGCTGTTCTTTGGTTTGTATATTTTTTTTTCCCTTATTTCTTTTTTTTCTTTGGCTTTTTTTTTTCTAATTTCCTCTGGTTTTTTTTCCTTTGGTGGTCTCTTTGGTGGTCTTTTCCTTCCTTACTTAATCTAGACTAAACTAAACTTAAACTTAACTAAACAAACTAAACTAACTTAACTAGAACTAAATTTAACTTTAAAACCTTTTTAAACTTGAAATGAACCTTTTTTTCCCCACTTTAAACACTAAAAACACTAAAAATTCAGCAGCCCATCTTCAGCGTGTGTATTCACCTCTTTCTCTCCCCCTCTCCTCTCTCTCTCCCCCCTTCTCTCCCCTCTCCCCTTCTCTCCCCCCCTCCACTCTCTGTTCCCCTCCTCTTTCTCTCCCCCCACTCTCTCTTCCCCTCCTCTTTCTCTCCCCCCTCTCCTCTCTCTCTCCCCCTCTCCTCTCTCTCCCCCCTCTCGTCTCTCTCCCCCCCCCGATCTCCTCTCACTCTCTCCACCCCCGATCTCCTCTCTCCACCCCCGATCTCCTCTCACTCTCTCCACCCCCGATCTCCTCTCTCCACCTCCGATCTCCTCTCACTCTGTCCACCCCCGATCTCCTCTCACTCCACCCCCGATCTCCTCTCACACTCCCCCCTGATCTCCTCTCTCTCTCCCCCCCCCCTTCTCCCCTCTCAACCCCCGATCTCCTCTCTCTCTCTCCACCCCCGATCTCCTCTCCCCCCCATCTCCTCTCTCTCTCCCCCCGATCTCCTCTCTCTCCCCCCGATCTCCTCTCTCTCTCCCCGATCTCCTCTCTCTCTCCCCGATCTCCTCTCTCTCCCCGATCTCCTCTCTCTCTCTCGCCGATCTCCTCTCTCTCTCTCCCCGATCTCCTCTCTCTCTCGCCCCGATCTCCTCTCTCTCTCGCCCCGATCTCCTCTCTCTCTCTCTCCCCGATCTCCTCTCTCTCTCCCCAATCTCCTCTCTCTCTCCCCATCTCCTCTCTCTCTCGCTCTCCCCGATCTCCTCTCTCTCTCTCTCTCCCTCCCCGATCTCCTCTCTCTCTCTCTCTCCCTCCCCGATCTCCTCTCTCTCTCTCTCTCTCCCTCCCCGATCTCCTCTCTCTCTCTCTCTCCCTCCCCGATCTCCACTCTCTCTCTCTCTCTCTGATCCACTCTCTCTCTCTCTTTCTGATCCACTCTCCCTCTCTCTCTCTGATCCACTCTCCCTCTCTCTCTCTGATCTCCTCTCTCTCTCTCTCTCTCCCTCCCCGATCTCCTCTCTCTCTCTCTCTCCCTCCCCGATCTCCTCTCTCTCTCTCTCTCCCTCCCCGATCTCCTCTATCTCTCTCTCTCCCTCCCCGATCTCCACTCTCTCTCTGATCCACTCTCTCTCTCTCTCTCTGATCCACTCTCTCTCTCTCTCTGATCCACTCTCTCTCTCTCTCTCTGATCCACTCTCTCTCTCTCTCTCTCTCTCTGATCCTCTCTCTCTCTCTCTCTCTCTCTCTCTCTCTGATCCACTCTCTCTCTCTCTGATCCACTCTCTCTCTCTCTCTGATCCACTCTCTCTCTGATCCACTCTCTCTCTCTCTCTGATCCACTCTCTCTCTCTCTCTGATCCACTCTGTCTCTCTCTCGCTCTCTGATCCACTCTCCCTCTCTCTCTCTGATCCACTCTCTCTGATCCACTCTCTCTCTGATCCACTCTCTCTCTCTCTCTCTGATCCACTCTCCCTTTCTCTCTCTGATCCACTCTCCCTTTCTCTCTCTGATCCACTCTCTCTCTCTCTGATCCACTCTCTCTCTCTCTCTCTCTCTGATCCACTCTCTCTCTCTCTCTCTGATCCACTCTCAATTCAATTCAATTCAATTCAATTCAAATGCTTTATTGGCATGAAAGTTTACAGAGAACCATATTGCCAAAGCTTACATGTCAAAAAGGTACATTTTCAAACATTCTGTAGGTGTCAATCGATTTGACATTTGTTGGGTACATACAATATTACTTTTAAACAATATTAATTTTAAACAGTCTTTGTACTTCATTTGGTACGTTCAATATTAATTTTAAACAGTCTTAATTTTAAACAGTCCTCAGGTTGTGACATGTTGTTACATATTTGGCCCCAAGGTATGGTCTGTCTCCTTCTCCCAGGACTAATCTCAATTTTGACAGGTCATCCAATTCCTTGAAATCTGGGGTTGTTTGGCTTAGCTTGTTGAATAATATGTTTCTTGATGTGTTGAATGTTTCGCATTTTAGGAGGAAATGCATTTCTGTTTCAACCTCGCCGGCCAGACATTGATCGCATATTCTATTCTCTCTAGGCTGCCAGGATTTCTTGTATCTGCCTTTTTCAATTTCCAGTTGGTGGTCGCTTAGTCTGTACCTGGTGAGGGTCTGTCTCTGTTTTGTGTCTCTGATGGTCGTGAGGTAGTCTGCCAGTTTATAATCTCTTTTTAGGGCCCGGTAACATTCTAATCTGCTTTGGCTTTCGGTTATTTTGTTCCAATGTTCCAGGTAGGTTTCTTTGCATTGTTTAATGATTTGGTTCACTCGGATTGGTGTTTGGACGGCTGTGTTGGTCTGGGGCTGGTCAGGGTCCGGCTGAGTACTTAGTTTCAGTAGCAGCTGACTCAGGGGACTCTTTTCTGGGTTTAGCTCTTGGGTCTGAAAGGCTTTGAAATGAAGGGTGTCTGGGGAGCTAGATTTGAGGTGATTTAGGAAGTTTAGTGCTCGTTTTTGGATGTTTATTATCAGTGGGTATCTGCCTAGTTCGGCTCTGCATGCATTTGTTGGCGTTTTTCTTTGGATGCGAAGGATGCTTCGGCAGAATTCTGCATGTAGGGCTTCTATTGTGTGTTTTTCCCATTTAGTGTAGCTTTGGTGATTTAGCGGGCCCCATACTTCACTACCGTACAGTGCAATGGGCAGGATTATGCTGTCAAATATTTTGAGCCAGATTTTGATTGGGATTTGGATGTTGTAGAATTTTCTTTTTATTGCATATAGGGCTCTTCGGGCTTTTTCTTTTAGTGCATTCACTGCTATGCTGAAGCTCCCTGATGCTGTAATAGTTAGACCAAGGTAGGTGTAGCTCATAGTGTGTCCTATAGTGGTATCACTGAGGGTAAACTGGTATTTGTTTTCCTGACATCTGGGCCTTTTTTGAAAAATCATGATGTTGGTTTTTTTTAGATTTACTGTTAGAGCCCAATTTTGGCAGTATTTGTCGAGTAGGTCTAGTTGTTGCTGTAATCCCTGTTCTGTGGGAGACAGCAGAACCAGGTCGTCCGCATAGAACAGGGATTTCACTTCTCCATCCAGGAGACGGAGACCTGGTGACTCGCTTTGCTCCAGCATGTCTGCTAATTCATTTATGTATATGTTGAACAGGGTCGGGCTCAAATTGCAGCCCTGCCGGACGCCTCTTCTCTGGGTGAAGAAATCGGTGCGTTTGTCTCCAATTTTGACCCCGCATTTGTTTTTCAGATACATTGATTTAATAAGGTCATAGACTTTGCCCCCTATTCCACACTGAAGAAGTTTATAATAGAGCCCTTCGTGCCATATAGAGTCAAAGGCTTCCTTGAAGTCGATGAAACAGGCGAATATTTTCCCATTTTTTGTTTGGTGTTTATGTTTTTCAATGAGGGTGTGAAGGGTATAGATATGGTCGGCGGTGCGGTGTTTTGGAAGAAAGCCTATTTGGTTTTTTCTGAGGATATTATGTTTGTTAAGAAAATCAAGTAATCTACTATTTAGAATACTGCAGAATAACTTCCCTAGACAACTGTTGACACAGATGCCGCGGTAGTTATTTGGGTCTGATTTGTTTCCACTTTTATATATGGGGGAGATTAGTCCTTGGCACCAGATATCGGGAAAACAGCCTGAACGTAATATGATGTTGAATAATTTGAGTACCGCACCCTGCATCTCCATATTGCTGAACTTGAGCATTTCATTTTTGAAGTTGTCTGGGCCACAGGCTTTCTTTAGGTGGAGAGATTTTGTTTTTGTGGCCAGTTCTTTCCATGTGATTGGGGAGTCTAGAGGGTTTTGGTTGTCTTTAATTGTTGCTTCTAATGTGTGGAGTTTTTCTGTGACCTGATGTTGACTTGGGTTTGTTTCGTTTATTGGGATGTCTTTGTAGAGGTTTTCAAAATGTGTTCTCCAGATGTCGCCATCTTGGATTGGTAATGCTTGCAATTGTGTTGTACTCAGGTTATTCCACATTTCCCAGAATTGTTTTGGATTGGTGGAGTTTTCAATTTCTTCGAGTATTTTGTGGGTATAGTTTTGTGTTTTGTTCCTAATGGTGTGTTTATATCTTTTGAGGGTTTCATTGTATCTAGTACGTAGGTCCGGATTGTTTGGTTGGCGATGCTTTTGGTTTGATATTTTTCTCAGGTCTTTTCTGGCATTTTTGCATTCGTGGTCAAACCATTTCTTATTTTTATTTTGTCTTTTGTGACGCTTCCTCTTCTGTTTCTCTCTCTCTCTCTCTGATCCACTCTCTCTCTCTCTCTCTCTGATCCACTCTCTCTCTCTCTCTCTCTCTCTGATCCACTCTCCCTCTCTCTCTCTGATCCACTCTCTCTCTCTCTCTCTCTCTCTGATCCACTCTCCCTCTCTCTCTCTGATCCACTCTCTCTCTCTCTCTCTCTGATCCACTCTCCCTTTCTCTCTCTGATCCACTCTCTCTCTCTCTCTCTGATCCACTCTCCCTTTCTCTCTCTCTCTGATCCACTCTTTCTCTCTCTCTCTGATCCACTCTCTCTCTCTCTCTCTCTCTCTCTCTCTCTCTCTCTCTCTCTCTCTCTGATCCACTCTTTCTCTCTCTCTCTGATCCACTCTCCCTTTCTCTGATCCACTCTCCCTTTCTCTGTTCCAGTCTCTCTGATCCACTCTCTCTCTGATCCAATCATAGAGTTTTAAAGCACAGGAGGCCATTCAGCCCATCGTGCCTCTTTGAAAGAGCTATCCAATTAGCCCCACTGCCCTGCTCTCTCCTCATGGTCCTGCAAATTTTTGCCCTTCAAGTATTTATCCAATTCCCTTTTCAAAGTTGTTATTGAATCTGCTTCCACCGCCCTTTCAGGTAGTGCATTCCAGATCACAACTCACTGCATAAAATAATCTCTTGTTCCTCTATGGCTCTTTTGCCAATTACCTTAAATCTGTGTCCTCTGGTTATCGACCCTTCTCCCACTGGAAACAGTTTCTTCTTATTTAATCTATCAAAACCCTTCATATTTTGAACACCTCTATCAAATCTCCCCTAACCTTCACTGCTCTAAGGAGAACAATCCCAACATAGAAACATGGAAGATAGGAGCAGGAGTAGGCCATTCGGCCCTTCGAGCCTGCTCCGCCATTCAATGAGATCATGGCTGATCATCCAAATTCAGTACCCTGTCCCTGCCTTTTCCCCATATCCCTTGATCCCTTTAACCTTAAGAAATATATCCAACTCCTTCTTGAATATATTTAATGAACTGGCCTCCACCGCCCTCTGTGGCAGAGAATTCCACAGGTTCACCACTCTCTGGGTGAAGAAATTCCTCCTCATTTCAGTCCTAAATGGCTTACCCCTTATCCTTAGACTATGACCCCTGGTTCTGGACTCCCCGGCCATCAGAAACATCCTTCCTGCATCTAGTCTGTCCAGACCTGACAGAATTTTATAAGTTTCAATGAGATCCCCTCTCAATCTTCTAAACTCCAGTGAGTATAAGCCCAATCGACACAATCTCTCCTCATACGTCATTCCTGCCATCCCAGGTATCAGCCTGGTAAATCTTCGCTGCACTCCTTCCATGGCAAGAACGTTCTTCCTCAGATAAGGCGACCAAAACTGCACACAATACTCAAGGTGTGGTCTCACCAAGGCCCTGTACAACTGCAGCAAGACCTCCTTGTTCCTGTACTCGAACCCTCTTGCTACGAAGGCCAACATACCATTTGCCTTCTTAACCGCCTGCTGCACCTGCATGCTTACCTTCAGCGACTGGTGCAAAGGTCTCTTTGCACTTCCCCTTCTCCCAATCTATTGCCATTCAAATAATAATCTGCCTTCTTGTGTTTGCCACCAAAGTGGATAACCTCACATTTATCCACATTATAGTGCATTTGCCATGTTTCTGCCCAATCACCCAACCTGTCCCAATCGTACTGGAGTTTCACGACATCCTCCTCACAGCATACCCTCCCACCCAGCTTTGTGTGGTCTGCAAATTTGGAGATATTACATCCAATTCCCTTGTCTAGATCATTAATATATAACGTGAACAGCTGGGGTCCTAGGACCGATCCCTGCAGTACCCCACTAGTCACTGCCTGCCACTCGGAAAATGACCCATTTATTCCAACTTTTTGCTTTCTATCCACCAACCAGTTCTCTATCCAAGTCAATACCTTGCCCCCAATCCCATGTGCCTTAATTTTGCACGCTAATCTCTTATGCGGGACCTTATCGAAAGCCTTCTGAAAGTCCAAATACACCACATCCACTGGTTCTCCCTTATCTATTTTAGCAGTTACCTCCTCAAAAAATTCCAGTAGATTAGTCAAGCACGATTTACCTTTTGTAAATCCATGTTGACTTTGTCCGATCCTGTCACTGCTTTCCAAGTGCTCTGCTATTACATCTTTTATAATGGACTCTAGCATTTTCCCCACTACCGATGTCAGGCTTACTGGTCTATAATTCCCCACTTTTTCTCTACCACCTTTATTGAATAGTGGGGTAACATTAGCTACCCACCAATCCATGGGTACTGTTCCAGAGTCTATCGAGTCCTGGAAGATGACCAGCAATGCATCTACTATTTCTGGGGCCACTTCCTTAAGTACCCTAGGATGTAGATTATCAGACCCTGGGGATTTATCGGCCTTCAGTCCCATCAATTTTCCTAACACCATTTCCCTACAAATACTGATTTCTTTCAGTTCCACCCTTTCATCAGACCCTATGTTCCCTGGCATCTCTGGGAGGTTATTTGTGTCCTCCTTTGTAAAGACAGAACCAAAATATGTATTTAGTTGGTCTGCCATTTCTTTGTTCCCCCTTATAAATTCCCCTGATTCTGACTGCAAGGGACCTATGCTTGACTTCACCAATCTTTTTCTCTTCACATATCTATAAAAGCTTTTACAGTCAGTTTTTATGTTCCCTGCAAGCTTACTCTCATATTCTATTTTCCCCTTCTTAATTAATCCCTTTGTCCTCCTTTGTTGAATCCTAAACTGCTCCCAATCCTTAGGATTATTGCTTTTTCTGCCCAATTTATATGTCCTCTCCTTGGATCTTATGCTATCCCTAATTTCCCTGGTTAGCCACGGTTGAGTCACATTTTTTGTTTTATTTTTATGCCAAACTGGGATGAACAAATTCTGTAGTGCATCCATTCGGTCTTTGAATGTTTGCCATTGCCTATCCACCGTCTTTGAGTCACATTCCCCAATCAATCTTACCCAACTCACGCTTCAGACCATCGTAATTTCCTTTATTTAAATTTAGGACCCTAGTCTCTGAGTCAACTACTTCATTCTCCATCTTAATGAAGAATTCGATCATATTATGATCGCTCCGACCCAAGGGGACTCTTACAACAAGATTGCTAATTAATCCTTTCTCGTTACATAATACCCAGTCTAAGATGGCCTGATCTCTGGTTGGTTCCTCGACATATTGGTCCAGGAAACCATCCCGTAAACACTCCAGGAATTCCTTCTCCACAGTATTGTTACTAATTTGGTTAGCCCAATCTATATGTAGATTAAAGTCACCCATGATGACTGCTGTGCCCTTATTGCACGCTTCTTTAATTTCCCTTTTAATGCCATCCCCAACCTCCACCTTACTGTTTGGAGGTCTGTATACCACTCCCACTAACGTTTTCTGCCCCTTAGTATTTCTCAATTCTACCCATACAGATTCCACATCATCAGAGCTAATATCCTTCCTTACAATTGTGTTAATCCCTTTAACCAGTAATGCTACCCCACCTCCCTTTCCTTTTTGCCTATCTTTCCTGAATATCGAATACCCCTGGATGTTGAGTTCCCAGTCTTGGCCATCCTTGAGCAACGTTTCCGTAATCCCAACCAAATCATATTCGTTTACCTCTATTTGCGCAGCCAATTCATCCACCTTATTACAAATGCTCCTCGCATTAAGACACAAAGCCTTCAGGCTTGTTTTTTTAATGCTCTTAGGCCTATTAGAATTATTATTTACTGTGGCCGCGTTTGATTTAAACCGTTAATTTCTCTGACTGCCACTTTTGTTTTTCTCCTTCCTATCTTTTGCTTTTATCCTTGTTTCCCTTTCCTCTGTCTCCCTGCTCAGGTTCCCAACCCCCTGCCATTTTAGTTTAAACCCTCCCCCAGAGCACTAGCAAACACTCCCCCTAGGACATCGGTTCCAGCCCTGCCCAGGTGCAAACCGTCCGGTTTGAACTGGTCCCACCTCCCCCAGAACCGGTTCCAATGTCCCAGGAACTTGAACCCCTCCCCGTTGCACCATTCCTCTAGCCACGTATTCATCTGAAATATCCTTCTATTTCTACTCTGACTAGCACGTGGCACTGGTAGCAATCCTGAGATTACTACCTTTGAGGTCCTATTTTTTAATTTACCTCCTAACGCCCTATATTCCGCTTTTAGGACCTCATCCCGCTTTTTACCTATATCGTTGGTGCCTATATGCACCATGACAACTGGCTGTTCACCCTCCCCTTCCAAGATGTTCTGCAGCCGCTCTGAGACATCCTTGATCCTTGCACCAGGGAGGCAACACACCATCCTGGAGTCTCGTTTGCAGCCGCAGAAACGCCTATCTATTCCCCTTACAATAGAATCCCCTATTACTATAACTCTACCCCTCTTTTTCCTCCCATCCTGTGCAGCAGAGCCACCCCTGGTGCCAGGAAGTTGGCTGCTGCTGCTTTCCTCTGATAAGCCATCCCCCCCAACAGCACTCAAAGTGGTGTATCTGTTTGAGAGGGGGATGTCCACAGGGGACCCCTGCCTGCGCCTAGTACTCTGCCTGTTGGTCACCCGTTCCCTTTCTGCTTGTCCAACCTCTACCTGCGGTGTGTCCAACTATTCACGACGTCCTGAGCATCACGAACGCTCCAGTATGCATCCAATCGCAGCTCCAGTGCCGCAATGCAGTCTGTCAGTAGCTGCAGCTGGATGCAATTCCTGCACACGTAGTTGTCAGGGACATAGGACATGTCCCTGAGTTCCCACATATCGCAGAAGGAGCATACCACGTGGCTGGGCTGTCCTGCCATGACTTACCCTTTAGTTAATTGAATTTAAATTAAATCAATCAATCCACTAATTACACTACAGTTAAATGGTTTATCAACAGTCCCCGCTACACCAGAGAGACCTTAGTAACTATAAACCACAGAGTTAAAGTTTAAAAAAGAGAGAAATACTCACCACCAATCACTTACCTGTTTCCTGGTGACGTCACACTTTGATTACTTTTTACCTCTCTCTCCCGTTGCTGAATTGGTAAGCCTCGCTGCTTGCTGCTCCTTTATAGTCGCCGCGCTCCTTGCTCCACTCCCAGGTCCGCTCCACCGCTCTGGTCGGGCCTCGCTGCTTGCTGCTCCTTTATAGTCGCCGCGCTCCTCGCTCCACTCCGCCGCTCTGGTCGGGCCTCGCTGCTCCTTTATAGTCGCCACGCTCCTCGCTCCACTCCCAGGTCCGCTCCGCCACTCTGGTCGGGCCTCGTTGCTCCTTTATAGTCGCCTTGCTCCACTCCCAGGTCCGCTCTGCCGCTCTGGTCGGGCCTCACTGCTCGCTGCTCCTTTATAGTCGCCGCGCTCCTCGCTCCACTCCCAGGTCCGCTCCGCCGTTCTGGTCAGTGCTCGCTGCTCCTTTATAGTCACCGCGCACCTCGCTCCACTCCCAGGTCCGCTCCGTCGCTCTGAGGCCCCATCAGCCTTCTCAGGTGGATGTAAAAGATACCTTGGCACTATTTCGAAGAAGAGCAGGGGAGTTACCCCCAGTATCCTGCCCAATATTTATCCTGCAATCAACATCACTAAAGCAGATTATCTGGTCATTACCACATTGCTGCTTGTGGGAGCTTGCTGTGTGCAAATTGGCTGCCGCGTTTCCTACATTACAGCAGTGACTACTCTTCAAAAAGTTCTTCATTGGCTGTAAAGCGCTTTGGGACATCCGGTGGTCATGAAAGGCGCTGTAAAAATGCAAGCATTTCTTTTTTTCTTTATATGTGAATGTAAATTGGTGTAAGGGGACCGACTAAAACCCATTCGATATATTTGGCTGGGACTGATGTTACTGTGGGTACGCATGCTGCCATGCATTTATTCAATTTACAATAATCAATGGTCAATTGTCAGGATCCATCTGGCTTGCGTACTGGTCAATGGGGGAATAATTCTCTGAGGCTGTCTTTCATAAAACTCCCTGCTGAAGCGAAGAGTCAATAGTCACCTGGACATGACTCTGCTTCATGGGGAACACCACACGGTCGGTGGGGATGGGGTGGTGGGCGGTTCTGTACCGTAGATTATGACCTGACCCTTCATGTGACCACATAGAGAGGATAAAACCTCTGGTCTGGATGGATTGTATCCGCACATATTAATTGAAGTTAGAGAAGTGATAGCAGAGACACGATTACATATATATATATAAAATCATTAGAAAAGGGAATAGTGCCTTTTTATAATATGGAGACCAGAACTGTTCACTGTACTCCAAGTGTGGTCTAACCAAGGTTCTATACAAATTTCTAAATAACTTCCCTGCTTTTCAATTCTATCCCTCTAGAAATGAGCCCCAGTGCTTTGTTTGCTTTTTTATGGCCTTATTAACTTGTGTCGCTACTTTTAGTGATCTGTGTATCTGTACCCCCAGATCCCACTGCTCCTCTACCCCATTTAGACACTTATTTCCAAGGAGTATATGGCCACCTTATTCTTCCTACCAAAACGTATTACCTCGCATTTATCTGTATTGAAGTTCATTTGCCAATTACACGCCCGTGCTGCAAATTTAACGTCTTCCTATATTTTGCCATAGTCCTCCTCTGTATTCACTACACCCGTAATTTGGTGTCATCCGCAAATTCTGAAATTGTACTTCCGATTCCCAAGTCCAAATCGTTTATGTAAATGGTGAACAACAGTGGTCCCAGCACCAATCCTTGTGGAACACCACTTCCCACCTTCCGCCAGTCTGAGTAACTACCTTTAACCCTACTCTCTGTTTTCTGTTTTGCAGCCAGCTTGCTATCCATTCTGCTACCTGTCCCCTGACTCCACATGTTTGGACTTTGGTTATGAGTTTACTATGCAGTACCATATCCAGGGGTCACAGTCTCAGAATAAGGGGTCAGCCATTTAGGACTGAGATGAGGAGAAATTTCTTCACTCAGAGGGTGGTGAATCTTTGGAATTCTCTACCCCAGAGGGCTGTGGAGGCTCAGTCGTTGAGTATATTCAAGACAGAGATCGATAGATTTTTGGATATTAAGGGAATCAATGGATATGGGGATAGTGCAGGAAAGTGGAGTTGAGGTAGGAGATCAGCCATGTTCTTATTGAATGGCGGAGCAGGCTTGAGGGGCCAAATGGCCGACTCCTGCTCCTATTTCTTATGTATATCGAGGCTTTTTGGAAATCCAAACGTATTGCATCTACTGCATCACCCTTATCTACTCTTTCTGTTACTTCTTCAAAGAATTCAATAAGGTTGGTCAAACATGACCTTCCCTTTTGGAATCCATGCTGACTACCCTTCATTATATTTTCGGCATCTAGATGTTTTTCTATTACATCTTTGATTAAGGATTCTATTATGTTTCCTACACCGACATTAAGCTAGCTGGTCTATTGTTCCCTGGACTTGTTCTATCTCCCTTTTTATATATAGGAATCACGTTAG
Source organism: Somniosus microcephalus (assembly GCF_052327205.1). NCBI lineage: Eukaryota > Metazoa > Chordata > Chondrichthyes > Squaliformes > Somniosidae > Somniosus > Somniosus microcephalus. The sequence goes on from NW_028225179.1 coordinate 79,716,332, forward strand.
CTGTCCACAGTCCTCTGGCACTATTCCCTTTTCTAATGATTTTATATATATATATGTAATCGTGTCTCTGCTATCACTTCTCTAACTTCAATTAATATGTGCAGATGCAATCCATCCAGACCAGAGGTTTTATCCTCTCTATGTGGTCACATGAAGGGTCAGGTCATAATCTACGGTACAGAACCGCCCACCACCCCATCCCCACCGACCGTGTGGTGTTCCCCATGAAGCAGAGTCATGTCCAGGTGACTATTGACTCTTCGCTTCAGCAGGGAGTTTTATGAAAGACAGCCTCAGAGAATTATTCCCCCATTGACCAGTACGCAAGCCAGATGGATCCTGACGATTGACCATTGATTATTGTAAATTGAATAAATGCATGGCAGCATGCGTACCCACAGTAGCGTCAGTCCCAGCCAGATATATCAAATAGGTTTTAGTCGGTCCCCTTACACCCTGACTCTCGCCAATTTACATTCACATATAAAAGAAAAAAAGAAAGACTTGCATTTTTACAGCGCCTTTCATGACCACCGGACATTCCAAAGTGCTGTCCAGCCAATGAAGAACTTTCTGAAGAGTAGTCACTGTTGTAATGTAGGAAACGCGGCAGCCATTTTGCGCACAGCAAGCTCCCACAAACAGCAATGTGGTAATGACCAGATAATCTGCTTTAGTGATGTTGATTGCAGGATAAATATTGGGCAGGACACTGGAGATAACTCCCCTGCTCTTTTTCGAAATAGTGCCATGGGATCTTTTACATCCACCTGAGAGAGCAGACGGGACCTCAGTTTAACATCTCAGCTGAAAGACGACACCTCCGACAGTGCAGCATTCCCTCAGTACTGCACTGGAGTGTCAGCCTAGATTTTGTACTCAAGTCTGTGGAGTGGGACTTGAATCCACAACCTTCATGACTCAGGCGCGAGGGCGCGACCCACTGATCCACGGCTGACGCACAACAGGATCAACAGTATACTTGGACGTGTCTGCCAGAGGGATTTCACAACTCAGCCGCCAGTTTTCAACCAACGGATGGCACAGGCAATCGCGTCATTGTCCCATCCAAATGCTGTAATCAAATATGTGGACAATTTGCTCCTACACACGCCACATATGGAATCTCATATCTCACTGCCAAATGAACTGGTGAGATTACTACAAACGGCAAGGTTAGAGGTTAAACCCAAAAAGGGCCCAAATTGCCCAAGATTCGGTTATGTTTTATGGGGTACATATAATTATAAATGGATGTAGCCCTGACAAGCATAAATTGCAGATAATTCAGCGCCTGTCCTTGCCCATTTTGGTGACTGTGCTGCAATCTTTCCTTGGGTTCGTAGGCTATTGTAGAGTCTTCATAGTGTGCCTCTTTATGGTCTTTTGAAAAAGGGGAGCGAATGGCTCTGGCTGCCTCCGTGCACCGAAATCTCTTAAAATAGCCCTAGCTTCTGCACCTATGTTGCAGTCTGCTGATATTGAGCAGTCGTTGTATCTCGGGACGGCAGCCACAGGCTATGCTCTATCTGCCGTGCCAATCCAACAAATGTCCCATTGCTTACGCGTCACGTGTATCGACACCAGTGGAAGTTAATTAATCTGCATGTGCGAAACATCTGCTGGCAACATTCTGGGTAGTGCAACATTTCATCTCCATTGTAGGCTTAGCTCCTCTTGTGTTACTGACATGTCACACGCCCTCGGAACTGTTTATTAGATGGTCATCTTAAAGATGGGTCGGTGTCTATTGTGAGGTTGGCATGATGGACCTTGTTGCAAGGACGAGAACTACCAGTTAAACATTCTGGGTTAGAAATTCATCTTGGGCGCATAACGGGCCGAATTGCATTGGCTGCCTGTTATACACGCCGCCCATATTCAGTTCCACTGCAGTCAGTGGAATTCGGGCACAGTGTATAACGGGTGACCGATCTGATAATGCCTGTTATGCGCCACCATCGAGATGAATTTCTACCCCGCTACATCCTCGCCACTTTTAGCAAACAGTTTATTGTACCGGGGGAGCCCCACTGTTCATCATCATCATCATAGAAAGGTACAGCACGGAATGAGGCCATTTCGGCCCATCGTGTCCGAGCCAGCCAACAAAGAGCTATTCAGCCTAATCCCACTTCCCAGCTCTTGGTCCGTAGCCCTGCAGGTTAGAGCATCCCAAGTGCACATCCAAGTACTTTTTAAATGTGGTTGGGGTTCCTGCCTCTACCACCCTTTCAGGCAATGAGTTCCAGACCCCCACAACCCTCTGGGTGAAGAAATTTCCCCTCAAATACCCTCTAAACCTTCCACCAATTACTTTAAATCTGTGCCCCCTGGTTTTTGACCCCTCTGCTAAGGGAAATGGGTACTTTCTATCCACTTTATCTATGCCCCTCATAATTCTATACACCTCAATAAGGTCTCCCCTCAGCCTCCTCTGTTCCAAGGAAAACAGACCCAACCTATCCAGTCTTTCCTCATAGCTAAGATTCTCTACTCCCGGCAACACCCTTGTAAATCTCCTCTGTACCCTCTCTAGTCCAATCACATCTTTCCTGTAATGTGACCAGAACTGCACGCAGTACTTTAGCTGAGGCCTAACTAGTGTTTTATACAGTTGAAGCATAACCCCCCTGCAGCTAATAAAGGCAAGCATTCCGTATGCCTTCTTAACCACCTTATCTACCTGGCCTGCTACCTTCAGGGATCTGTGGACATGCACTCCAAGGTCCCTTTGTTCCTCTACACTACTCAGTGTCCTACCATTTAATGTGTATTCCCTTTCCTTGTTAGCCCTCCCCAAATGCATTACCTCACACTTCTCCGGATTGAATTCCATTTGCCACTGTTCTGCCCACCTGACCAATTTATTGATATCTTCCTGCAGTCTGCAGCTTCCTTCTTCAGTATCAACCACACAGCCAATTTTAGTATCATCTGCAAACTTCTTAATCATACCCCTTATATTCAAGTCTAGATCATTGATATATACCATAAAAAGCATGGGACCTAGTACTGAGCCCTGCGGAACCCCACTGGAAACAGTCTTCCTGTCACAAAAACACCCATCAACCATTACCCTCTGCTTCCTGTCTCCGAGCCAGTTTTGAATCCAACTTGACACTTTGCCCTGGATCCCATGGGCGTTTAACTTCGTGACCAGTCTGCCACGTGGAACCTTATCAAAAGCCTTGCTAAAGTCCATATGCACTACATCAAATGCACTACCCTCATCTACCCTCCTTGTTACCTCCTCAAAAAATTCAATCAAGTTTGTCAGAAACGACCTTCCCTTAACAAATCCGTGCTGACTATCCTTGATTAATCCGTATCTTTCTAAATGAAGATTTATCCTGTCCTTCAGAATTCTTTCCAATAATTTTCCCACCACCGAGGTTAGGCTGACTGGCCTGTAATTACTCGGCCTATCCTTTTCTTCCTTTTTAAACAAGGGTACCACATTAGCAGTCCTCCGGCACCACATCTGAAGCCAGAGAGGATTGAAAAATGATGGTCAGGGCCTCTGCTATTTCCGCTTTTGCTTCGCTTAACAGCCTGGGGTACATTTCATCCGGGCCTGGGGACTTATCCACTTTTAAAGCTGCTAAAGCCTTTAATACTTCCATGTTAACCGCACCCCAGGAATGGAGGGTCCCTTTAAGGCTGGGGAAATTCTAGGCTTGGCCCAGATCGATGTAGTCGATTCCAGCACGGTTGGTGAGGGAACTGGAGGAGCAACAGGGTGTGGTATTTATGATCCTGATGGGGATTTACGGATCCCGATCAAGCTACCGACCAGTCTGTCTGCACAAGCAGCTGAATTGGCGGTGGTCGCTTATGTTACAAACAACCTAGACATGTTCCAGCTCCCTGTCACGATTTATTCTGACTCAATGTATCTGTGCAATTCCTTAACTGAATACCTCCCAAGTCACCTGTCACTTTAACTCACCGCTTCACTCCCACTCTGACCTCTCTGTCCCCGGCCTCTTACACTGTTCCAATGAAGCTCAATGTAAGCTCGAGGAACAGCACCTCACCTCATTAGGCACTTTACAGCCTTCTGGACTCAAGATCGAGTTCAACAATTTCAGACTTTAACCTCGGCCCCTATATTTTTTTCTCTCTCTCTCACATGGCAGCTGTTGATGATTCTGCCATTGCCATTTACACTTCATCTAGAGTCAGCTTTTATTTCTTAACTTGTCCCATGACCATCTCCTTTTGCCTTGCACCATCATCCCTTTTGTCTTAATCTCTCCTGCCTTCCACCCTATCACAGACCTTCCCTTTTGTTCTTTCCATCCCCCCCACCCCCTTCTCTCTGTCCCTACACTTGCTTAAAAACTTGTTACCTCTCCAACTTTTTCCAGTTCTGACGAAGGGTCATCAACCTGAAGCGTTAACTCTGTTTCTCTCTAGAGATGCTGTCTGACCTGCTTAGTATTTCCAGCATTTTCTGTTTTTATTTCAACAATTCAGGCCAAGCCAAGGGCAATGCTTTCGCGGATTCTCTCACTAAGGAAGCGCTGATAGAGAACAAGCATAGAACCCCGCTGTTCTCCTCTTGACCTGTTTCCCAGTTGCTGAATCCACCCCAGTGATGTCTCCAGACCCATTAGATTTACAAGAGGGCCAAAGATTAGACCACGATATTCTTCAGATGATGAAGGCTATCCAGCAATCAGCCCCCTTACCTGGTCCCTACTCCAGATTGCATCCAGGTTCTTGGTACAGGATGGGCTCCTGTTTCATGATCAGTTTTGGGTAGTTCCTGAATTTTTACACAATCAGTTCCTCTATCAGGTTCATGAGGCCCCCACGGCAGACCATCAGTCTCCACACAATGGAACGTCTGAGACAGTTTGCGTGGTGGCCCTCCTGCTCAGAGGCTGTCTTCTTACAACATACCCATCCATCAGCAGGACCATGGACAGACCTTCAGGTAGATTATGTGGGTCCCTTACCACCTATAGCCCAAAACAACTTCCGTATTCTGGCCGTGGTGGATCTATTTTCCATATGGGTGGAACTTAAGCCTTCCCTGATCCCTACAACATGGCTCAAGCCGCTGACCAAATCCTCGTACATGTTTTTACCCTGTGGGGAGTACCACGCTCTATTGACCAGGACTCAATGACCAGGGCTCAATGTCCAGGGCTCAATGGCCAGGGTTCAATGACCAGGACTCAATGACCAGGGTTCAATGACCAGGACTCAATGACCAGGGCTCAATGACCAGGGTTCAATGCCCAGGACTCAATGACCAGGGCTCAATGACCAGGGCTCAATGACCTGGGCTCAATGACCAGGGCTCAATGACCTGGGCTCAATGACCAGGCCTCAATGACCAGGGCTCAATGACCTGGGCTCAATGACCAGGGCTCAATGACCAGGGTTCAATGACCAGGGCTCAATGTCCAGGGCTCAATGACCAGGCCTCAATGACCTGGACTCAATGACCAGGCCTCAATGACCTGGACTCAATATCCAGGCCTCAATGACCTGGACTCAATGACCAGGACTCAATGACCAGGACTCACTGACCTGGACTCAATGACCAGGACTCAATGGCCAGGACTCACTGACCAGAGCTCAATGACCAGGGCTCAATGACCAGGCCTCAATGACCAGGCCTCAATGACCAGGACTCAATGACCTGGACTCAATGACCAGGACTCAATGACCAGGACTCAATGACCTGGACTCAATGACCTGGACTCAATGACCAGGCCTCAATGACCTGGACTCAATGACCAGGACTCAATGACCAGGGCTCAATGACCAGGGCTCAATGACCAGGGTTCAATGACCAGGACTCAATGACCAGGGTTCAATGACCTGGACTCAATGACCAGGACTCAATGACCAGGCCTCAATGACCAGGACTCAATGACCAGGGCTCAATGACCAGGCCTCAATGACCAGGACTCAATGACCAGGACTCAATGACCTGGACTCAATGGCCAGGACTCAATGACCAGGACTCAATGCCCAGGACTCAATGACCAGGACTCAATGACCAGGACTCAATGACCAGGACTCAATGTCCAGGACTCAATGACCAGGACTCAATGACCAGGACTCAATGTCCAGGACTCAATGACCAGGACTCAATGGCCAGGACTCACTGACCAGAACTCAATGTCCAGGACTCACTGACCAGGGCTCAATGACCAGGACTCAATGACCAGGGCTCAATGACTAGGCCTCAATGACCAGGCCTCAATGATCAGGGCTCAATGACCAGGACTCAATGACCAGGCCTCAATGACCAGGACTCAATGACCAGGCCTCAATGACCAGGCCTCAATGACCAGGCCTCAATGACCAGGGCTCAATGACCAGGACTCAATGACCTGGACTCAATGACCTGGACTCAATGACCAGGGCTCAATGACCTGGACTCAATGACCTGGACTCAATGACCAGGGCTCAATGACCAGGACTCAATGACCTGGACTCAATGACCAGGCCTCAATGACCTGGACTCAATGACCAGGGCTCAATGACCAGGGCTCAATGACCAGGGTTCAATGACCAGGACTCAATGACCAGGGTTCAATGACCTGGACTCAATGACCAGGACTCAATGACCAGGCCTCAATGACCAGGGCTCAATGACCAGGGCTCAATGACCAGGCCTCAATGACCAGGCCTCAATGACCAGGACTCAATGACCTGGACTCAATGGCCAGGACTCAATGACCAGGACTCAATGACCTGGACTCAATGACCAGGGCTCAATGACCAGGACTCAATGACCAGGACTCAATGACCAGGGTTCAATGACCAGGGCTCAATGACCAGGACTCAATGACCAGGGCTCAATGACCAGGACTCAATGACCAGGACTCAATGACCAGGGTTCAATGACCAGGACTCAATGACCTGGACTCAATGACCAGGGCTCAATGACCAGGACTCAATGACCAGGACTCAATGACCAGGGTTCAATGACCAGGGCTCAATGACCAGGACTCAATGACCAGGACTCAATGACCAGGGTTCAATGACCAGGACTCAATGACCTGGACTCAATGGCCAGGACTCAATGACCAGGGTTCAATGACCAGGGCTCAATGACCAGGACTCAATGACCTGGACTCAATGACCAGGACTCAATGACCAGGGCTCAATGACCAGGACTCAATGACCAGGACTCAATGACCAGGGTTCAATGACCAGGGCTCAATGACCAGGACTCAATGACCAGGGCTCAATGACCAGGACTCAATGACCAGGACTCAATGTCCAGGACTCAATGACCAGGACTCAATGGCCAGGACTCACTGACCAGGACTCAATGTCCAGGACTCAATGTCCAGGACTCACTGACCAGGGCTCAATGACCAGGACTCAATGACCAGGGCTCAATGACCAGGCCTCAATGACCAGGCCTCAATGATCAGGGCTCAATGACCAGGACTCAATGACCAGGCCTCAATGACCAGGACTCAATGACCAGGCCTCAATGACCAGGGCTCAATGACCAGGACTCAATGACCTGGACTCAATGACCTGGACTCAATGACCAGGGCTCAATGACCAGGACTCACTGACCAGGGCTCAATGACCTGGACTCAATGACCTGGACTCAATGACCTGGACTCAATGACCAGCCCTCAATGACCAGGACTCAATGACCAGGGCTCAATGACCAGGACTCAATGACCTGGACTCAATGACCTGGACTCAATGACCTGGACTCAATGACCAGGCCTCAATGACCTGGACTCAATGACCAGGACTCAATGACCAGGGCTCAATGACCAGGGCTCAATGACCAGGGCTCAATGACCAGGGTTCAATGACCAGGACTCAATGACCAGGGTTCAATGACCTGGACTCAATGACCAGGACTCAATGACCAGGCCTCAATGACCAGGACTCAATGACCAGGGCTCAATGACCAGGCCTCAATGACCAGGGTTCAATGACCAGGACTCAATGACCTGGACTCAATGACCAGGACTCAATGACCAGGGCTCAATGACCAGGACTCAATGACCAGGACTCAATGACCAGGGTTCAATGACCAGGGCTCAATGACCAGGACTCAATGACCAGGGCTCAATGACCAGGACTCAATGACCAGGACTCAATGACCAGGACTCAATGACCTGGACTCAATGCCCAGGACTCAATGACCTGGACTCAATGACCTGGACTCAATGTCCAGGACTCAATGACCAGGACTCAATGACCAGGACTCAATGTCCAGGACTCAATGACCAGGACTCAATGGCCAGGACTCACTGACCAGAACTCAATGTCCAGGACTCACTGACCAGGGCTCAATGACCAGGACTCAATGACCAGGGCTCAATGACTAGGCCTCAATGACCAGGCCTCAATGATCAGGGCTCAATGACCAGGACTCAATGACCAGGCCTCAATGACCAGGACTCAATGACCAGGCCTCAATGACCAGGCCTCAATGACCAGGCCTCAATGACCAGGGCTCAATGACCAGGACTCAATGACCTGGACTCAATGACCTGGACTCAATGACCAGGGCTCAATGACCTGGACTCAATGACCTGGACTCAATGACCAGGGCTCAATGACCAGGACTCAATGACCTGGACTCAATGACCAGGCCTCAATGACCTGGACTCAATGACCAGGGCTCAATGACCAGGGCTCAATGACCAGGGTTCAATGACCAGGACTCAATGACCAGGGTTCAATGACCTGGACTCAATGACCAGGACTCAATGACCAGGCCTCAATGACCAGGGCTCAATGACCAGGGCTCAATGACCAGGCCTCAATGACCAGGCCTCAATGACCAGGACTCAATGACCTGGACTCAATGGCCAGGACTCAATGACCAGGACTCAATGACCTGGACTCAATGACCAGGGCTCAATGACCAGGACTCAATGACCAGGACTCAATGACCAGGGTTCAATGACCAGGGCTCAATGACCAGGACTCAATGACCAGGGCTCAATGACCAGGACTCAATGACCAGGGCTCAATGACCAGGACTCAATGACCAGGACTCAATGACCAGGGTTCAATGACCAGGGCTCAATGACCAGGACTCAATGACCAGGGCTCAATGACCAGGACTCAATGACCAGGACTCAATGTCCAGGACTCAATGACCAGGACTCAATGGCCAGGACTCACTGACCAGGACTCAATGTCCAGGACTCAATGTCCAGGACTCACTGACCAGGGCTCAATGACCAGGACTCAATGACCAGGGCTCAATGACCAGGCCTCAATGACCAGGCCTCAATGATCAGGGCTCAATGACCAGGACTCAATGACCAGGCCTCAATGACCAGGACTCAATGACCAGGCCTCAATGACCAGGGCTCAATGACCAGGACTCAATGACCTGGACTCAATGACCTGGACTCAATGACCAGGGCTCAATGACCAGGACTCACTGACCAGGGCTCAATGACCTGGACTCAATGACCTGGACTCAATGACCTGGACTCAATGACCAGCCCTCAATGACCAGGACTCAATGACCAGGGCTCAATGACCAGGACTCAATGACCTGGACTCAATGACCTGGACTCAATGACCTGGACTCAATGACCAGGCCTCAATGACCTGGACTCAATGACCAGGACTCAATGACCAGGGCTCAATGACCAGGGCTCAATGACCAGGGCTCAATGACCAGGGTTCAATGACCAGGACTCAATGACCAGGGTTCAATGACCTGGACTCAATGACCAGGACTCAATGACCAGGCCTCAATGACCAGGACTCAATGACCAGGGCTCAATGACCAGGCCTCAATGACCAGGGTTCAATGACCAGGACTCAATGACCTGGACTCAATGACCAGGACTCAATGACCAGGGCTCAATGACCAGGACTCAATGACCAGGACTCAATGACCAGGGTTCAATGACCAGGGCTCAATGACCAGGACTCAATGACCAGGGCTCAATGACCAGGACTCAATGACCAGGACTCAATGACCAGGACTCAATGACCTGGACTCAATGCCCAGGACTCAATGACCTGGACTCAATGACCTGGACTCAATGACCAGGACTCAATGACCAGGACTCAATGACCTGGACTCAATGACCAGGACTCAATGACCAGGACTCAATGACCAGGACTCAATGACCAGGACTCAATAACCAGGACTCACTGATCAGGACTCAATGACCAGGACTCAATGACCAGGACTCAATGACCTGGACTCAATGACCAGGACTCAATAACCAGGACTCACTGATCAGGACTCCCACTTCACGGGAAAGGTGATACTACATTAGTGAACATGCATCACAAGTTGTGGGCCAATTACTCCCACTGGCACTGATGGCCATGTCGTCCACGCCATCCCGAACAGCTCAATTATGCCCGCATGAGATCATCAGTGGCCGGAGAATGTGGCTCCCTGAACACCTCTGGGTCTCTGAGCTTACTAAGCCAGGATTACAGGCTATCAGTCACGAACAATGTGCTGCCACTCTGTGTGAACAGTTATGTGATATGAATTTGTTTTTTGCTTCCAACATTGGTCAAGCCAAGACAGCCAATATAATGTACTTTGATCAGCAGGTTAGTCTAGTCCAATGGGATACTGGCCATCACGGTATGCCAGAATATTTGATGCAACTGGCCCATTCACTCCACGTTATCAGGGACCTTTCCCTGTACTGACAAAGCCAGTCCATCTGTTTACAAGGTCCAAGTTACTCCAAAATGTGCTAAGTGGTTCCACATGAACCAGGTAAAGCTGCTTCAGTTATCGCCCTCCGTCCCACCCTCGCCTCCCCTTTCCGCCCTTTCCCAGCACTACCTCCATATCTGGGACAACTCTTCTCCTAACGGACCTCAGTCATCCAACGGGGATCACGGGCGGTAGTGCATGCACGACTGGAGGAGGAGGAAGATGATGCAGATGTTACATGCAGGGAGGAGCGCTCGGGCATATGAGAAATGGGGCAGAGAATGCTCGTTCGGGAAAACCCTTCCCACCTCAAAGTGACCTAGGCAGCTTAAACACCCGTCCGAACAATCATGCATGGGGTGCATTCCCCTCAGGAGGTGGAGGGTTTAATGGTTTGTGTTTTTAACCACAGTTGAAGCCGAAGGAACTGGTAGAAACCATAGTATATATATCTCTATGGGGATACTTCCGTTAGCTTGGGGAGAGTGAAAGCATGGGATGATAACTAAGTTGCACAACACGACAGCAAGAGGAGGTGACCCTTCCACTGGGGGAAAACTTAATGGTCAGGACAACCCTGCGGGAGGGTGACTATTCCACACTCTGGATTAAGTGGATACTCAGAACACCGGGGACCTTGCTGAATGCTCTACGGATCACTGCCATTCATCCTGGGGAATGAATACACAGGTAGAGTGAAACACGGGAAGGTCGGTGGGAATTGTCCCCGATGAACTTTGTATCAAGTTCGAGAATCAAATTCTGGCACAATTATGTGTGAAGGAGCCGCTTATTTTGGTTGTGGAGTGACGCATACAGAATGTTCTAATAAGATAACGATGATCCCTAGGGCCACCACCCAACCACATACTGCAATCCCTGAATCGGCCTTGGAGAGAGAAAACATCTGCTCAGTCCCACCACATGGGGTCAGGACCTGGAGAGAGAGAACATCTGCATCATGTCATGCCCACCTCACCGGGTCACGACCTGGAGAGAGAAAACATCTGCATCATGCCCAGTCCCACCTCATGGGGTCACGGCCTGGAGAGAAAGAACATCTGCATCATGTCATGCCCACCTGATGGGGTCAGGGCCTGGAGAGAAAGAACATCTGCATCATGTCATGCCCACCTCACCGGGTCACGACCTGGAGAGAGAGAACATCTGCATCATGTCATGCCCACCTCATGGGGTCACGACCTGGAGAGAGAGAACATCTGCATCATGTCATGCCCACCTCATGGGGTCAGCATCTGGAGAGAGAGAACATCTGCTTCATACCCAGTCCCACCTCGTGGGGTCAGGACCTGGAGAGAGAGGATTACTGCTTCAAACCCAGTCCCACCTTGTGGGGTCATCCACACAGAAGGGGGATGAAGCAAGAATCCCCACCCCCCAAACCCCACCCTAGCCAGAATTTAAAGAGCCAGTCTGAACAGACCAGAATGCTAGTATAACTGGGTCACAGCCCAAATTCCTGCCCCAGCCAATAGGAACCAGGCTTTCTGCCTGCTCCAGCTCCAGGAAGTTCAGGGTCACAGGTCAAAGGGCAGTGATGTGACACTATGGGGGAGAGTTACTCCGCGTGCTATGTGTAATGGAATTGTAAACTTGTTTTAAAAGACAGGTTTAGGATTTTGTTACATCTAGCACAGAGGAAGTCTCCCCCTACTGGGAATGACTGAGTAGCGAGGAAAGACAAAAGTACAAGTGAAATGTATGCATTTAACTTGATTTCCAAAAATCAAGAGCCAATGTATGGAGGCAGGGTGGGAAGGGGTAATGCGAGTGGGAGGAGGCTCGTGTGGAGTATAATCAGCGAATGGCCTGTTTCTGTGCCGTAGCTTCTGTGTGAGTTGGAGAGGAAATGCCTGAAGCTTTTATGTATCTGGCAGAATGGGGCAAGAAATGTCTCTGACCAAATACAGCCTGATCTAAATGCACCAGTTCCCCAGACTAGACCCACATTGCCTCAGCCCATCCGCTGCTGATTCCCTTATCGATGCCTTCGTTACCTCTAGACCTGACTATTCCAACACACTCCTGGCTGGCCTCCCACATTCCACCCTACGTAAACTTGAGGTCATCCAAAACACGGCTGCCCATGTCCTAACTCGCACCACGTCCCGTTCATCCGCCATCCCTGTGCTCGCTGACCTACATTGGCTCCCGGTTAAGCAGCGCCTCGATTTCAAAATTCTCATTCTTGTTTTCAAATCCCTCCATGGCCTCGCCCCTTCCTATCTCTGTAATCTCCTTCAGCCCCACAAACCCCCCCACCCCCCGAGATATCTGCGCTCCTCTAATTCAGCCCTCTTGAGCATCCCTGATTATAATCGTTCTGTAGGAGTCTACGTACTCCTAGCAAAAAATACTGAACTCGGAGAGGTTCAACACAAAAGGTTTAATTGTTGAGACTACATGTTGAACACAAAATGGCGTCAGAGACTACACCAAGTCTGACTGCTTATCATCAGTCCACAGCTTCGACTGCTCCTCCCCCGCTCTGGGCTTAACTATGTTGCAGATCGAGTTTCTTAAAGGTGTGATCCTTCTTAAAGGCATGACGCCTGATTTATAGTCTACGGACCGAAAAGCGGATTGTGTCCTTTCTGTGATCGGTACGCCACACAGCTCCCCCCAGAATCCGCCAGTAGGGAGTGTACGAACCGGCATGGCGGCTTGATGGCACGGCCGGAACGGCTCTTGGCGGTTGGTGTCGGGAGCGGGGCGGTCGGACGCGTCGGGCTCTTAGGCAGTCTGCCCCGCGGTGGGGGTTGGCCCACTTGAACGGGTTCGTCGGGCTCTAGGTGCGCCAGCTTGAGCCGGTCGACCGACACCTTGTCAGTTCTGCCGCCCACTTCGAGGAGGAAGAACTTGTTCCCCGTCTGGAGTACCTTGTAGGGTCCGTCGTATGGGGGCCGTAGAGGTCCTCGGTGGGCGTCATGGCGCACGAAAACAAATTTGGCCATGTACAGGCTAGGTGGTACGCGGGTTGCTGGTTCGCCGTGCCGGCCGGTGGGTACCGGAGCGAACTGTTGTGCTCGGTTGGCAAAAGCGCGGCGTTGCTGGTCAGCCGACCAGGGGGTCGTGGCAGTGGGCAGGAACTCTCCGGGTACGCGCAGCGGCTGGCCGTACACGAGTTCCGCCGCCGAGGCTTGCAGGTCTTTCTTGACCGCGGAGCGTAGGCCAAGTAGCACCCACGGGAGGCGGTCGATCCAAGCCTCGTCCTCGAGGCTGGCGCGGAGGGATGCCTTCATGGACCTGTGGAATCGCTCGCACAGTCCGTTGGCTTGGGGGTGGTAAGCCGTGGTGCGGTGAACGGCCACCCCGAGGTTTCGGCCGATGGCGGCCCACAGATCAGAGGTGAATTGCGGGCCTCTATCCGACGTCATGTCGGAGGGGACGCTGAACCGAGCGACCCAGGTACCGATGAACGCCCTCGAGATGTCGGCGGTGGTGGTGGACGTCAGTGGAATGGCCTCGGGCCAGCGGGTGGTACGGTCCACGATTGTCAGCAGGTGCGTGTGACCTTGTGATGGCGGCAGGGGGCCGACGAGGTCGATGTGGACGTGGTCAAACCTTCTTTCTGGCACGGTGAACTCCTCGAGTGGGGCTTTGACACGCTGGTGGATTTTGGCACGCTGGCAAGCTATGCAGGATCTGGACCAGACGCGCACATAAGAACATAACATAAGAAATAGGAGCAGGAGTAGGCCAATCGGCCCCTCGAGCCTGCTCCGCCATTCAATAAGATCATGGCTGATCTGATCCTAACCGCCAATCCACTATCACAGAACCGCCAGACAAATCGGTTGGCCACCAGTCTAATGGATGCGCGGATGCCGGGGTGTGAGAGGCCGTGGACGATGTCGAACACCCGTTTTCGCCAGGACGCCGGGACTACGGGGCGGGGTTGCGCCAAGGAGGTGTCGCATTTGACTGTGACGGCGGACGGGCCGCAGGCAACATTGGTCAGTCGCAGCCCTGGGAGGGTTGTGGGCGCGGAGAGCAGATCGGGGTCGGTGCGTTGCTCCGCTGCCAGTTGAGCATAGTCCACTGCCAGGTGGGTGCTGTGGACGGCGGGGCGGGATAGGCAGTCTGCCACCACGTTGTCTCAACCGGAGACGTGCCGGATGTCCGTGGTGAATTCGGACACTGCGGCGAGCTGGCGTTGTTGCCTGGCTGACCACGGGTCCGCAGATTTCGCCATCGCAATGGATTGGCAGGACCTTGTGGAGACACCTTCACCAAAGTGCACAAGAGCATGGGCCTTACACTAAACATCCGTAAAACAAAGGTCCTCCACCAACCTGCCCCCGTCACCCTCCGACAATGCAGAGCTCCCTCAGTACTGCCCCTCCGACAGTGCAGAGCTCCCTCAGTACTGCCCCTCCGACAGTGCAGAGCTCCCTCAGTACTGCCCCTCCGACAGTGCAATGCTCCCTCAGTACTGCCCCTCCGACAGTGCAGCGCTCCCTCAGTACTGCCCCTCCGACAGTGCAGAGCTCCCTCAGTACTGCCCCTCTGACAGTGCAGAGCTCCCTCGGTACCGTCACCCCGACAGTGCAGAGCTTCCTCAGTACTGCCCCTCTGACAGTGCGGCGCTTCCTCAGTACTGTCCCTCCGACAGTAAAGCACCCCCTCAGTATAGTCACTTCGACAGTGCAGCACAGGTTAGATACAGAC
The DNA here is from genome assembly GCF_052327205.1 of Somniosus microcephalus. Classification (NCBI taxonomy): domain Eukaryota; kingdom Metazoa; phylum Chordata; class Chondrichthyes; order Squaliformes; family Somniosidae; genus Somniosus; species Somniosus microcephalus. The sequence continues at coordinate 79,731,687 of NW_028225179.1, forward strand.
TGAAGCTCCCTCTACACTGTCCCATCAAACACTCCCAGGGAATGTTATGTGCTGTATTCTCTCATGAACTGTGCTTGATTCTCTTGTGTTCTGTAATGTGTAATGTGATTGTGACTAGATAATATGTTTCAGTAATCTTGGTTGAGGGATAAATAATATTCAGGTCACAGGGGATAACTCCCCTGCTCTTCTTCGAAATAGTGCCATGGGATCTTTTACATCCACCTGAGAGGGCTGACAGGGCCTCGGTTTAACATCTCATCCGAAAGACGGCACCTCCGACAGTGCAGCGCTCCCTCAGTACTGCCCCTCTGACAGTGCAGCGCTCCCTCAGTACTGCCCCTCCGACAGTGCAGCGTTCCCTCAGTACTGGCCCTCTGACAGTGCAATGCTCCCTCAGTACTGCCCCTCCGACAGTGCAGAGCTCCCTCAGTACTGCCCCTCCACTAGTGCAGTGCTCCCTCAGTACTGCCCCTCTGACAGTGCAATGCTCCCTCAGTACTGCCCCTCCGACAGTGCAGAGCTCCCTCAGTACTGCCCCTCCACTAGTGCAGAGCTCCCTCAGTACTGCCCCTCCACTAGTGCAGCGCTCCCTCAGTACTGCCTCTCCCACAGTTCAGTATTCCCTCAGCACTGCCCCTCTGATGCGCCATCAATTACTCAAAAGACTGAAGTTGAGCGAGTAACAATCAGGCTTTTATTAACTAAAGAATGAAGGTCTTGTCTCGAGTGGTCGACCCGTCCAGAATACTAAGGGACTGGGAGGAGTCAGCCGAGGCATGTCCAGACCTGTACCTAGTGGAATACACATACAGACACAGACAGGTATGACAGTGGTTTACCACATTCACCCCTTGTTTAAAAATGAGTCCGGCGGGGTGAAGTGTATTTAAAAGTTCGTGTATTGGAGTCTCTCCGGAGGTCTTGTCTGCCGCTGTGATCGACGTGGCGACGGCAGGGGTGGTGGAGCTTCCGGCGTCGCGTCCCGTGTAGGCTGGGGCCCTGGAGTGTAGTCCTCATGGGTGACGGTCCAAGGCGAGCCGGCTGCTGGGGTTGGATATCGGGTCGTGGGGGGGGGTGGTAATGGGTAGTGGGTTACAGCGGTCCCCGAGGGTGCGAGGTCTCGTATGGAGACTGTGTCCTCCCGCCCGTCCGGGTACGCAATGTAAGCGTACTGGGGGTTGGCGTGGAGGAGGTCGACCCTCTCGACCAGGGGGTCCGTTTTATTGGCCCTCACGTGTCTTCTCAGTAGTACCGGCCCTGGGGACGTCAGCCATGGCGGTAACGATGTCCCCGATGTGGACTTCCTTGGGAAGACAAACATTTTCTCGTGAGGGGTGGCATTGGTGGCAGTGCAGAGAAGTGACCGAATCGAGTGGAGCGCATCGGGGAGCACCTCCTGCCAGCGGGAGGTCGGAAGGCCCCTAGACTTTAAGGCTAGTAGGGCAGCCTTCCAAACAGTTGCATTCTCTCTTTCCACCTGTCCGTTCCCCCGGGGGTTGTAACTGGTGGTCCTGCTTGTGGCAATACCCCTAGCGAGCAGGTACTGGCGGAGTTCGTCGCTCATAAACGATGAGCCCCGGTCGCTATGGATATAGCTGGGGAAACCGAACAGGGTGAAGAGGCTGTTCAGACATTTAATGACCGTGGCACTGGTCATGTCCGGGCAGGGGAAAGCGAACGGGAACCGGGAGTACTCGTCAATGATGTTGAGGAAGTACACATTGCGGTCGGAGGAGGGGAGAGGCCCTTTAAAATCGACGCTCAGGCGTTCGAAAGGGCGAGTGGCTTTTATCAGGTGGGCTCTGTCTGGTCTATAAAAGTGCGGTTTGCACTCAGCGCAGACTTGGCAGTTCTTGGTCATGGTCCTGACCTCCTCAATGGAGTAAGGCAGGTTGCGGGCCTTGATGAAGTGGAAGAACCTGGTGACCCCCGGGTGGCAGAGGTCATTGTGGAGGGCCCGCAGTCTATCGATCTGCACGCTGGCGCAGGTGCCACGCGATAGAGCATCCGGGGGTTCATTGAGCTTCCCAGGCCGGTACAAGATCTCGTAATTGTAGGTGGAAAGTTCGATTCTCCACCTCAAGATCTTGTCATTTTTGATTTTGCCCCTCTGCTTGTTGTTGAACATAAAAGCAACTGAACGCTGGTCAGTGAGCAGGGTAAATCGTTTTCCGGCCAGGTAGTGCCTCCAATGACGCACAGCCTCCACGATAGCCTGGGCCTCCTTCTCGACCGCGGAGTGTCTGGTCTCCGGGCCCTGGAGGGTTCGTGAGAAGAATGCCACAGGTCTCCCCGCCTGATTAAGGGTGGCGGCCAGAGCGAAGTCGGACGCATCGCTTTCCACCTGGAAGGGGATGGATTCGTCCACTGCGTGCATGGTGGCTTTGGCAATGTCTTCCTTGATACGGTGGAAGGCTAAGCGGGCCTCTGCCGTCACGGGAAAAGAGGTGGACTTGATCAGCGGACGGGCTTTGTCTGCATAGTAGGGGACCCACTGAGCGTAGTAGGAAAAAAACCCTAGGCACCTCTTCAGAGCTTTTAGGCAGTGGGGCAGTGGGAGTTCCATAAGGGGACGCATCCGGTCCGGGTCGGGACCGATGACCCCGTGTTCTACAACACAGCCAAGGATGGCGAGGCGGTCTGTGCGGAATATGCACTTCTCCTTGTTATATGTCAGGTTCAGGAGTTGGGCGGTGCGGAGGAATTTCTCGAGGTTTGCGTCATGGTCCTGCAAGTCATGGCTGCAGATGGTCACATTATCTAGGTAAGGGAAAGTGGCCTGCAGCTCGTTTTGATCGACCATCCGGTCCATCTCCCTTTGGAAGACGGAGACCCCGTTGGTAACGCCGAAGGGAACCCTAAGGAAGTGATAGAGGCGGCCGTTTGCCTCAAAAGCAGTATACTGGCGGTCTTCAGGGCTGATGGGGAGCTGGTGGTACGCTGATTTCAGGTCAATGGTCGAAAAGACGCGGTACTGCGCGATCTGGTTGACCATGTCAGCTATGCGGGGGAGTGGGTAGGCGTCCAGCAGGGTGTAGCGGTTTATTGTTTGGCTGTAGTCGATGACCAGGCGTTGTTTCTCGCCGGTCTTAACGACCACAACCTGGGCTCGCCAGGGGCTGGAGCTGCCCTCAATAATCCCCTCCTTCAGGAGCCGTTCCACTTCGGTTTTGATGAAAACCCTGTCCCCGGCACTGTATCGCCTGCTCTTTGTGGCGATGGGCTTACAGTCAGGGGTGAGGTTAGCAAACAGTGGGGGGGGTGGGACTCTGAGTGTGGAGAGGTTGCATCTAGTGCGCGGCGGGCAATTTGGAGGCTGCTGGCTGCGGACTGTGAGTGGGGGGAGGGGGCCACCGTACGCCATCGTAACGCTTTTGAGGTGGCACTGGAAATCCAACCCCAGTAGAACGGCAGCGCAGAGGTCGGGCAGGACCAGGAGTTTAAAATTATTGAACACAGTCCCGTCTACTACTAGTGTCACCACGCAGTAGCCGCCAATGTCCGCTGACTGGGACTCGGAGGCCATAGAAATCCGCTGGTGCGCAGGCAGGACTGGGAGAGAGCAACGCCGCACCGTGTCGGGGTGGATGAAGCTCTCTGTGCTCCCGGAGTCAAAAAGGCAGTTTATTGCATGGCCGTTTACCTTAACGTCCATTTTGGACCGAGCTAACTGGTGCGGTCTCGTTTGGTCCAGCGTCACAGAGGCCAGCGTAGGGGTCGGTGTGTCGCTGCGAGTATCAGATGGGTGGGGGTTGGCGGTCTGCTGCGTCCCGGCTGGTGTCCAAGATGGCGGCGCCCATGATTCCCATGTGGCTGGAGTCGTCCAAGATGGCTGCTGCTGCGGTGGTTCGCACATGGCTGGGGAGGCCCAAGATGGCGGCTCGCACGGCCCACACGCGGCGCTGCTGGCGTTCGGGGTGGCTTTGGCCTTGCAGACGCTGGCGTAGTGTCCCTTTTTCCCGCAGCCCGAGCAGGTTGCATTCTTCGCCGGGCAGCGCGCTCTGGGGTGTTTGGCCTGGCCACAGAAGTAGCATTTCTGGCCTTGGGATACTGCTGTCTGGCTTTGGGACACTGCTGCGGTAGTTGGGCCGTTGTTGGGCTGTGGCTGGGGTGGCACGGTGCTATGGGGCTGTCCTACCGTGTCCCAGGTTGTCGTTCCCCGCGGCGTCCACGGTGCAGAGGAGTAGGCATCCATGCCCCGGAAGGCTGCGTCCAGCGTTAGTGCGATGTCGGAGGCTTTGTCGAGGGTGAGGTCACTCTGCTCCAGCAGTCGCTGTCGGGTGTAGTTGGACCTGTGGCCCGCTACGAAGGCATCCCGGATCAGTTCCTCCGTGTACTTAGTGGGCGTTACCGCCTTACACCCACAGGCCCGGCCAAGCACGGACAGTGCTTGGAGGTATTCCTCAGTCGATTCCCCAGGTTGTTGCTTGCGACTCCCCAGAAGGTGCCTAGCGTATACTTCGTTCACAGGGCGCGTGTACTGGGTCTTGAGGAGCTGGAGGGCGGCTGTGTACGAGGTCGCATCCCGGATGACTGAGTACACTCGGTGGTTCACCTTGGAGATCAGGACAGACAGTTTGTCCGCATCCGTTTCGACCGCAGTGGAGGCAGTCAGGAATGTCTCGAAGCACGTAAGCCAGTGAGCAAACTTGGTGGAAGCGTCCGCTTCCCGACTGTCCAGGTCCAGGCATGCTGGTGTGAGGATCTTCTCCATTATAAAAAATTTAGTTAATAAAATTGATGCGCCATCAATTACTCAAAAGACTGAAGTTGAGCGAGTAACAATCAGGCTTTTATTAACTAAAGAATGAAGGTCTTGTCTCGAGTGGTCGACCCGTCCAGAATACTAAGGGACTGGGAGGAGTCAGCCGAGGCATGTCCAGACCTGTACCTAGTGGAATACACATACAGACACAGACAGGTATGACAGTGGTTTACCACACCCTCCAACTGTGCAGCACTCTCTCAGTACTGCCCCTCCCACAGTGCAGCATTCCCTCAGCACTGCCCCTCCAACTGTGCAGCACTCCCTCAATACTGCCCCACCGACAGTGCAACGCTCCCACATTACTGCCCCTCCAACAGTGCGGTGCTCCCTCAGTACTGCTCCTCCGACAGTGAAGCACTCCCTCAGCACTGCCCCTCCGACAGTGCAGAGCTCCCTCAAGTACTGCCCCTCCGTAACTGCAACGCTTCTTCAGTACTGCCCCTCCAACAGTGCAGCATTCCCTCAGTACTGCCCCGACAGTGCAGAGCTCCCTCAGTACTGCCCCTCTGACAGTGCAGAGCTCCCTCAGTACTGCCCCTCCGACAGTGCAGAGCTCCCTCAGTACTGCCCCTCCGACAGTGCAGAGCTCCCTCGGTACTGTCACTCCGACAGTGCAGAGCTCCCTCAGTACTGCCCCTCCGACAGTGCGGCGCTTCCTCAGTACTGCCCCTCTGACAGTGCGGTGCTCCCTCAGTACTGCCCCTCCGACAGTAAAGCACCCCCTCAGTATAGTCACTTCGACAGTGCAGCACAGGTTAGATACAGACTGAAGCTCCCTCTACACTGTCCCATCAAACACTCCCAGGGAATGTTATGTGCTGTATTCTCTCATGAACTGTGCTTGATTCTCTTGTGTTCTGTAATGTGTAATGTGATTGTGACTAGATAATATGTTTCAGTTATCTTGGTTGAGGGATAAATAATATTCAGGTCACAGGGGAGAACTCCCCTGCTCTTCTTCGAAATAGTGCCATGGGATCTTTTACATCCACCTGAGAGGGCTGACAGGGCCTCGGTTTAACATCTCATCCGAAAGACGGCACCTCCGACAGTGCAGCACTCCCTCAGTACTGCCGCTCTGACAGTGCAGCGCTCCCTCAGTACTGCCCCTCCGTCAGTGCAATGCTCCCTCAGTACTGCCCCTCCGACAGTGCAGAGCTTCCTCAGTACTGCCCCTCCGCTAGTGCAGCGCTCCCTCAGTACTGCCTCTCCCACAGTTCAGTATTCCCTCAGCACTGCCCCTCCAACTGTGCAGCACTCTCTCAGTACTGCCCCTCCCACAGTGCAGCATTCCCTCAGCACTGCCCCTCCAACTGTGCAGCACTCCCTCAATACTGCCCCACCGACAGTGCAACGCTCCCACATTACTGCCCCTCCAACAGTGCAGTGCTCCCTCAGTACTGCCCCTCTGACAGTGAAGCACTCCCTCAGTACTGCCCCTCTGACAGTGCAGAGCTCCCTCAAGTACTGCCCCTCCGTAACTGCAACGCTTCCTCAGTACTGCCCCTCCGACAGTGCAATGCTCCCTCAGTACTGCCCCTCCAACAGTGCAGAGCTCCCTCAGTACTGCCCCTCCGCTAGTGCAGCGCTCCCGCAGTACTGCCTCTCCCACAGTTCAGTATTCCCTCAGCACTGCCCCTCCAACTGTGCAGCACTCTCTCAGTACTGCCCCTCCCACAGTGCAGCATTCCCTCAGCACTGCCCCTCCAACTGTGCAGCACTCCCTCAATACTGCCCCACCGACAGTGCAACGCTCCCACATTACTGCCCCTCCAACAGTGCAATGCTCCCTCAGTACTGCCCCTCCGATAGTGCAGCGCTCCCTCAGTACTGCCTCTCCCACAGTTCAGTATTCCCTCAGCACTGCCCCTCCAACTGTGCAGCACTCCCTCAGTACTGCGCCACCGACAGTGCAACGCTCCCACATTACTGCCCCTCCAACAGTGCAGTGCTCCCTCAGTACTGACCTTCCGACAGTGCAGAGCTCCCTCAATACTGCCCCTCCGATAGGGCAGCGCTCCCTCAGTACTGCCCCTCCGACAGTGCAGAGATCCCTCAGTATTGCCCCTCCGACAGTGCAGAGCTCCCTCAGTACTGCCCCTCCGACAGTGTAGAGCTCCCTCAGTACTGCCTCTCCGATAGTGCAGAGCTCCCTCAGTACTGCCCCTCCGACAGTGCAGCGCTCCCTCAGTACTGCCCCTCCGACAGTGCAGCGCTCCCTCAGTACTGCGCTGAAGTGTCAGCCTGGATTATGGGCTTGCGTTTCTGGATTGGGACTTGAGCCCACAACCTCTTCTATTAGTTCAACGTGGCTTATACACTGTCAGCACCTTGCCAAAGCCCAGGTGAAGAACTGATTCTTCAGCCAAATGCAGCAAACTGACCCTCAGGCTCCTGAGACAGGAGTAGGCCTCGCTGCAGAAAGATTTTCCAGCGAATCAATGAGTGACGATAAAATTTCTAATCAAATTGTTTATTTGTTGTGGGTTTCTGATGTTATAAGCGTCGATTGTAGTGGAAAGTTTACACATACTGTTGTATCCGTGTGTTAATGGAGACACGGAATGCAGGAGTTGGTTTACAGGTGTTTATTGAACAAAGTCTGGAGGTGAACTAAAAGATACAAGACACTATACAGGCTTATATAGCCCGAGTGGCCACTACCGGCATTACATTACACAGCGGCTCTTAAAGGTACATACACCACAATTCCTCCCCTTTTAAACAACCAGTACATAACATTTTAAGTAATCATTAATTAACATGTTTACAAGAACAATAATCTACACATTTGCTGCAGTTAATCAATTATAAGTCAGTCTCTCTGGAGGCTTCCTGACTCGGTCCGGATAACGCCTCGGTGGTGTAGTAGTTTTCGGTGGTGTAGTAGGTTCTTTTGGCAAGGTCGATTCGGCTTGAATGCCAGTGTCGGGTTCATCTGGTTCCAGTATCACCGGATCGGAGGTAGAGACTATGGGTATCTCTGCTTCATCATTAGGCGTATAGAGTTGTGGTGTAGGTTGTCCCTTTTCGGATGACTCTATGATCTGGTCAGCATGGCGCCTTATTATGCTTTCTCCAATGTCCACGGTATACATCAGCGGTCCTAGTCGTGTGCAAATAGTTCCAGGCTGCCATTTCTTGGTACGGTAGTCCCGGGCCAAAACTTGTTGACCTATCTGGAAGGTTCTAGTTGGCCTTTCATTCATGCCTTGAAATTGCCGGTTCTCTACGTCCCTTCTGATGTTTGGCTTGATCAAATCCAGCCGGCACCTTAGTCTTCTATTGAAAAACATCATGGCGGGAGTTTGGTTTGTAACCACATGTGTTGCATTCCTGTATGCAAACAAGAAGTTATCTACCTTATGTTGTAGATTTATGTCTTCATTACCCATGGCCTTTATGGCCTTCTTGAAGGTCTGGACAAACCTTTCAGCTAATCCATTGGTGGCGGGATGGTATGGGGCGGACGTGTAGTGCTTAACCCCATTGTTTTTTAAGAACTTCCTGAATTCTTCGGACACAAATTGCGGTCCATTATCAGAACAGATCTGTTCAGGCAGCCCATCCCTGGCAAATATGGTCCTTAATACTGTGATGGTTTTTTCCGTGGTGGTGGAGGACATCTTTATTACCTCCGGCCACTTGGAGTGTGCATCAACCGCGATTAAGAACATTGAGTCCATAAATGGACCAGCAAAGTCGATGTGTACCCTTTGCCATGGAGATGAGGGCCACTCCCATGGATGTAGAGGGGCTTGTGGTGGGGCGTTTTGGACCTTCTGGCATCCTAGACAGCTCTTGGTCATTTCTTCGATGTCTCCATCGATACCTGGCCACCACACAAACGCTCTGGCTAGGTTCTTCATTTTCACTCCACCCAGATGCCCCTCGTGAAGCTCCTTTAGCACTTTATCCTGGAGTTTGGGTGTAATCACCACTCTGGATCCACACATCAAAGTTCCTCGGCACACTGACAGCTGTTCTCTTCTTTGCGAGAATGCTGGCAACAGTGGTTCGCCATGTGCTGGCCATCCCTTCACCGTTAAATCGTAGACTCGTGAGAGAGTCGGGTCATTTCTCGTTTCCTTTTCAATGGTAGAATTTGTTACTGGTAGACATTCCACTATGGTTGAGTGGAACATCTCCACTGGGTCCACTGTAGGTGCCTCTTCTACCATTGGCAACGGTAGGCGCGATAAACCGTCAGCATTCCCATGCTGTTTTGATCTTTTGTATTCTATGTCATATTGGTGTGCCCCTAGGAAAAGGGACCACCTCTGTAGCCTTTGCGCTGTCATAATGGGAACGCTCTTTTTAGGGTTGAATATGGAGACGAGGGGTTGATGGTCAGTCAACAAGGTAAATTTTTGTCCGTGTAGGTAATGGTTGAATTTCTTCACTCCCCATACCAGGCTGAGTGCTTCCCTGTCGATCTGGGCATAGTTACGCTCAGCTGAGTTTAATGAGCGTGACGCAAAAGCTATTGGCCGCTCCGAGCCATCAGGGAATCTATGCGATAATACCGCTCCTACGCCGTAAGGGGATGCATCGCATGCCAGTCTGATTGGCAGTGATGGGTTGTAATGAGCCAACACTTCCTTGGACGTGACCAAGCCTTTGCATTTATGGAAGGCACGTTTACAGTCTTTGCTCCATTTCCAAATTACTCCCGTTTGTAGCAGTGCGTTAAGAGGGTGCAGAACAGTTGACAAGTTCGGTAAAACTTTATGATAGTAATTTATCAATCCCAGGAACGACCTTAATTGTGAGACATTTTCAGGTGCTGGGGCTTTTATGACCGCTTCAATTTTTTCAGGTGACTTATGCAACCCTTCTTCGTTAATTATATGGCCACAATATGATATTTGTTTCTGGAAAAATTCGCACTTGGGGCGATTTGCTCGTAGGCCCCGTTCTCTCAGCCTAGTGAGCACCTGTTCCAAATTGGCAAGGTGCTCGTTGTCGTTTTCTCCTGTTACAAGGATGTCGTCTAGGTAGCATTGAGTCCCCGGAATCCCTTGCAGGACTTGCTCCATAGCTTTTTGCCAGATAGTTGGAGCTGATGCTACTCCGAAAACCAGTCGATTGTACTGGTACAAGCCTTTGTGTGTGTTTATCGTGAGATACTTTTTAGAGGCCTCCTCAACCTCCATCTGTAGATATGCCTGTGCCAAGTCAATTTTGGTGAAACGTTTCCCTCCGGATAGTGAGGCGAAAATATCTTCTATCCTCGGAAGAGGATATTGTACCGTGTGAAGGACCGGGTTTACAGTCACCTTGAAGTCCCCACAGATGCGAATTTTTCTCTGTTCTTCAGATTTATCATTATTCAACGTTTTCTTCATAACCGGGACGATGGGTGTTGCCCACTCGCTCCAATCTATCTTGGATAACACGCCTGCCTTTTCCAAATTCTCCAGCTCTGCTTCGACTGCTGGACGAATTGCGTATGGCACCGGCCTTGCCTTAAAAAACTTGGGAATTGCCGCATCTTCCACTTTTATTGAGGCGGTGACGCCTTTCAAGGTTCCTAGTTCCTGTTGAAACACTTCTTTGGCATTGGCCAAGATGTCTTTTAATCATTCAGGTTTGACGTCATCATCATTTTTTTTCTTATTGGTCACCGTCAGTGCCTGAATGGAGTGCCAGTCTAAACGTATCTTCCTGATCCATTCACGCCCCAACAGCGGTGGTCCACCATCTTGCAGAACGTATAAATACAGCTTCTGTATTTCCTTGCCGTTGTATACAACAGGCACCCTTATTTTCCCTCTGGGGTATACTTTCTGCCCCGTATATGTCTTCAAGATAATGGATGTGTCTTTCAAAGGTATATGCGAAAATAGCCGCTCGTAATCCCGTCGACTTATGACGGTCAGAGCTGATCCTGTATCTAGCTCCATTTTAACTGGGGACCCCGCTATCGTGAGGGTAACCCAAATGGTCTGGTAATCTTCTTTGGCAATTACATTATGTAATTTGAGACAGCTTAGTCTCTTGTTTCCGGAGTCGCTATCGCTCTTCTGGTCTTCGGAGCTACTGTCCGTCATCATTTGTACCTTTCTGTACTTTTCCTTATTGATTTTTTTTCTGTCAGTGGATTTTTTGTTTCCAGATCGGCATACACGTGCAATGTGTCCCATCTTTCCGCATTGCCTGCATGCTTTGTCCTTAAACCAGCAGTCCCTCTGGTCATGGGTGGATCTGCCGCAGCGATAACATCTCTCGAAACCCCGTGTCATTTCATGGGTGCCGAAGTCCTGTGGCTTTTGCTGTATCTCTGCAGCTCCTCTCGCTGCTGCTTCGTATGATACAGCCACACTGAAAGCCTTGTCCAGTGTCAAATCTTTCTCAGAAAGTAGCCTTTTTTGTGTTCCTTCACTTAGGAGACCGCAGACGAATTTGTCTCGTAGAGAATCTGCCAGTCCTGCCCCGAATTGGCAGTGCTTTGACAGCTTTCTTAATTCGGTGAGGTAATCAGCGTTACTTTCATCCTTGTGCTGATTCCTCCTGAAGAATTTGAATCGTTCCGCTATCAGCAGCGGTGTTGGGTTTAAGTGCTCCTGTAGCGTATCAACAATCTCCTTAAAATTCTTGTCCATCGGTTTGGCTGGAGTGATTAAGTTTCGTAACAGCCCGTATGTCCTTGCGCCCATCAGATTTAGAAGTACCGATGCCTTTTTATCATCCTCTACTTCATTCGCTGTGCAATATGCCTCCACTCTTTCCACATATGTGGTCCAATCCTCTATATCACCATCGAAAGCAGTAATATTGCCAGTCTTAGGCATCCTGAAAATCAAAAATGGCGCCTCCCGCACTTTCCTTTCTTCCCTGCCGAGAAAAAATGGAGCCTCCCGCCGCTGCCGATGCTGTTCTCCGCGGTTTTTATTTACACAGATATTTTTAATAGTTGGAGATTCGTTCCCACCGGACTCTCTGGGACTTTCCCCTCCCTCTGCTTGGTCCGAACACCGACCTGCTTTGCAGCGCCGGCCGTCTCCCGAGTGCTCCCCCCTCCGTCTCTGTTTGCCTCCGCCTTCCGACTTGCTGCTTGGCCCCGCTGCAGAGCCACCCGATCGAGCCCCAGCCCGCCCAGGAAGGATTAGTGCAGTACCTGCCACCAGCCCGGCTAGCTGGTGAAACCACAGTTTTTTTTTCTTCGACCTTCGTCTGAGGAATTGATCTTCTTGAGGTGCTGCCGAATTGCAGGTAAGTCCGTTTCCAATTCGTTGCCACTGTTGTATCCGTGTGTTAATGGAGACACGGAATGCAGGAGTTGGTTTACAGGTGTTTATTGAACAAAGTCTGGAGGTGAACTAAAAGATACAAGGCACTATACAGGCTTATATAGCCCGAGTGGCCACTACCGGCATTACAGTACACAGGGGCTCTTAAAGGTACATACACCACACATACAATGAAGTGATGGCAGTAATGTGTGATTGCTCCAGTGTGGCACAGGGTGTGGGCTGTGACAGACACAAGACACTGGAGGCACAACACTTTGCTACTTTAGATGGGAGTGCAGGTCAGTGTTGGACCACACCTGGTGCTGTTCTGTCACATCCAGTGGGACAGTCAGGTGGTGTGAGGCCCCCTACTTGAGGAAGTCTCACACAGCCCAGCTTCAGTGCCATTGATCAGATTGGAATCCGATGTTTGAGTCCTGCACTCACATCAGAAACCATCTCATATTGCGGTACAACCAGCAATTCAACAGTAACATGAAGAGGTCCCCCCAATAAATGTGTTAAAGTATAAAATATCAGTGATAATCTAGCCCATAGTAACAAGGGTGAATGTATCGGATTAACTGCCTTGCCCACTCCCGCACCGTTACCTCTGGAGTCCCCCAGGGATCTCTCCTTCGACCCCTCCTATTTCTCATCTACGAGCTGCCCCTCGGTGACATCATCTGATAACACAGCGTCAGGTTCCACAGCTGATGACACCCAGCTCTACCTCACCACCACCTCGCTCGACCCCTCCACTGCCTCTATGTTGTCACACTGCTTGTCCGACATCCAGTATTGGATGAGCAGAAATTTCCTCCAATTAAATATTGAGAAGACTAAAGCCATTGTCTTCAGTCCCCGCCACAAACTCTGTTCCCCAGACACCAACTCCATCCTTCTCCCTGGTCACTGAGGCTGAACTAGGCCGTTCTCAACCTTGGTGTCCTATTTGACCCTGAGCTGAGCTTCCGACCCCATATCCCCATCACCACCAAGACCGCTTACTTCCACCTCTGTAACATCGCTTGTCTCCGCCCCTGCCTCGGATCATCTGCTGCTGAAACCCTCATTCTGCTTTTTTACCTCCAGACTCGACGATTCCAACGCTCTCCTGGTCGGCCGCCCACCATCCACCCTCCATAAACTTGAGCTCATCCGAAGCTCCGCTGCCTGTATCCTAACTCACCCCAAGTCCCGTTAACCCATCACCCCCTGTGCTCACTGACCTACATTGGCTCCCAGTCCGGCAACATTGATTTTAAAATTCTCATCCTCATATTCAAATCCCCCCATGGCCTCACCCCCTCCCTATCTCTGTAACCTCCTCTAGCCCAATAACCCTCCGAGAATTGTATTCCTCTAATTCTGGCCTCTTGAACATCCCTGATTTTAATCGCTCCACCATTGGTGGCCGTGATTTCAGCTGCCGAGGCCCTAAGCTCTAGAATCCCCTCCCTAAACCTCTCCGCCCCACTACACCTCTCTCCTCCTTTAAACCTACCTCTTTGACCAAGGTTTTGGTCATCTGTCCTAATATCTCCTTATGTGGCTCGGTGTCAATTTGTCTGATAACACCCCGGTGAAGCGCCGTTTTACTACATTCAAGGTGCTCTGGGAATGCAAGCTGGTGTTATCAGTAGGTAAGCCCTGATATTGCTGCTGCTCCAGGTTGGTTTATGTTTCTGCACTTTCCTTGTTCCAGACCACTATAATTGCCGTAGAGTTTGACGGTGGAGTGGTGATTGGCTCTGATTCTCGAGTCTCCGCAGGGTAAGTTTGTTACATCTATCTTCTCACTGTGACTGTGTCCTTCCATTCAAATTATACAACTGGGCATTTATATCGCACCTGTCACAATGTCTCAAAGTGCTTCACAGCCAATGAAGTACTCTTGAACTGCGTCACTGTTCTAATGTGGGAAACGTGGCAGCCAATTTGTGCACAGCAAGCTCCCACAAACGACAATGAGATAAATGACCAGATCATCTGTTTTAATGATATTGGTCGAGGGATAAATATTAGCCCAACAGACCGGGGAGAACCCCCCTGCTCGTCTTCGAAATAGTGCCGTGGGATCTTTTACATCCACCCGAGAGGGTAGCCAGGGCCACAGTGGGATCTTTTACATCCACCCGAGAGGGTAGCCAGGGCCACAGTGGGATCTTATACATCCACCCGAGAGGGTAGCCAGGGCCACAGTGGGATCTTATACATCCACCGAGAGGGTAGCCAGGGTCACAGTGGGATCTTATACATCCACCCGAGAGGGTAGCCAGGGCCACAGTGGGATCTTATACATCCACCGAGAGGGTAGCCAGGGCCACAGTGGGATCTTTTACATCCACCCGAGAGGGTAGCCAGGGCCACAGTGGGATCTTATACATCCACCGAGAGGGTAGCCTGGGCCACAGTGGGATCTTATACATCCACCCGAGAGGGTAGCCAGGGCCACAGTGGGATCTTTTACATCCACCCGAGAGGGTAGCCAGGGCCACAGTGGGATCTTATACATCCACCCGAGAGGGTAGCCAGGGTCACAGTGGGATCTTATACATCCACCCGAGAGGGTAGCCAGGGTCACAGTGGGATCTTATACATCCACCCGAGAGGGTAGCCAGGGCCACAGTGGGATCTTTTACATCCACCCGAGAGGGTAGCCAGGGCCACAGTGGGATCTTATACATCCACCCGAGAGGGTAGCCAGGGCCACAGTGGGATCATATACATCCACCCGAGAGGGTAACCAGGGCCACAGTGGGATCTTTTACATGCACCCGAGAGGGTAGCCAGGGCCACAGTGGGATCTTATACATCCACCCGAGAGGGTAGCCAGGGCCACAGTGGGATCTTTTACATCCACCCGAGAGGGTAGCCAGGGTCACAGTGGGATCTTTTACATCCACCGAGAGGGTAGCCAGGGCCACAGTGGGATCTTTGACATCCACCCGAGAGGGTAGCCAGGGCCACAGTGGGATCTTATACATCCACCCGAGAGGGTAGCCAGGGCCACAGTGGGATCTTTTACACCCACCGAGAGGGTAGCCAGGGCCACAGTGGGATCTTATACATCCACCCGAGAGGGTAGCCAGGACCACAGTGGGATCTTTTACATCCACCCGAGAGGGTATCCAGGGCCACAGTGGGATCTTTTACATCCACCCGAGAGGGTAGCCAGGGCCACAGTGGGATCTTATACATCCACCCGAGAGGGTATCCAGGGCCACAGTGGGATCTTTTACATCCACCCGAGAGGGTAGCCAGGGCCACAGTGGGATCTTTTACATCCACCCGAGAGGGTAGCCAGGGCCACAGTGGGATCTTATACATCCACCCGAGAGGGTAGCCAGGGCCACAGTGGGATCTTTTACATCCACCCGAGAGGGTAGCCAGGGTCACAGTGGGATCTTTTACATCCACCCGAGAGGGTAGCCAGGGCCACAGTGGGATCTTATACATCCACCCGAGAGGGTAACCAGGGCCACAGTGGGATCTTATACATCCACCCGAGAGGGTAGCCAGGGCCACAGTTTAACGTCTCTTCCGAAGGACAGCACCTCAAAATGTCCTGAGTCACTTTATCATCTCTGCTGCTTTTTCCAGCCTTGGTGAGGTCCTGCACTGGGCCTCGGCCCTTCACCTGACTGTGCTGTTTAACGGTTTCCTGAGCACCGATTTCACTCCAGGGTCTTTCTTTGGTGTGGGATAGTTTGGGGGAAACGGCCATTGTTCTGATCTAAAGGAGGTTAAAGATGTTGCCTGTGTGTCTGTAGGGATTCGGTGGTTAATCGTGTGATGAACAAGCTGTCACTCCTCCACGAGCGAATTTATTGCGCCTTGTCTGGTTCAGCAGCTGACGCTCAGGCTATAGCCGACACCATCAACTACCAGCTGGAACTGCACAGGTAAGCAGCTCGAGACCCGTTTACTGCAGCTCGCTCTACAAATTCAACTCAAATCAGCAGCAAAATGCAGGGCTGGAATATTCTGCGGCCCTGCTCCACCGGGCGAGCCTTGGGCGATTTTAATCTTCATATAGATTGGACAAATCAAATTGGCAAAAGCAGCCTTGAGGACGAATTCATAGAGTGTATTCAGGACAGTTTCTTGGAACAATACGTTGTGGAACCGACCAGGAGACAGGCTATTTTAGATCTGGTAATGTGTAATGGAACAGGATTAATTAATGATCTCATAGTAAAGGATCCTCTAGGGAAGAGTGATCATAACATGATGGAATTTCACATTCAGTTTGAAGGTGAGAAACTTGGGTCTGAAACTAGAGTATTAAATTACAAAGTTATGAGGAGAGAGTTGGCTAAAGTGGACTGGGAAAATAGATTAGAAGGTAAGATGGTAGAAAAGCAGTGGCAGACATTTGAAGAGATATTTCATGACTCTCAACAAAGATATATTTCAGTGAGAAAGAAAGACTTGAAGAGAAGGATGAACAAACCATGGCTAACCAAGGAAGTTAAGGATGGTATCAAATTGAAAGAAAAGGCATACAATGTTGCAAAGGTTAGTGGTAGGCCAGAGGATTGGGAAAACTTTAGAAACCAGCAAAGGATGACTAACAAAAAATAATAGAGGGAGAAAATAGCTTATGAGAGTAAACTAGCAAGAAATATAAAAACTGACAGTAAGAGCTTCTACGAGTATATAAAAAGGAAGAGAGTAGCTAAAATAAACGTTGGTCACTTGGAGGATGAGACTGGAGAAATAATAATGGGAAACAAGGAAATGGCAGAGGCATTGAACAAATATTTTGTATCTGTCTTCACAGTAGAGGGCACTAAAAACATACCAGTAATAGTAGAAAATCAAGGGGCAAATGGGAGGGAGGAACTTAAAACAATCACTATCACTGGAGAAAAAAGTGCTCGGCAAACTTATGGGTCTAAAGGCTGACAAGTCCCCTGGACATGAGGGCCTGCATCCTAGGATCTTAACAGAAGTGGCTACAGAGATAGCGGATGCATTGGTTGTAATCTTCCAAAATTCCCGTGACTCTGTAAAAGTCCCTGTGGATTGGAAAACCGCTTATTCAAAAAAGGAGGGAGACAGAAAGCAGGAAACTATAGGCCAGTTAGCCTAACACCTGTCATTGGCAAAATGCTCGAATCCATTGTTAAGGAAGTAGTAGCAGGGCATTTAGAAAATCATAATACAATCAAACAGAGTCAGCATAGTTTTATGAAAGGGAAATCATGTTTGACAAATCTATTAGAGTTCTTTGAGGAGGTAACAAGCAGGGTGGATAAAGGGGAACCAGTAGATGTAGTGTATTTGGATTTCCAGAAGGCATTCGACAAGGTGCAACATAAATGGTTACTGCATAAGATAAGAGCTCATGGTGTTGGGGGTAATATATTTGATTGGATAGAGGATTGGCTAACAGAAAACAAAAAGTCGGGGTAAATGGGTGATGTTCAGGATGGCAATCTGTAACTAGTGGGGTGCCACAGGGATCAGTGCTGGGATCTCAACTATTTTCAATCTATATTAATGACTTGGATGAAGGAAGCGAGTGTATTGTAGCCAAATTTGCAGACGATACAAAGATGGGTGGGAAAGCAAGTTGTGAGGAGAACATAAAGGCCCCGATTTTCTGGCCGCCGTCGGGCGGCTTTTCATGTGGCCGGGGGCCGAAAATCGGTGAAAAAGCGGGTCGGGACCCTCCCCGCCCCGTCTGACTTTCGGACCGCCGTTTCCCCGCACCCCGCTTCAGTCCCGGCCGCCACTGGCGGGACTGCTCGTCGGAGCACTAATCACCAATGATCTCCTTGTTAAGGAAGATTTTCCGGGGCCGTTGCGACTTTGGGGCTTTCCCCACATGAAACCCGCCTGCGGGGAACCCCGCCGATGAGAGCTGGCATGAAAACAGCTGGCTTGCTTGCTTGCAGCAGCAGGTCGCTGAGGGCTGAAGAGATTTAAATAGGCAGCATTTGCAGGCTGCAGGACCTTATTGATCGAGGCTTGGGGGAACTTTTTGAAGCCTTAGGAGCAGCTGTAGAAAGTTGGAGCCTCACACACTTCTCCAGTGTGAGCTCCTGGGAAGCCCCTTTCACCACTCTAACTCAGCACCTCCTCAACGGAGGCATCTGCCAGAAGCATGGGAGGCCTTTGGTACCTTCCCTTCCTGGCATTAGAGGATCTCCAACAGCAGAGGCGGCAGCAGCAGAACCAGGAACAGCAGGATGAGCACCAGGAGCACCAGGCTGCTGCTCACTCACCTGAAGCTGCACAGGCCAGAAGGGGCCAGCGCTTGGAAGTGGCTTGAGAGCACCTTGCTGCGCTTTAGGGGGCCAGTGGGACCCGTTTCTGCACTGGCAGTCCTACTCAGAAGGACTTCCATGAAGATCTGGTTTCTCTGTTCAACAGATGGCCAACGCTCCTCAAGAGATGTCATTCTCTTATGAGCACTCACCATGTTTTCCGTACCCTGGCGAGTTATCTCCTGCATGGAGGTTGCCAACCTTTCCATGGTGATGCATTCATGCGCCAATGACTCCACAAAGGCTCTGCTCATGGTCACTATGGACTCCTCCATTCGCTCCACACTCGCAGTGACCCTGAAGACAAAACCTGCCAGAGACTCCTGCATCTGTGAATGGAGATCCATCACCTCTTCTCTTGCAGATGGACCCAGAGACAGAGGGTCGTCATGCAGCACAGCTGAGCTGAGCTGGCAGAGTCCTGCGCCCTCCGACGAGGGCTCTCCACTGCTGTCCCTGTCTCCAGAATCTGCTGAGGCTCACTTGTGAGCTGTGAAACACCAGGTGACAACACTACTCTATGTCCCGAAGGTCCCCCCGAGGTATGAGTGTCTGCACTGGTGCTGGGTGCGCTTACTCCACAGTGAGGACGGGGGCTCTGGATGGTACTGTGGGGGAGTAAAGGAAGGAGTTAGAGATGTAATGCCAAGGT
Organism: Somniosus microcephalus; assembly: GCF_052327205.1. Classification (NCBI taxonomy): domain Eukaryota; kingdom Metazoa; phylum Chordata; class Chondrichthyes; order Squaliformes; family Somniosidae; genus Somniosus; species Somniosus microcephalus. The sequence goes on from NW_028225179.1 coordinate 79,750,626, forward strand.
TCTTCTGGTGACTCCCAGTGAGTTGGCATCTGCTGACACCTGCATCCATGCAGCTTTGGTCTCAGTGGGAGGCCTCTTCCTCCCTGACCTAGGGAAGAAGACCTCCCTGTGGGCCCTAACCCCATCCAATAATGCCTGCAGTGAAGCCTCGTCGAATTTGAAGGCAGCTCGGCCTCTGCCGCTGGCAGCAGCTGGTGCAGGCTCCTGTGCCATTGTGCAAGAGTGGCTGAGAAGCCTGCAGAGGTGGAGAAGCTTGCTGGACACTTTGAAAGCACCACGAATGATGACATCATAGTGTGGGGATTTCTGACTCGAATTGGACAATTAGCAAGGCTTCCCACATGCTGGGAATTAATTGGCCACTTGAGGGAAAATTGCGTGGAGCTGGCTGACACTTTTTTATGTGTGTCAGAAACCCCACATTCGGGGAAATCCGACCATTCCCCACACAAGCCGAAAATCGGGGCCAAAGAGTCTACAAAGGGATATAGATAGGTTAAGTGAGTGGGCAAGAATTTGGCAGTTGGAGTATAATGTGGGAAAATGTGAGGTTATCCACTTTGGTAAGAAGAATAGAAAAGAAAAATATTATTCAAATGGAGAAAGACTACAGAATGCTGTGGTACAGAGGGATTTGGGTGTCCTCGTACATGAAACACAAAAAGTTAACATGCAAGTGCAGCAAGTAATTAGGAAGGCAAATGGAATGTTGGCGATTATTTCAAGGGGGATGGAGTTTAAAAATAGGGAAGCCTTGCTACAACTGTATAGGGCGCTGGTGAGACCACACATAGAGTACTGTGTACAGTTTTGGTCTCCTTATTTAAGGAAGGATATACTTGCATTGGAGGCAGTTCAGAGAAAGTTCACTAGGTTGATTCCTGAAAAAAAAAGAAAGACTTGCATTTATATAGCGCCTTTCACAACCACCGGACGTCTCAAAGCGCTTTACAGCCAATGAAGTACTTTTGAAGTGGAGTCACTGTTGTAATGTGGGTAACGCGGCAGCCAATTTGCGCACAGCAAGCTGCCACAAACAGCAATGTGATGATGATGACCAGATGATCTGTTTTTTTTGTTAGGTTGGTTGAGGGATAAAAATTGGCCAGAACACCGGGGATAACTCCCCTACTCTTCTTCAAAATAGTGCCGTGAGATCTTTTACATCCACCTGAGAGAGCAGACAGGGCCTCGGTTGAACGTCTCATCCGAAAGACGGCAACTCCTGGGATGGAAGGGTTGTCTTATGAGGAAAGGTTGAGCAGGTTGGGCCTATACTCATTGGAGTTTAGAAGAGTGAGAGGTGATCTTATTGAAACATATAAGATTCGGAGGGGGTTGGACAGGGTAGATGTAGGGAGGATGTTTCCCCTCGTGGGGGAATCTAGAATGAGGGGGCTTGGTCTCAGAATAAGGGGTCACCCATTTAAGACAGAGATGAGGAATTTCTTCTCTGAGGGTCGTGAATCTTTGGAATTCTTTACCCCACAGAGCTGTGGAGGCGGAGTCATTGAATATATTCAAGGCTGAGAGAGACAGATTTTTGAGCAACAGGGGAGTCGAGGGTTATGGGGAACAGGCAGGAAAGTGGAGTTGAGACCAAAATCAGATCAGCCATGATCTCATTAAATGGCGGAACAGGCTCGAGGAGCCGAATGGCCTATTCCTGCTCCAATTACTTATGTTCTTACACAGCGTGGGATTATCAGCAAATTACAGGACACAGCCTGTGGTTTTATAACCACTGACATCAACAGATGGAAAATAGAGAGGGCTTCAGCAGTGGGAATGGCCGCTGACCATCAGAGCCCACACGCCGCTGACCATCAGAGCCCACACGCCGCTGACCAACAGAGCCCACACGCCGCTGACCATCAGAGCCCACACGCCGCTGACCATCAGAGCCCACACGCCGCTGACCATCAGAGCCCACACGCCGCTGACCATCAGAGCCCACACGCCGCTGACCATCAGAGCCCACACGCCGCTGACCATCAGAGCCCACACGCCGCTGACCATCAGAGCCCACACGCCGCTGACCATCAGAGCCCACACGCCGCTGACCATCAGAGCCCACACGCCGCTGACCATCAGAGCCCACACGCCGCTGACCATCAGAGCCCACACGCCGCTGACCATCAGAGCCCACACGCCGCTGACCATCAGAGCCCACACGCCGCTGACCATCAGAGCCCACACGCCGCTGACCATCAGAGCCCACACGCCGCTGACCATCAGAGCCCACACGCCGCTGACCAACAGAGCCCACACGCCGCTGACCATCAGAGCCCACACGCCGCTGACCATCAGAGCCCACACGCCGCTGACCATCAGAGCCCACACGCCGCTGACCATCAGAGCCCACACGCCGCTGACCATCAGAGCCCACACGCCGCTGACCAGCAGAGCCCACACGCCGCTGACCATCAGAGCCCACACGCAGCTGACCATCAGAGCCCACACGCCGCTGACCAGCAGAGCCCACACGCCGCTGACCATCAGAGCCCACACGCCGCTGACCATCAGAGCCCACACGCCGCTGACCATCAGAGCCCACACGCCGCTGACCATCAGAGCCCACACGCCGCTGACCATCAGAGCCCACACGCCGCTGACCATCAGAGCCCACACGCCGCTGACCATCAGAGCCCACACGCCACTGACCAGCAGACCCCACACACCGCTGACCATAAGCACCCGCACGTTGCTGACCATCAGAGCCCATACACTGCTGACCATCAGAGACTTCCCACCACTGTCCATCAGAGATTTCTGACCACTGACCATCAGAGACCAAAAACACAAACCAGAGGCCTCCACTCGCCATCTCCAGTCCTGAAAAAAGATAGGCAATTCCAGGTTCTAGTCTAGTTCCCGGCCCCAGTACAGTTCCCGGCCCCAGTACAGTTCCCGGCCCCAGTCCAGTCCCAGGTTCCAGTACATTTCCCGGTTCCAGTACAGTTCCCGGTTCCAGTACAGTTCCCTGTTCCAGTACAGTTCCAGGTCCCAGTACAGTTCCAGGTCCCAGTACAGTTCCAGATCTCAGTACCGTTCCAGTGCAGCTCCTGGTCCCAGTACAGTTCCAGGTCCCAGTACAGTTCCAGATCTCAGTACCGTTGCAAGTTCCAGGTTCCAGTACAGTTCCAGGTTCCAGTACAGTTCCAGATCTCAGTACCGTTCCAGTCCAGTTCCCGGTCCCAGTCCAGTTCCCGGTCCCAGTCCAGTCCCCGGTCCCAGTCCAGTTCCCGTTCCCAGTCCCAGTCCAGTTCCAGGTATCTGTTGAGTTTCCCTGACCTGCAGTAGCCCAGTTGCAGTCTGCAGATACCCACACCGACCTGTCTGTATCTGAAAGGCATATCTTACCGATTAGTTTTTGTGGTAGTGTTGCTCTGCGCTGCAGAATTGCAGTGTGTCAAATACCAGAGCCTGATCTTGGACGAAGTGTAGACTCTGTAGGTTCTGCCTTGTGTCTGCAGGGGTTTGGAGGCCAGTCTCAGTCTCCTGGACTGCTCTCAATGTGGGGGTGTAATTCTGAGTAACTCAGACAGCAGAAACAATGACCAGATCTTTGAGCCCAATCTCACCACGGCTTCCCCCTTTCTGTCACCCAGTGTTGAAATTGAAGAGGCTCCGCTGGTTCGAGCTGCTGCCGCCATGGTGAAGAACATCAGCTACAAGTATAAGGAAGAGTTGTCAGCACACCTGATCGTGGCTGGATGGGACAGGAAGAAGAGAGGGCAGGTGCAGTGCATCAACAACAGTTACAGCTAACAGTGTGCGCTTCCGATTTAGATCAGCTTGTGACATTTATCCCTGTGATATGTTCCAGTGAAATACATTGTGACCTGGGTTTATGATTTAACATGTTCAAAATTAACAATCGCACCCCAATTACTGTGGGGGTTTCCAATTTCCTGCCGTAACCAGATGATCGGCATAATCCCTGGAAATACAGCATAACTGGTCATTTACCCCGTTTACATAATGTTACGGAGTTACACTGGCCTGGATATTTACTGAGACGGGTTATGTAGCGGTGGGTGGGGTGTGTGGGTGGGATCTGATCCCTGACTCCGGCGGTGGGGGGGTCTGATCCCTGACCCCGGTTGTGGGGGGGTCTGATCTGCGACCCCGGTGGGGGTGGGGGGGCTCTGATCCCTGACCCCGGTGGGTGGGGGGGGGCTCCGATCCCTGACCCCGGTGGGGGGGTCTGGTCCCTGACCCCGGTTGTGGGGGGGTCTGATCCCTGACCCCAGCGTGGGTGGGGGGGCTCTGATCCCTGACCCCGGTGGGGGGGCTCTGATCCCTGACCCCGGTGGGGGTGGGGGGGTCTGATCCCTGACCCCGGTGGGGGTGGGGGGGGCTGATCCCTGACCCTGGTGGGGGTGGGGGGGGTCTGATCCCTGACCCCGGTGGGGGTGGGGGTGGGGTCTGATTCCTGACCCCGGCATGGGTGGGAGGGTCTGATCTCTGACCCTGGTGGGGGAGGGGGGTCCGATACGCGACCCGTATATCTTTATATTGGTTGGGGGGGGGGGGGTTCTGATGGGGGAGCAACTTGTGGGGCTGGGTGGGGGGCAACATTTCTGCTCCTCCTGGCCCACAAGCAATGCTGTAAAGGTACTTATCTCATCTCCAAAGCTGTCCTCGCCTCCCTTCAGCTGCCAGGTTTCCTGAGGCCTCGAAAACCCGGCCGCCCACTGTAAAACCCACAGAGCAGGTTAAATCAGAGGATGTGAGCCTCATTTACAGATTTAAATTGCCAACCTGCCTCCTGGGATGGCTGCCCGCCTCCGTAAATCCCGGAGACAGATTGGAGGTGGGGTCAGGGTTCAAATCTTCAAAATTTTCACCCACTCCCCCGCCCCACCCATTTCCAACCCACCCGTTGTGTGCTAAACGTCCCCCCCCTAGAGGCTGTAACACAGGAACAGGCCATTCAGCTTATTTTCACTAATGTTCGGGTGGGAAATCGGAGAAACACTGCAGGAACTCCAGGCTCCAGTGTTTATTCTTCCCGAAGACTGATAGACCTGGAGTTAGTGTCCATTCATTGAGCTCATTTTACAGTAACAAGGATTTCTGTTTCAGCCTGTGCTACATTACCAGATATTGGGGCAGTAATTCCTCCCCAAACGCGTGAGTACGGAAGGGGTACTCACGCGTCTGGCCGGAGGAAATGCCGGTTTTCAGCATGCACAGCGCATGCGCTGAAAACCGGCATTTCCTCTCCTCTAACCCAAGAGGTGAAGAGGCTAGCGCGTGCGCTGTAGGGGGCAGCGCGTGCTTCTTGGATTTCCTCTGTTTTGGGGGATTTGCGCATGTGTAAAGGCCTCCGGTCTTTACGCTTGTAAAAAGCACACGTAAGTATTTATTTTTACAGGTAAGTGGTGTTTTAGTGCAATTTAGAAAAATTTTTCCCACAGGTTTATTATTTTAAAGATTCTACAATAAGGTAAGTTTAGTTTTAGACCCTTTTTATTAAAAATTTATTTTTTTCAACAAAAAAAATTATTGTTTAAATTATTTTTTTAAACTTATTTATACTTAATTTAATGATTGGGATGTTTTTTAAATTTTTATTTAAAGTTTAAATAGTGTTTTGGCAGCCCATGCTTTTCATGAGTTTGACAGCTCTGTCAAACTCATGAATGAGTTTCCCCTCCCCTGATTGGCTGCACAGTGCTCACCTGATCCCAGCCGGCACATCGCACTAACTACGCCGCTGGATCAGGTAAGCACAGCGCGCCGACAGCTGAACCGGGCCAGGGACAGGAAATGCAAGCAGGCCCGGGCTTCAGATGTCGGCGCGCAGGGTGAGTGCAGATTGGGGGCTTGCACGTGCGGCAAGCACCCGATCCTAATTTCAGGGCCATTGTGCGTTTAAAATCACGCTCCAGTCCGCAGGGAGCGAGGGGTCTTTTCTGGATCAGGCTCCAGTCTGCAGGGTGCGAGGGGTCATTTCTGGATCAGGCTCCAGTCCGCGGGGAGCGAGGGGTCATTTCTGGATCACTCTCCAGTCCGCGGGGAGGGAGGGGTCATTTCTGGAGCAGGCTCCAGTCCGCGCGGAGGGAGGGGTCATTTCTGGATCAGGCTCCAGTCCGCGGGGAGTGAGGGCTCATTTCTGGATCACTCTCCAGTCCGCAGGGTGCGAGGGGTCATTTCTGGAGCAGGCTCCAGTCCGCAGGGTGCGAGGGGTCATTTCTGGATCAGGCTCCAGTCCACAGGGTGTGAGGGGTCATTTCTGGATCAGGCTCCAGTCCGCGGGGTCATTTCTGGATCAGGCTCCAGTCCGCAGGGAGCGAGGGGTCATTTCTGGATCAGGCTCCAGTCCGCGGGGAGCGTGGAGTCATTTCTGGATCACGCTCCAGTCCGCAGGGTGCGAGGGGTCATTTCTGGATCAGGCTCCAGTCCGCAGGGTGCGAGGGGTCATTTCTGGATCAGGCTCCAGTCCACAGGGTGCGAGGGGTCATTTCTGGATCAGGCTCCAGTCCACAGGGTGTGAGGGGTCATTACTGGATCAGGCTCCAGTCCGCGGGGAGCACGGGGTCATTTCTGGATCAGGCTCCAGTCCGCAGGGAGCGAGGGGTCATTTCTGGATCAGGCTCCAGTCCGCGGGGAGCGTGGAGTCATTTCTGGATCACGCTCCAGTCCGCGGGGTGCGAGGGGTCATTTCTGGATCAGGCTCCAGTCCGCAGGGTGCGAGGGGTCATTTCTGGATCAGGCTCCAGTCCGCAGGGTGCGAGGGGTCATTTCTGGATCACTCGCCCGTCCAGTGTATGAAATGTAATGTTAGATGATATTACGGGGTTGATTTTGGTCTCGTTCCCTCGGGTGTTGAATATCATCGGGGTGAAACATAGAAATCGGATGCGGTGGGTTTGCTCTCAGCTAACAGAAGCCGCTGGATTTTTCTCCCGTTGAAATGAAGGGGAGGAAAATGCAGCAGGTTCTGGTCCAGGTGTGTGATCCTCCCGCGAGATCCCACTCTCGCCGCTCGGCCCAGCTGAAGCTTAACGTCCGGGCAGGAAAGACCAAACTCTCACCCAGAGTATATTTGGAAGTGTTGCTGAGCTGTGCTGTGTATGTCTCCGATCCAGGTCTACGCCACTCTGGGAGGGATGCTGATCAGACAACCGTTCGCAGTCGGTGGCTCGGGGAGTGTCTACATTTATGGATATGTCGATGCTGCTTATAAAGCTGGAATGAGCAGGGCCGAGTGCCTGCAGTTTGTAACTTACGGTGAGAACGCGCGGTGCGGCTGGGGTTAATTGGCAATTTATTTCATCCCTTCTCGGCTGCATTGAATTTGCGTTCCTCTCTGAGGCTGATTTTCCTCTCTGAGGCCCATTGTCTCACTATCTCACTGACCCTTTCCTATTCTCACTCTTACCCGTTCCTCTCTGGGGCTGATTTTACACAGTCCCAGTGTCTCACTATCTCACTGACCCTTTCCTATTCTCACTATTACCCGCTCCTCTCTGGGGCTGATTTTACACAGTCCCAGTGTCTCACTATCTCCCTGACCCTTTCCTATTCGCACCCTTACCCGTTCCTCTCTGGGGCTGATTTTACACAGTCTCAGTGTCTCACTGACCCTTTCCTATTCTCACTCTTACCCGTTCCTCTCTGGGGCTGATTTTACACAGTCCCAGTGTCTCACTATCTCACTGACCCTTTCCTATTCTCACTCTTACCCGTTCCTCTCTGGGGCTGATTTTACACAGTCCCAGTGTCTCACTATCTCACTGACCCTTTCCTATTCTCACTCTTACCCGTTCCTCTCTGGGGCTGATTTTACACAGTCCCAGTGTCTCACTGACCCTTTCCTATTCTCACTCTTACCCGTTCCTCTCTGGGTCTGATTTTACACAGTCCCAGTGTCTCACTATCTCCCTGACCCTTTCCTATTCTCACCCTTACCCGTTCCTCTCTGGGGCTGATTTTACACAGTCCCAGTGTCTCACTATCTCACTGACCCTTTCCTATTCTCACTCTTACCCGTTCCTCTCTGGGTCTGATTTTACACAGTCCCAGTGTCTCACTATCTCACTGACCCTTTCCTCTCTGGGGCTGATTTTACACAGTCCCAGTGTCTCACTATCTCACTGACCCTTTCCTCTCTGGGGCTGATTTTACACAGTCCCAGTGTCTCACTATCTCACTGACCCTTTCCTATTCTCACCCTTACCCGTTCCTCTCTGAGGCTGATTTTACACAGTCCCAGTGTCTCACTATCTCACTGACCCTTTCCTATTCTCACTCTTACCCGTTCCTCTCTGGGGCTGATTTTACACAGTCCCAGTGTCTCACTGACCCTTTCCTATTCTCACTCTTACCTGCATCTTTCTCTATGCTGCAGTTTAGGTTGTATCGATCTCCTGTTGGTGAAAATTATTCCACACAACAATAACTATCTGTAAAACTTCCCTCTAATATCCCTTTATGGACGTGGTACCGATCTTGCTAACAAGAGGAAGTGATTTTACTCTTTACTGCACCCGCGGAACACTCAGGTCGTGAAGACCTTGAATCCACCTCACTGGCTCGAGATTTGCTGGGCTTCCCCAGATGGAGGGCATGATAAGGGGTCTGCAGTAAGCGCAGCCCGTGTAGGTCTTACAGTGAGGCAAGATGGGTGTTCCCAGCCTCCTGCCAAGGACAGGAAAAGGGAGTTCCATTGAATATGGTCCACCCACCCTCAAACACCCCACTAACTACCGCCCACCCCACCCCCCCATCAAATCTCCCCCCTGAACCCAGCGTGAGTGCTTGAGCCAGGACCCTTGGCAGTGTACTAGTATAGTTCCAGACCTATGGCTGGGAGTCTCTGGGCCAATGGGAAATGATGCTGTGTGTTTGAGCGGACGGCTCTGCCCAATGCTGCTGGTGGTAATGAGGGCAGTAACCTCACTGATCGTGTTCTCTCTGTATTACAGCTATTGCACTGGCCATTGGGAGAGACGGATCGAGTGGAGGAGTGGTGTACCTTGCAACAATTACAGAGAAAGGAACTGAGCACAAAAGTCATTCTGGCCAATGAGTTGCCTCAATTCCACAATGAATGAAATCATGTTTTCACTATGGATCGCCTCACTTCTCACTAAATAGTTTCCACACTGTAGCCCAATTAGACCCAGTGTCCTCATTCAGTGTGTATATTCACCAATGCACAAGGTTGGAGCAGTTGTTGCAAACGGCTTCTTCTCTGAATTATTGCCACAATTACTGGTGGAAAGGCTACGTTATAACTTGAAACCCCTCACTGCCCAGTTATTGTTTGTGTCACAGTTGCTTTTATCTCGCCTCGGAGTCAGAAAATGGTGGGTTCAAGATGAGAACTGCAATTGGTCTTCGGCCTTCCACCCTCCCTCGATCGAGGGAGAGAAGCTGCCACGGTTCCCCATTATCCGCTGACTTGCATCATGTCCTGATTTAGCTCCTGTTGGGTAAATGTGTGGGTGGAGGTTGTACAGGGACAAGATCAGGCTCCTCTGTGATGCTTCTACAGTTGAATAGCCTGCCAATACTCACCGTCTGGGCTCACACATGATGAATGGTAACTTGGCTGACACAACTTTGGGGCTACTCCGAGCACTTCACATCTTACTGGACTGGTGTTTAGTTGACTGCAGCAGTTACAGAGGGTGGCAGTACAAGGCAGCGCACCTGTAATCTTCAGATCCATGTTCCCAATGGGCCAGGTACCTCCCCGTGGGCACCAACTCAGCAAATCTGTCCTTCAGTCCTCCATAATTATACATTTACCATCATGGGTGTGGGACGTCCAAATAGCTCAGTATTATAATAAACCGCACACCCAGCGATGCTCCCAAGAGAGCCGTAGACCAGGCGCAGGTTGGTGTCTGCCATCCCACACCGCTGCCATGGAGGTCTTGGCTATTAGTCAAGAGGGCTGTCTTCAAAGGTCATTCCTTAAAAAGCAGAACCACAAAGGTAATAATCTCTGGATTACTACCTGAGCCACGAGCGAATTTGCAAAGGGTCAATAAGATCAGAGAAATGAACGAGTGGCTCAAAGACTGGTGTGGGAGAAATGGGTTTTGATGTGTGGGGCACTGGCACCAGTACTGGGATAAGAGGGAGCTGTTCCGTGTGGACGGGCTTCACTTGAACCATGCTGGGGCTAGAGTCCTGGCGAATCGAATAACTAGGGCTGTAGAGAGGGCTTTAAACTAAATAGTGGGGTGGGGGTGGGGTGGATCCAGGTGAGCAGGAATTTAAAAAGGCAATGGGAAATGAGAAAGCAATAGAGCAGGATAGAGATGGGGGAAATAATAACCAGAGTGTGACAGGAAGGGACAGAATGTTTAAAAATAAGAGTGCAACAGAAAATGGGACCAAAACAAGGAGAAATGGTAAAAAGACAAAGTTAAAAGCTCTATATCTGAATGCACACAGCATTCGTAACAAGATCGATGAGTTGTTGGCACAGATACAAATGGGTATGATCTGATCGCCATTACAGAGACGTGGTTGCAAGGTGATCAGGGCTGGGAACGGAATATTCCAGGGTATTTGACAATTTGGAAGGATAGACAGAAAGGAAAGGGAGGTGGGGTGCTTTGTTGGTAATGGATGGGATCAGTGCAGTGGTGAGAAGTGATATTGGCTCAGAAGATCAAGATGTAGAATCGGTTTGGGTGGAGATAAAAAAGGGAAAGTCTCTGGTAGGCGTAGTCTACAGGCCCCTGAACAGTAGCAATACTGTTGGACAGAGTATAAATCAACAAATAATGGAGGCCTGTAAAAAAGGTACAGTAATAATCATGGGTGATTTTAATCTCCCTATCGATTGGACAAATCAAATTGGCCACGGTAGCCTTGAGGAAAAGTTCATAGAGTGCATCCGGGATGGTTTCCTAGAATAGTATGTAATGGAACCAACCAGGGAGCAGGCTATCTTGGATCTGGTACTGTGTAATGAGACAGAATTAATAAATGATCTCATAGTAAAGGATCCTCTAGGAAAGAGTGATCATAGCATGGTTGAAGGTGAGAAAGTTGTATCTCAAACCAGTGCCCTGATCTTAAACAAAGGCAATTACAGTGGCATGAGGGCAGAACTGGCTAAAGTGGACTGGAAAAATAAAGGGTAAGACAGTTGAAATGCAGTGGTGGACATTTAAGGAGATATTTCATAACTCTCAACAAAAATATATTCCAGTGAGAAAGAAAGATTTTAAGAGAAGGGAGCACCATCCGTGGGTAACTGAGGAAGTAAAGGATGGTATCAAATTGAAAACAAAGGCATACAATGTTGCCAAGATTGGTGGGAGACCTGAGGATTGGGAAATTTTTAAAAACCAGCAAAGGATGACTAAAAGAGATGAATTATGAGAGTAAACTGGCAAGAAACATTAAAACAGATAGTAAGAGCTTCTACAGGTATATAAAAAGGAAGAGGGTAGCTAAAGTAAACATTGGTCCCTTAGAGGATGAGACTGGGGAATTAATAATGGGGAACGGGGAAATGGCAGAGACTCTGAACAAATATTTTGTATCCGTCTTCACGGTAGAAGACACTAACAACATCCCAATAATGGATAATCAAGGGGCCACAGGGAGGGGGGAACTAAAGACAATCACTATCACTAAGGAAATAGTACTTGGTAAAATAATGGGACTAAAAGATGACAAGTCCCCTGGACCAGATGGCCTGCATCCCAGGGTCTTAAAAGAAGTGGCTGCAGAGATAGTGGATGCATTGGTTGCAATATACCAAAATTCCCTGGACTCTGGTCCCAGCGGGTTGGAAAACTGCAAATGTAACACCCCTATTTAAGAAAGGAGGGAGACAGAAAGCAGGAAACTATAGACCAGTGAAGGATCCAGCTTGTTCCCAATGAATTCTGGGATACTTGACTATGTTAACCCTCTGAAAGAAGGGAATTGTAAGTAAGAGCTATTAAAGACAATGGGTGGTTCTATTTCTTAGAACAGAGACTGACAATATGCGGCTGGGAACAGAGAGCAGGGATGCAGCAAGGTCAAATATCAAACAACAAAGACACATAGAAGTGATAAGGGCATGGGAATGTGTGTTCACAGCACCTCAGTAGAGCCATTATCTAAACACGGCCTGTTTCCCAGGAGATAAGGGTACAAATTAACAACCAAATTCGAATAGTCGCAGAACACATGAATCACTGTGGCCTTGCAATTACCTGCCTTGTTCCACAGTTAAGAATAAAAACATGTTTTCTCAAACTATAAACAAGGCCTGCAAAGGGGAAAAGATAACAGAAATGCGGGGAGTAAAATTACAATCGACATCTGTGGCTAACATGGTCCAAGGGTACCAGAGTTCAAGGGGGTGGGTCCGACAGTTGAAGGGTGGACCCGACAGTTGAGTGACTAACCACATAAACCAATAAAGAGTAACTGTTGTGACACTGTTTGTACGTATACACCCCATTCTGTATTAGGTGGGCGTTGCTTATAGAATTGCATAACTTGAATGAACAACTGTTGTTTTTTGTGAGTGCACCTCTTGTTTGATGAAGCAGGGTGACTCTCCCTTGTTAACAAGCTTCTCAGTTGCTTGAATAAATTCTGTACTTGTCCTCAATTCCATCTCCGTCTGGGTTTCTCCAAAATTCGAGTCTAACATCTGTCGTTGGGAAAATGCCGGAGTCCTCCATTGAGGAAGCAGTAGCAGGGCTTTTGGAAAATCATAATGCAGTCAGGCAAAGTCAACATGGTTTTATGAAAGGGAAATCATGTTTAACAAACTTGCTGGCGTTCTTTGAGGAGGTAACAAGCAGGGTGGACAAAGGTGAACCAATGGATGTGGTGTATTTGGATTTCCAGAAGGCATTCGATAAGGTGCCACATAAAAGGTTACTGCATAAGAGCTCATGGAATTGGGAGTAATATTAGCATGGATAGAGAATTGGCTCTCTAACAGAAAGCAGAGAGTCAGGATAAATGGGTAATTTTCCAGTTGGCAAACGGTAACTAGTGGGGTGCCACAGGGATCGGTGCTGGGGCCTCAACTATTTATAATCTACATTAATGACTTGGATGAAGGGACCAAGTGTAATGTAGCCAAATTTGCAGATGATACAAAGATGGGTGGGAAAGCAAGTTGTGCAGAGGACTCAAAGAATCTGCAAAGGGATATAGACAGGCTAAGTGAGTGGGCAAACATTTGGCAGATGGAATATAATGTGGGAAAGTGAGAGGTTATACACCTTGGCAGGAAAAATAAAAAAGCAAATTATTATTTAAATGGAATTACAAAATGCTACAATTCAGAGGGACCTGGGGGTCCTTGTGCATGAAACACAAAGTTAGCATGCAGGTACAGCAAGTAATTAAAAAGGCAAATGGAATGTTGGCCTTTATTGCAAGGGGGTTGGAGTGTAAAAACAGGGAAGTCCTGCTACAACTGTACAGGGTATTGGTGAGACCACACCTGGAGTACTGCGTACAGTTTTGGTCTCATTTAAAAAAGGATATACTTGCATTGGAGGCAGTTCAGAGACGATTCACTAGGTTAATTCCAGAGATGAGGGGGATGACGTATGAGAAAAGGTTGAGCAGGTTGGGCCTATACTCACTGGAATTTAGAAGAATGAGAGGTGATCTTATTGAAACATATAAAATACTGAGGGGGCTCGACAGGGTAGATGCAGAAAGGATGTTTCCCCTCGTGGGGAAATCTAGAAATCAGGGGCACAGTCTCAGAATAAAGGGTCGCCCTTTTAGAGGAGGAATTGAAGAGGAATTTCTTCTCTCATAGGGTCGTAAATCTGTGGAATTCTCTGCCCCAGAGAGCCATGGAGGCTGGGTCATTAAATACATTTAAGGTGGAGATAGACACATTTTTGCAAGATAAGGGAGTGAAGGGTTATGGGGAGCGGGCGGGGAAGTGGCTTTGAGCCCAAGATCAGCCATGATCTTATTGAATGGTGGAGCAGGCTCAAGGGGCCAAGTGGCCTATTCCTGTTCCTATTTCTTATGTTTCAAGTTGCTGACAGGTTGGAGCGAGCTCTTGGCTGTGGCTTTCCCAATCTTTCAAGGACTATTGTAACAACATTCCCTCAGTTCAGAGGCTGTGCCAGGAGCCAGTGATTATGCGGTCTTCGATTGGCAGGGTAGAGTCACTGTCCAGTCCCTGCAGATACAAGCAGAGGGCAGACTGTGGCTGCCCCTGATGGAGGTGGAACCTGTGGCTGGTCTGTCCCAGGACTCAGGGAGCTCTCTCAAACTGCATGTAGTGTAACCAGCCCACTGGCCTACTCTAGACACGAGAGCAGGAGGCAAGGCAAGATCTCACTGAGTCAGCAGAGGGGGGCACTGTGATGGTAAAACAGTAACAGCTCAGGGTGAACATGCAACTTTCATCCAGGTGGGATGATGAGGCCAGTGTGAGTCACTGGCTGCTCTGGGAGTCACTGGCAGTATTGTACCGGTCACGGGGGTGATGAGAATGGTTTAAATGTCATCCCTGATCTAGTTGCTCCCAGAGTTCCTAGTAGTCTCTGTGCCAGGGTCTGGGACTGGGTAGAGTGAACACACAGCTGCAGTTTGTGGAGCAAGTGCTTTTATTCTTACACAGGTACAAATTTAAACTTTAAGCCGATAAGTGCAGTGGTACAGAGTGCGATCCCAAGCATTTTACATTCCCCACCCTAGCCTCGCACAGCAGCTCAGCGACAGCCTGGCTGGGTTCAGGGAAGTGAAGCTGTTCCTTCCATTTAATAAACCGCAGTCCCGGGACACACAGGGTCCACCTCAGGCACCAACAAAGGCAGGCGGTAAAAACAGAAACTTAAACTGATCAGAGAATTAAAACATTGAAGCTTGCCGAGGGAAAGAGGCTGGAGACATAGTCAGTGATCTGTGACTAGTCACCGACCTGTTGATCCCTCCCTGTAGAGGTTAGAGACGTAGTCAGTGATCTGTGACTGGTCACCGGCCTGCTGATCCCTCCCTGTGGAGGTTAGAGACGTAGTCAGTGATCTGTGACTGGTCACCGGCCTGCTGATCCCTCCCTGTGGAGGTTAGAGGCGTAGTCAGTGATCTGTGACTGGTCACCGGCCTGCTGATCCCTCCCTGTGGAGGTTAGAGGCGTAGTCAGTGATCTGTGACTGGTCACCGGCCTGCTGATCCCTCCCTGTAATAGTCTTAATTAACATTTCCCAGCTACAGGAACCCAAGCAACGACTGCATTAAAAACATCTCTAACATTAAAACACAAAAAAACCCAACTGGAGATTTCTATCCAATCACCAAGAAGAAAATCAAACCCAAAATCAGCTCAATGATAGAAACAGTAGATTACTATAAACACTGACAGCAGCCAGTGACAATCAATCAAACCAAATGAAGATACAGAATCCTGGGTTGCTTCTGAATGAATCCTCCCAGCGACACAGCAAGTGCAGATTCTAGTTCCAGTGAACTTCACTTCGGAATCAGCCTGGAAAATGGGAGAGAGACAGGGTCACATGGAGGGCTCGCACCCAGTACAGGAGGTGGAACTGAGAAAGATCGCTGTGGACACTCCGATTCCCAGCCACCAGCTCCATCCCTCTCCCTGGCCACTGTCTGAGGCCGAACCAGATTGATCGCAACCTCAGCGTCCTATTTGACCCGGAGATGACCTTCCGACCCCCATATCCTCTCCATCAAAGACCACCCACTTCCACCTCCGTAACATCGCCCGTCTCCACCCCCACCTCAGATCATCTGCTGCTGAAACCCTCCTCTGTGTCTTTGTTACCTCCAGACTCGACTATTCCAATGCTCTCCTGGCCGGCCTCACCTTCCATAAACTTGGAGCTCATCCAAAACTCTGCTGCCTGTATCCTAACTCACACCAAGTCCCGTTCACCCATCACCCCATATCCTAACTCACACCAAGTCCCGCTCACCCATCACCCCATATCCTAACTCACACCAAGTCCCGTTCACCCATCACCCCATATCCTAACTCACACCAAGTCCCATTCACCCATCACCCCATATCCTAACTCACACCAAGTCCCGCTCACCCATCACCCCATATCCTAACTCACACCAAGTCCCATTCACCCATCACCCCATATCCTAACTCACACCAAGTCCCGTTCACCCATCACCCCATATCCTAACTCACACCAAGTCCCGCTCACCCATCACCCCATATCCTAACTCACACCAAGTCCCGTTCACCCATCACCCCATATCCTAACTCACACCAAGTCCCATTCACCCATCACCCCATATCCTAACTCACACCAAGTCCCGCTCACCCATCACCCCATATCCTAACTCACACCAAGTCCCGTTCACCCATCACCCCATACCCTAACTCACACCAAGTCCCGTTCACCCATCACCCCATATCCTAACTCACACCAAGTCCCATTCACCCATCACCCCATATCCTAACTCACACCAAGTCCCGTTCACCCATCACCCCATATCCTAACTCACACCAAGTCCCATTCACCCATCACCCCATATCCTAACTCACACCAAGTCCCGCTCACCCATCACCCCATATCCTAACTCACACCAAGTCCCGGTCACACATCACCCCATATCCTAACTCACACCAAGTCCCGTTCACACATCACCCCATATCCTAACTCACACCAAGTCCCGGTCACACATCACCCCATATCCTAACTCACACCAAGTCCTGTTCACCCATCACCCCATATCCTAACTCACACCAAGTCCCGCTCACACATCACCCCATATCCTAACTCACACCAAGTCCCGCTCACACATCACCCCATATCCTAACTCACACCAAGTCCTGTTCACCCATCACCCCATATCCTAACTCACACCAAGTCCCGTTCACCCATCACCCCATATCCTAACTCACACCAAGTCCCGTTCACCCATCACCCCATATCCTAACTCACACCAAGTCCCGTTCACCCATCACCCCATATCCTAACTCACACCAAGTCCCGTTCACCCATCACCCCATATCCTAACTCACACCAAGTCCCGCTCACACATCACCCCATATCCTAACTCACACCAAGTCCCGTTCACCCATCACCCCATATCCTAACTCACACCAAGTCCCGTTCACCCATCACCCCATATCCTAACTCACACCAAGTCCCGTTCACCCATCACCCCATATCCTAACTCACACCAAGTCCCGCTCATCCATCACCCCATATCCTAACTCACACCAAGTCCCGTTCACCCATCACCCCATATCCTAACTCACACCAAGTCCCGCTCACCCATCACCCCATATCCTAACTCACACCAAGTCCCGTTCGCCCATCACCCCTGTACCCACTGACCTACATTGGCTCCCGGTCCAGCAACGCCTAGATTTTAAAATTCTCATCTTGTTTTCAAATTCCTCCATGGCCTCACTCCTCCCGAGCTCTGTAACCTCCTCCAGCCATACATCCCTCCGAGATCTCTGCACTCCTCCAAGTCTGGGCTCTTGTCCACCCCTACTCACTTCATCCCACCATTGGTGGATGTGCCAGGTGTCACGGGACAGGCCCCCTACAGACACAAGTAAAGGGTGCAGCGATGTGACTGAGCCCAGCCCAGCCTAGCCCACAGTCCTTCCCATGGAACCACTCCTGGAGCACCATACCTCAGAGAAGACCGAGTGTCCCAGCACAGTATCACAAGGCCCACTGCACAATGCATCAGTCTAAGGTCCAGGCTCCGAGGTGAAGTCCAATCCCTGTCCTCACATCCTCAGCACAACTAGCTGCCCCTCTCCAGGTGACAGATCCCATTCTCCAGTATGTTAAACAGCTGCAGTGTCTCACTGAGCAGCTGACAGGATCTTGGAGTTTGATGTTCACCAGACCTGGTTTAGAATCCTCCAGTTCTCCCTGTTTAAATTCATTCCACCGCTGCCGAGAATATTAAACTCCACAACCCAGCCACACTTCTGGAATCACCTGCTCCCTCCCCCAACGTACTGACTTAAAGTCTTGGCCTTCTGACGGCTCAGAACTATTGTAGGTTCAATTCATTAGCTCAAGGGAACTGGATGCTGCAGCAGGTCAAACACCTTTAATAGAACAAGAGGTCCCCCGGAGATTCACATCTCACCATCACTGCAGGATCAGAGCTACAAAGTGACAAGACAAGTTCAGAACAAGTGATAGATACCGGGCGCGGGGGCACCGGCAGTGGGCACATCATTCGCTTGCGACAGTTGGGATACGGGGGGAGTTGAGAAATCATAGCTCTCTGAGCAAGGAGCAGCCAGAGAGGCTGAATGGCCTCCCTGTTGGTTTTAATATACAAGTATATCTTTTTGATGTGCGAGAGCAGCGATGAATGGTGAGCAGCAGGAGTGAAAGGAGGTGACTCGTGATCAAATCGAGAAGGAGGGAAGCTTCACTCTCGACCTGACCTGAGCGCGCTCGACACTGATGCTGGGTTAAAACTGTTCCTTACCACAAAACAAGCTTCTATTGACAGATCTCCTGTGTATTAAACCATAGTTGATCAATGTTAGACCATGACTGGAAGAGTTATTCCCCCTCACCACTGGAGGTTGTGTCTTTTACAGACTCTCTCATGGAGCTCAGCTTTCATCGAGTGAGAAATCTACACAAACGTCAATTGAAAAAGCAGCGAGCCAGTGACAAAACTCAGTACAGCCCCTCCCGATACCCTGAGCCCACAGTTCCTGCTGTTTACACAGGATATACAGCACAGAAACAAGCCATTCGGCCCAACCAGTCTATGCTGGCGTTTATGCTCCACTCGAGTCTCCTCCAGTCTTTCCTCGATTTAACTATCAGCATATCCCTCTATTCCCTTCTCCCTCATAAGCTTATCTAACCGCCCCTTAAATGCATCTAAACCATTTGCCTCAACCACTCCCTGTGGTAGCGAGTTCCACATTCTCACCACTCTGGGTAAAGAAGCTTCTTCTGAATTCCCTATTGGATTTCTTGGTGACTATCTTGTATTGATGGGCTCTAGTTTTACTCTTCCCCACAGTGGAAACACTCTGTCTAAAATTATGAAAGGTTTTGATAGAATAAAGACCTCTAGTAGGTCACTCCTCAGCCTTCTCTAAGAGAGCCAGCCTGTTCATCCTTTCCTGATATTATAACCACGCAGTTCTGGGGTCTTCTCTGCAGCCTCTCCAGTGCCTCTATATCCTTTTCACAATATGGCGACCAGAATCTCCACGTGTGGTCTAAACAAGTTTGATACAAGTTTAGCATAACTTCTCTACTTTTCAATTCTATCCCTCTAGAAATAAACAGCAACAACTTGCATTTATATAGCGCCTTTAACGTAGCAAGTCGTCCCAGGGCGATTAACAAGAGCGATATCAATAAAAACATTTAACAGAGCCACATAAGGAGATATTAGGGCAGATGACCAAAAGCTTGGTCAAAGAGGAAGGTTTTAAGGAGCACCTTAAAGGAGGAGAGAGATGTAGAGAGGCAGAGAGGCAATTCCAGAATTTAGGACAGACAGCTGAAAGCACGGCTGCCAATGGTGGAGTGATTAAAAATCGAGGGATGTTGAAGAAAGAGGCCAGAATTGGAGGAGCGCAGAGATCTCAGAGGGTTATAGGGTTGGAGGAGGTTACAGAGATAGTGAGGGACGAGGCCATGGAGGGATTTGAAAACAAGGAAGAGAATTTTCAAATTGAGGCATTGCTGGACTGGAAGCCAATTTGTAGGTCAGCGAGCACAGGTGAGGGGTCAGCGAGCACAGGAGCGAGGGGTCAGCGAGCACAGGGGCGAGGGGTGAACCTGGTGTGGTGCGAGTTCAGCTGCTGTTAAACTCCAGTGAGTGACTTCGTACCTCAAGCCTGGGCTGACGAGTTCGAGGATGATTCTCCTCTTTCAGCAGCTGTGGAAGGAAAAGATTTCTGTCAAAGAGCTATTTTAGAACATGGCGACAGAGGCCGAGACCGAGAGAGAGGGAGGCCGAGACCGAGAGAGAGGGAGGGAGGCCGAGACCGAGAGAGAGGCCGAGGCAGAGAGAGAGAGAGAGGGAGGCCGAGGCCGAGGCAGAGAGAGAGGGAGGCCGAGGCAGAGAGAGAGAGAGGGAGGCCGAGGCAGAGAGAGAGAGAGAGGGAGGCCGAGGCAGAGAGAGAGAGAGAGAGAGAGAGAGAGGGAGGCCGAGGCAGAGAGAGAGAGAGAGAGAGGGAGGCCGAGGCAGAGAGAGAGAGAGAGAGGGAGGCCGAGGCAGAGAGAGAGAGAGAGAGAGAGGGAGGCCGAGGCAGAGAGAGAGAGAGAGAGAGAGGGAGGCCGAGGCAGAGAGAGAGAGAGAGAGAGGGAGGCCGAGGCAGAGAGAGAGAGAGAGAGGGAGGCCGAGGCAGAGAGAGAGAGAGAGAGGGAGGCCGAGGCAGAGAGAGAGAGAGAGGGAGGCCGAGAGAGAGAGAGAGAGAGAGGGAGGCCGAGGCAGAGAGAGAGAGAGAGAGAGGGAGGCCGAGGCAGAGAGAGAGAGAGAGGGGGAGGCCGAGGCAGAGAGAGAGAGAGAGAGAGAGAGAGAGAGAGAGAGAGAGAGGGAGGCCGAGGCAGAGAGAGAGGGAGGCCGAGGCCGAGGCAGAGAGAGAGGGAGGCCGAGGCCGAGGCAGAGAGAGAGGGAGAGGGAGGCCGAGGCAGAGAGAGAGAGGGGGAGAGGGAGGCCGAGGCAGAGAGAGAGGCCGAGGCAGAGAGAGAGGCCGAGGCAGAGAGAGAGAGAGAGAGAGGGAGGCCGAGGCCGAGGCAGAGAGAGAGGGAGGCCGAGGCCGAGGCAGAGAGAGAGAGAGAAGGAGGCCGAGGCAGAGAGAGAGAGAGAGAGGGAGGCCGAGGCAGAGAGAGAGGGAGGCCGAGGCAGAGAGAGAGAGAGGGAGGCCGAGGCAGAGAGAGAGAGAGGGAGGCCGAGGCAGAGAGAGAGAGAGAGAGGGAGGCAGAGAGAGAGAGAGGGAGGCCGAGGCAGAGAGAGAGAGAGAGAGGCCGAGGCAGAGAGAGAGAGAGAGAGGGAGGCCGAGGCAGAGAGAGAGAGAGAGAGAGGGAGGCCGAGGCAGAGAGAGAGAGAGAGGGAGGCCGAGGCAGAGAGAGAGAGAGAGGGAGGCCGAGGCAGAGAGAGAGAGAGAGAGGCCGAGGCAGAGAGAGAGAGAGAGAGAGAGAGAGAGAGGGAGGCCGAGGCAGAGAGAGAGAGAGAGGGAGGCCGAGGCAGAGAGAGAGAGAGAGAGAGAGAGGGAGGCCGAGAGAGAGAGGCCGAGAGAGAGAGGCCGAGACAGAGAGAGAGAGAGGGAGGCCGAGACAGAGAGAGAGAGAGAGAGGGAGGCCGAGACAGAGAGAGAGAGAGGGAGGCCGAGAGAGAGAGAGAGAGAGAGGGAGGCCGAGACAGAGAGAGAGAGAGGGAGGCCGAGACAGAGAGAGAGAGAGGGAGGCCGAGACAGAGAGAGAGAGAGGGAGGCCGAGACAGAGAGAGAGAGAGGGAGGCAGAGAGAGAGGGAGGCCGAGACAGAGAGAGAGAGAGAGGGAGGCCGAGACAGAGAGAGGCCGAGACAGAGAGAGAGAGGCCGAGACAGAGAGAGAGGGAGGGAGGCCGAGACAGAGAGAGAGAGAGAGAGGGAGGCCGAGACAGAGAGAGAGAGAGGGAGGCCGAGACAGAGAGAGAGAGGGAGGCCGAGACAGAGAGAGAGAGAGAGGGAGGCCGAGACAGAGAGAGAGAGAGGGAGGCCGAGACAGAGAGAGAGAGAGAGGGAGGCCGAGACAGAGAGAGGCCGAGACAGAGAGAGAGAGAGGGAGGCCGAGACAGAGAGAGAGAGAGAGGGAGGCCGAGACAGAGAGAGGCCGAGACAGAGAGAGAGGGAGGGAGGCCGAGACAGAGAGAGAGGGAGGCCGAGACAGAGACACAGACACACATCCTTGTACAATTTGCACACTTACGGTTTGCTGGGCTGTAACCAGATTTCTTCTCTCCTCCTACAAGAGACAGAAACAGACAGAACATCAGTCATGAACAGCTCCCCCACCACAACCACCCACCCCTCGCTCCCTATACATCACTGGACTCTGTGCTGTAACATTTAGCTGCTCATACCAGAGAGTGACAGACTCTGCTCTCATTTCCTACCTCTCCTCTTCCACACAACGGCACCGACGACGAGAGCAATCAGGGCGACGGCCCCAATCACAATTCCAACAATCAAACCGAGATTTGTTCCCTCTGGAGACCCTGGAGTCACTCGGAATGTCCCATCTGTGGGGGAATGAGGAGGTCAATGAATAACCACAGTCGCTGATCATTAGCAAGCAATTGCACCAAAGCCGTGCCCGAGATTGAATCAGATTAGAGGTTGCGATGTGATGGGCAGTCTGACCAGAGCATCTTGTAGGTTAGAAAGGTTCTTTTCATATTCCTGTTTGCAGCTCTTACTATCTTCTATGTCTTCCTTTGCTGTTCTTTATCTCTCTCCCAGTCCGCTGAATCCACACTATTCTTTGCACTTTTGTACGCTCTTTCCTTCAGTTTTGTTATTTCCCCTCTGTCCACCATGGCAGTTTTATTTGGCAAGTAAGTAGAGCTCTTGTCCATTAGGGGTATATACTGGTCCTGCATCAAGATAAATTCTTTCTTGAACACCTCCCACTGTTCATCTGTAGTTTCACCCACTAACAGTTTTGACCAGTTTGCTGTCGTCAGTCTCGGTCTCATCCTGTTAAAGTGAGCCGTACCAAAATCTAGAATCTTAGTAACTGTTAAGTTTCTCCTTTTCAGACCGAACATTGAATTTGATCGTATTATGGTCACTGTTAGATAAATGTTCCCTTACTGTTAGATTAACAAAAAACTCTCGAATGCACTCAAGAAACTCACGATCTTTCTGCTCTTCCTCTTCCCAATCTATGAAAATGAAAGTCTCCCATTAAATAACTCTGCTGTTGCTGCAAGCCTCTCTAATCTCTGAATCCATACATTCTGCTGTTATCAGGAGGCCCGTAGACAACTCCCATTACAGTTTAATGTCCTCTCTTATTCCTCAATTCTAACCGCAGTCTCTGCCGATTGCTTTCCCTTACCTAGATCCTCTCTTGCTAATGTTGTAATAATCCAGGACAAAATTAATTGTCACTTGGTAAAACATGGGTTAATAAATTGACAGCCAGCACAGATTTGTTAAAGGCAAATCGTGTCGACAAACTTGACTGAGTTCTTTGATGAAGTAACGGAGAGGGTTGTTGAGGGTAGTGAAGTTGATGTGTATATGGACTTTAAAAAGGCATTTGATAAAGTGCCACATAATAGACTCGCTAGTAAATTTAAAGCCCATGGGATTAAAGGGCAGTGGCTGCGTAGATACTAAATTGGCTAAGAGACAGAAAGCAGAGAGTAATGGTGAACGGTTGTTTATCAGACTGGACGTAGTATAGAGTGGTGTCCCCCAGGGGTCGGTACTGGGACCACTGCTCTTTTTGATGTAGATTAATGAACTGGACTTGGGTATACAGGGGATAATTTCAAAGTTTGCAGATGACACGAAACTCGGAAATGCAGTAAACAATGAGGAGGACACTGACAGGCTTCCTTCAGGAGGACACTGACAGGCTTCCTTCAGGAGGACACTGACAGGCTTCCTTCAGGAGGACACTGACAGGCTTCCTTCAGGAGGACACTGACAGGCTTCCTTCAGGAGGACACTGACAGGCTTCCTTCAGGAGGACACTGACAGGCTTCCTTCAGGAGGACACTGACAGGCTTCCTTCAGGAGGACACTGACAGGCTTCCTTCAGGAGGACACTGACAGGCTTCCTTCAGGAGGACACTGACAGGCTTCCTTCAGGAGGACACTGACAGGCTTCCTTCAGGAGGACACTGACAGGCTTCCTTCAGGAGGACACTGACAGGCTTCCTTCAGGAGGACACTGACAGGCTTCCTTCAGGAGGACACTGACAGGCTTCCTTCAGGAGGACACTGACAGGCTTCCTTCAGGAGGACACTGACAGGCTTCCTTCAGGAGGACACTGACAGGCTTCCTTCAGGAGGACACTGACAGGCTTCCTTCAGGAGGACACTGACAGGCTTCCTTCAGGAGGACACTGACAGGCTTCCTTCAGGAGGACACTGACAGGCTTCCTTCAGGAGGACACTGACAGGCTTCCTTCAGGAGGACACTGACAGGCTTCCTTCAGGAGGACACTGACAGGCTTCCTTCAGGAGGACACTGACAGGCTTCCTTCAGGAGGACACTGACAGGCTTCCTTCAGGAGGACACTGACAGGCTTCCTTCAGGAGGACACTGACAGGCTTCCTTCAGGAGGACACTGACAGGCTTCCTTCAGGAGGACACTGACAGGCTTCCTTCAGGAGGACACTGACAGGCTTCCTTCAGGAGGACACTGACAGGCTTCCTTCAGGAGGACACTGACAGGCTTCCTTCAGGAGGACACTGACAGGCTTCCTTCAGGAGGACACTGACAGGCTTCCTTCAGGAGGACACTGACAGGCTTCCTTCAGGAGGACACTGACAGGCTTCCTTCAGGAGGACACTGACAGGCTTCCTTCAGGAGGACACTGACAGGCTTCCTTCAGGAGGACACTGACAGGCTTCCTTCAGGAGGACACTGACAGGCTTCCTTCAGGAGGACACTGACAGGCTTCCTTCAGGAGGACACTGACAGGCTTCCTTCAGGAGGACACTGACAGGCTTCCTTCAGGAGGACACTGACAGGCTTCCTTCAGGAGGACACTGACAGGCTTCCTTCAGGAGGACACTGACAGACTTCCTTCAGGAGGACACTAACAGACTTCCTTCAGGAGGACACTAACAGACTTCCTTCAGGAGGACACTGACAGACTTCCTTCAGGAGGACACTGACAGACTTCCTTCAGGAGGACACTGACAGACTTCCTTCAGGAGGACACTAACAGACTTCCTTCAGGAGGACACTAACAGACTTCCTTCAGGAGGACACGAACAGACTTCCTTCAGGAGGACACGGACAGACTTCCTTCAGGAGGACACGGACAGGCTTCCTTCAGGAGGACACTGACAGGCTTCCTTCAGGAGGACACTGACAGGCTTCCTTCAGGAGGACACTGACAGGCTTCCTTCAGGAGGACACTGACAGGCTTCCTTCAGGAGGACACTGACAGACTGCCTTCAGGAGGACACTGACAGACTGCCTTCAGGAGGACACTGACAGACTGCCTTCAGGAGGACACTGACAGACTTCCTTCAGGAGGACACTAACAGACTTCCTTCAGGAGGACACGGACAGACTTCCTTCAGGAGGACACTGACAGGCTTCCTTCAGGAGGACACTGACAGGCTTCCTTCAGGAGGACACTGACAGGCTTCCTTCAGGAGGACACTGACAGGCTTCCTTCAGGAGGACACTGACAGGCTTCCTTCAGGAGGACACTGACAGGCTTCCTTCAGGAGGACACTGACAGGCTTCCTTCAGGAGGACACTGACAGGCTTCCTTCAGGAGGACACTGACAGGCTTCCTTCAGGAGGACACTGACAGGCTTCCTTCAGGAGGACACTGACAGGCTTCCTTCAGGAGGACACTGACAGGCTTCCTTCAGGAGGACACTGACAGGCTTCCTTCAGGAGGACACTGACAGGCTTCCTTCAGGAGGACACTGACAGGCTTCCTTCAGGAGGACACTGACAGGCTTCCTTCAGGAGGACACTGACAGGCTTCCTTCAGGAGGACACTGACAGGCTTCCTTCAGGAGGACACTGACAGGCTTCCTTCAGGAGGACACTGACAGGCTTCCTTCAGGAGGACACTGACAGGCTTCCTTCAGGAGGACACTGACAGGCTTCCTTCAGGAGGACACTGACAGGCTTCCTTCAGGAGGACACTGACAGGCTTCCTTCAGGAGGACACTGACAGGCTTCCTTCAGGAGGACACTGACAGGCTTCCTTCAGGAGGACACTGACAGGCTTCCTTCAGGAGGACACTGACAGGCTTCCTTCAGGAGGACACTGACAGGCTTCCTTCAGGAGGACACTGACAGGCTTCCTTCAGGAGGACACTGACAGGCTTCCTTCAGGAGGACACTGACAGGCTTCCTTCAGGAGGACACTGACAGGCTTCCTTCAGGAGGACACTGACAGGCTTCCTTCAGGAGGACACTGACAGGCTTCCTTCAGGAGGACACTGACAGGCTTCCTTCAGGAGGACACTGACAGGCTTCCTTCAGGAGGACACTGACAGGCTTCCTTCAGGAGGACACTGACAGGCTTCCTTCAGGAGGACACTGACAGGCTTCCTTCAGGAGGACACTGACAGGCTTCCTTCAGGAGGACACTGACAGGCTTCCTTCAGGAGGACACTGACAGGCTTCCTTCAGGAGGACACTGACAGGCTTCCTTCAGGAGGACACTGACAGGCTTCCTTCAGGAGGACACTGACAGGCTTCCTTCAGGAGGACACTGACAGGCTTCCTTCAGGAGGACACTGACAGGCTTCCTTCAGGAGGACACTGACAGGCTTCCTTCAGGAGGACACTGACAGGCTTCCTTCAGGAGGACACTGACAGGCTTCCTTCAGGAGGACACTGACAGGCTTCCTTCAGGAGGACACTGACAGGCTTCCTTCAGGAGGACACTGACAGGCTTCCTTCAGGAGGACACTGAACAGGCTTCCTCAGGAGGACACTGACAGGCTTCCTTTCAGGAGACACTGACAGGCTTCCTTCAGGAGGACACTGACAGGCTTCCTTCAGGAGGACACTGACAGGCTCCCTTTCAGGAGGACACTGACAGGCTCCCTTGTTTTT